>NC_088381.1:4011250-4370000 GCF_037993035.2 Macaca fascicularis
TATATTTCATATAAGATAATTATTCTTTAATTTCCATGCGATTATTTCACTTAAAAGGAAATGAGAAGTAAAAACTCATGATGTCTTTGAATGCTGAAAACTCTTTGCCATCAAGCAACAAATCATCAACCAGAATATTCTGAGCGCTCACACAAACGTCCGAATGGCTTGTGGGTTTGCACAATAATTTCCTGTAAATCCTGTAACTCCTGTGCTGGCTCCCCAGTGTCTGGTTACTGCAGTGTATAGATGCTACCAGCCAAGCACTAGAAGAGTCTCCATCTTACCCCTAACCACATATTGGTAGGTAACTGTCCAATAATTTCCTCTACTGTATATGAGCTGGTTAGTTTTCTAATTCCACAGGCCGTTTTGGTACCAGTGCTGACCAAACTGAAGGCCCTCCTCGTGTTTGTCTGGCACGGTCCCTGTGCTGGACCTCAGCTCACAGAAGTGGCACAGAAGTGATTTGGTCACTCATTTTGTTCAGATTCCGATGAGATCCATTTTTAAGTCATCATCGATCCAGGCACACTTATAAAAGGGACCTTGAGCCTGAGACATGTGGCAGACACTGAGCACACAGCTGCCACCTTTGGAGGCATGGAGACCAGCATCACAGTCAATGACCAGCCCAGGCTGATGAGCACAGCCAGGGTCACATGGTCACTGCAGTGTCATGATCCCCTAAGAGGAAATGCTGGTATTCTCAGGACAAAATGCTTACCAATATCACATTTTGAGGTTTTGATGTCAGATTTTTCCATGATACACTCCATTCTGTCACTTTTTGAGGTTAAAAAAAAAACTTTCATATGGAAATCTGTGCTGGTTCCACAATGAACTACAAGGATAGAGAAAAAGTGAGCAAAGATGTGTAACACAGACATTTACCGTTCAAATGGCCTGGGGATCCCCACGCTGTAGCCCTTCTCCCATGCGTAGCTTCCGTGTTCCCTACACTGGAGAATCCCCTCCCACACTTCATGAAGCTACTGGCTGGTTGACCCAGGTTATCCCGTATGACTGAGTTGCCTGACCTAGGATGCTCTCTTCATTCCTGTGGTCCAGAGTCTCCTCCCCCTACACAGAGATACCCGGCATCTGGAAGTACAGAAAACCCTTCGCCATCTCAGGAAGTACCAGTAGGCACGAGCTGGAGGACCGGCAACATCAGATAAACTAAGTGATCAGAACAGCGCCCCCTCAGCTCTGATAGCAAGATTGCCTATGAAAACATGGCCTACAAATGTAGGACAGGACATTCAAATTAAACCTAAACAGGGCACACGCCTGCTAAAACAAAACATTTGAATAGATTCAGATTCCCCTAACTTAAAAAGGAAAAAAAAATGCAGGATAAACTAAAACATTACCCATCTAACAAGAACTGGAAAAATCACAATTAGAAGGAAAATCATATGCAGGATGAGAAAAGACAGTTAACTAATCCAGCCTCAAGATTAACCAAATGTTGTGCTTATCTGAAGAAGTTAAAAACAGTCATGGTAAAAATGCTTTGGCAAATAATTATAAAGCTTATTGAAAAAAGTAAAAAAGTAGAAATCTCAGAGAGATAGTAGTAGTTTTTTTTTTTTTTTTTAAAAAGAACCAAGTGAAAAAACAGAACTGAAAATTTCAAAAATAATAGAGTAGTGATTAAGTGAATTTAGAATAGAACAATCAAATTTAGCTAATCTAGACAAGAAAGAAAATACTCCGGAAAAAAAAAAAGAACACAGCTTCATAGATCTGTGTGTGACACGGAGACATGAGGTTGAAAATAATTATAATATTCTTCTTTTTTTTTTTTTAGACAGAGTCTCTGTTGCCCAGGTTGGAGTGCAGTGACATGATCTTAACTTGCTGCAGCCTCCGCATCCCAGGATCAGGTGATTCTCTTGCCTCAGTCTCCCAAGTAACTGGGACTATAGGCGCACAACACCATGCATGGTTAATTTTTGCATATTGTATTTTTAGTAGAGACGGGATTTTGCCCTGTTGGCCAGGATGGTCGTGATCTCCTGACCTCATGATCTGCCCACCTCGGCCTCCCAAAGTGCTGGGATTACAGGCGTGAGTCACTGCGCCCAGCCGGCAGTCACAGACTTTAGATTGGAAATTAAATCCCATATCGTGCTCACTGAAATGTGAACACAATGGATAAATCAAACCATCACAAGAGTACATGCGAGACATCTATACAGGTGAAAACAAGAATTTTATCCCCCAAAATACCTGCACACAAAGAAGTATGGTAGGACAGAAGTCCAAGTCTAGATATGAAACATTGCACCCGGAACTATCTGTGGGAGGCAGGGCTGTGCCAATGGTTTACCTATGCCTCTCTGGAAAACACAACCATCCTGGAAACTGAAGTATGTCTTCTAGGCTCCATTTTCCGACTCTTTAACAGAACTCATAGAAAAACCTTGACGAGCTACAGGAAAAAAAGCCAACAAACCACGGATAAAGTCAACTAAGTATTATACAAATAATTAGCATAACTGGAAACTGTTCCAGCTTTACAGCACAATCTTTCGGATTATTCCTCCAGATATAAAAAAAAAAAATAAGTGGTTAAATATTTTGTGACTTGAGTGTGAGAGAAAATGACATCACTGAATATAATCACACAAGCACTGACCCAAATTCAAGGTAACACCTATCACTGACATGCACATTTGTTCCCTTACCAAAATAAGAAGAGGCTATGTTGCAAACCATGTTGGTGTATCTTCTAAAGCCAGAAGAGGCAAAAAAATCACGAAGATATATTAGAACACCAACAGTACAGGAAAATGACAAGTCTTCTTTCTATGCAACTCCATACTCTCTTACATATGCAATCTGTATCTGCACTGGAAGCGTATCAAATCGAAGTCCACAATTAAACAGAAAAGGTATATGCACAAACAAAAATGAAACGGAGTATTTCTTGTAGGATCCTCCTGGTTTCACTGCTTTTTCTCTTATTCTGACCAGTGGCCGAGTATAGCTGTGCAACTTAGAAGAGTAATGACAAATAGGAAGAGATCATGCACTCCTCCGCCACTGTGTTAGTTATTGACGTGGTGGGTAAAATGGAAAACGGAGGGTCTCTGCAGAGAGATGCTTAGCGAGCCCACAGCCACAGTCCTCCAAACTGGGGAGTCTTCTGTGGCTGCAGAAGCAGCAACTCCAAGTACCTGTTGAAGTCAGAAATGGAGAAAAAAGAGGAAAAAAAAAAGAAAAAGGAAAATCAGGCAGAGCCACTTTCCTCAAACTGGCTGGGGCTCCAGGTGGCCTGTGGCAGCAGCAGTGGCAAAAATCAGTCAGACTCCACCTGGCAAGGCGAAGGGGCAACAGAAGTAGGAGACATGGTGAGGAGCACAGGCCAGGCCAGGCACACGGGGCTCATACAGGCAGATGGCGTGCTTCACTTGCTTGTGCAGGTATTCACCTTGGAGGGCCAAAAAAGGGCCTTTCAGGTTCTCCCTAATGGATATATGCACACCCTACTACTTACTATGGTTTATGGCCAGAAGCCTGGCCATCTTGGGTGATATGCCTAGCATTCACTGGGAACATTATGTGGATAATATTCTACTAAATTCCACAAATTTAAGTCTCCTGAAGAAACCGACTTCCTCTAAGGGAGGAGGGAATGCAGAGCTAGGACAAGTCAAACCTGGCCATGCAGAGACAGGCTACCCGCTAACTCTTCCTGTGCCACAGGCACATTCACCTGCTCCTGCATACAGTAGGTGTGCTTCCCTGCCCTCACAGAGAGGAATCCTTCACACAAGGAATCTCCTGTGCACAGGAGGCCGCACTCCCCTGCGACTCCCTTTGCCCAAAGGGGTTCCCATCCTAAGGCTGGACAAACCCCTCAATGTAACCTTCGTCAACAAATGGAAGTGTTCCCTCTCTATCTACCCACTGTTGGAGCAATGTGCCAGACCTCAGTTCAATGAGGCTGACGGTATAGAGTTTTCACTCATTTTGTTCAGCTTTCAAAGGAATGCATGTATAAAGGTCATCATTGATCCATGCACAGTCTTTGTACCTACAAAGATGGAATATCAAAAGGTTTTGGAAAATGGACATTTACCATCCTGAGGGGTCCACCAGCTTCTGAAGAAGCCCACGCCACATGTGCTGCACGTGCTCAGGGGCTCCCCACCATCTCCAGGAATCCCCCAAGACAAAGATCATCCATCGCAGCCTGTGGCCTTCTTCCATGTCAGACCACCTAGGAATGAGAGGCAAAACAGGTGTGCGTGAGAAAGGCATGCAGGTACACAGGTCTCAAGGGCCATGCCATTCATTCCGTTGTGGTGCATCCTGTACCTACTTCCCACAGGCTACTACGGAAGGAAACAGAGGCACTATAATTTGTGGGTGTGGTCCGGTTTAGTAACACCTAAATTTTGCTGACAGCCATGAGTGACAAGATACAAACAAATCCATTGCTTCACACAGTTAAAAATAACTACAAACCTTTGTAGGTCTGCAATGCTTGTAACTAAGGTCTGGTATTCCAAGAACCATTGCCAGTGATCAAGGAACATATTTTAAAGGCTCACTAATCCAAGATGGGGCAGAAAAGTAGACTATGACCTGATAATTTCATCTGTGCTACAAACCACAATCTGTTTTCTGCTAGAAAGCAGAATTTATAGAAAAGAAAATGGTGTGTTAAAGAAACAAATTAAAACTCTCGAGAGAAATCCTTGCACTTAAAACCTGAATGATGGTTTCATGGAAGCTCTGCATGGCAGGAATGAGGGCCCCTGTGTACAAGGGAAAAGTTGGCCTGTGAATGTCTGCTGGACATAAAGGGTCCAATGGGAGCCTTGCAGATACAGAAAATTATCCAACACTGCCTTGATATTGGACACATGTCCACATGGGATACCCTAATTTTGTCACACAACCCCTGGGCAGTGAATCCTGCAATAAGATTTAGGAAGAAAACTGCCTTTGACCTTAGGCAGGAGGTCAACACTGCCCCAAACCTGACCCCTAATGTACTTCTTGTTAAAGAGCCCCAAGAGAGGTGTCCACAATGACCAGATAGTGCCCCCAAAACAGTGGAAACTCCAGTAGCACTAGGATAGCAGAATGGCCCAGACTTAGCACTGCAGGGAGTACTAGTACAACCACAAGGACACGAAATATCAAAAAAAAGACCTTCTGAAAAAGTTTCTGGATCACTGAGATTCTTGCAGAAAGAAGAGACTGACAGACTTAACAGGTAGGAGAGAATAGGGCCACTTACATACACCAATATACTTTGGTTTTGCTGCGGTTCACTTGAGCTACCATCCACACTGCTGCTGTATCACCACACTTAATGCTGGGATAACCACAACATTTTTTTTTTCCTGATATTGACCCGACATACTCCAATAAAATGTTCCCTGGAGAAAAACATGTGACTGGGGACGGAACAAAGACTGCCAGGAAACAAAAGCCATCTGCGGAAAGGCCCTCCCATGTAGACATCAGATCATATTCCACTCCCAGCACCCCAAAGCCAACATGGCATTTGTGATGTGCAGTACACACTCGCAAACGTGGCTGACCATCCCCGTCTTAGGGTACCAAGTCAATACATGCACGGCGCCTTCTCATCCCCACCTGGAGTAACCATCGCTGGCCATGGGATTTCAGTTTCTCCGGAGGACATACAAATCACTCATGGAGCCAATCCACAGGATATTCTCCAGAAAGAGAATAAGCACCACTAACCTCTTCACAACTGACTTCCGCTGCTGCTACAAAAACACCACGGGCACTAAAAAGTCCTCAGCCATGAGAAAAATGAGCCAAAGAACAGCAAGGGTGTGGCCTTGGGCTCTTCCCAACCACAAGGAGCTATCTACCTCTGGAGGACAAGGGAACCCAGAGCCAGCACTCAAGGACAAACCTGGCCACACAGTGGCGGGTTACCGGCTAACTCTTCTGTGCCACCTGCACATTCCCCTAGTCCTGCAGACAGTGTGTATGCTGCCCCAGCCTCACAGAGAGAAGGCCTTCACACAACGAATCTCCTCGGCACAGGAGCGCCTACTGCCCCATGACTCCCTATGATCCAAAGTGGACCCCATCCTAAGCCTGGATGGATGGCTTAGTGCTACCTGCATCAACAAATGGAAGTTGTCCTTCTCTCCAGCCCCAGCTGGAGCCATGTGCTGGACCTCAGTTTGATGAGGACGACGGTATAGAGTTTTCACTCATTTTGTTCAGCTTTCCAAGGAATGCATGTATTGAGGTCATCATCGATCCATGCACAGTCTTTATCCCTACAAAGAAGGAACATCAGGGGCTTCTGGAAAATGGACATTTACCAACCTGTGGGATCCACCAGCAGCACCAAAGGAGACCAGATTCCACTTGTCAAGGGGCTCCCTGCCATCTCGATGGATCTTCCAAGATGAAGACTGTCCCTCGTAGCCACTGGCCTTACTTCCATTGCCACAACTCCTGGGAAGTGCAGAGGAAAAACAGGTGTTCTTCAGAACGGCAGGCAGGCACACATGTCAAAAGGGCCAGGCCATTCAATTCACTGTGGTGCATCCCATATGTACTTCCCACAGGCTACTGCCCTTTTGGGATGGGTGTATGGGTCTACCCGGGAACGAAGATATCAGGCATGTGTTAATTTTGAAGGCACTATCAAGCTACAGAGCCCTAAGTGTAAGAACTCACTCAAAACCACTCATTTGCCACCACTGACTCAAAAGCCCTCCTCTTGGTCATCAGAGAAGACAAAGGCCACAGGGCTACTTAAATGAGGAGAGTTTCGGGGAAAAACTCTTCCAGTACAAAAGGCAATTTTCCTTCGGTCTTGAAGACTTTTCACCCTGGGCTACTTCAACACTTTTCAGATTGAGAAAAACGTTCAATAACAACTTAACCTCTACCTCAGCATCTTCCTCACAGGTGCAGCTCAGGGATCCAGAGGAGCACCAGACACACTGACTCCCACAGGGCTTCTAAGGCACTGTGGCTGAGAACATCACACATTTTAAGGCACTTTCCTATGAACATGGCCGCACAGTCTAAAACCTATGCATCACTGCCTGTGGACACTAGCCCTGTCCTACAAAAAGATGACTATTTCACAAAGAAGACTGCTGGGAAGCATGAGGAGAAATTAGAAAACAACCTAACATCACGAGCCACTATGGTAATTAAGCACAGAGACCTTCCTGGACCACCAAGGAGTAGAGATCTCCAGGATGCGGGAAGTCACACTCTTACAATCAGGCACGCTGACTGCACTGAGGTGCCTGAGCGGTTCAGAGGCAAAGTATGCACAACCTAGGATGGGTAGAAACCCTGGGCCAATATAAGCTCAAATGCCTAATGGAGACAAGCATCTCACACAGGGTCCTGAACACAGACCAAGTCAGTCTGAGGAGTTGCAGAAGCACGTGGACCTGCCATCACATTCCTGTCCCAGCACCCTGAGGTCATCATGAAACGAAACGTGGGCGCCCTACAATGTCTGAAAGAGGCCCACAGCCATCGCTCCACGACCCACATGGAATGCTGTCCAGTAAATGCACATGCAGGCCTCTCCCCTTCCCACTGCCAAGACCCTTCCGGGGCGATGGGACTGGCTTCCTCCTAGGGACATACAAGTTCAACATGGATACCCGCTCTGGGCTCCTCTGCAGAAAGCAAATCAGCATCGCCATCCTCCTGAGGACTGCCTGCCCCCACTGCTACCCAAACACCATGGGAACTCCTACGTCTCCAAATGAGGATGAAAGTGAACCGAAGAAGTGCCCGGGAACAACACTGTGCTGTCTGCCCATGCAGAAGCCACTGTCTTCCTCGGGGGAGTGCAGGAGCCAAGGGGTATGAATCAAGGACACACACAGCCGCACAGAGGGAAGCGCTTCAACCAAGCTGTCTCTCAGCCACGGAAGTCCAAAATGCCCAGCTACTCCACTTCACCCAAAGACAACCCCATCCCAAGTGTTGACACAGCCCGTCTCAACAGATGGATGTTGTCCCTCTCTCTAGCCCCTGATGGAGCAGTGTGCTGGACCTCAGTTCGACGAGGATGACGGTATAGAGTTTTCACTCATTTTGTTCAGCTTTCCAAGGAATGTGTATATGGAAGTCATCATCGATCCAGTCTTTGCCTCTGCAAATGAGGAAAATCAGCACGCTTTAGGAAGGAATCACTTACATTCAGGAGGGTTCCATCAGCCTCCGAAGGAGCCCACACTCCATGTGGCCCCAGACTTCTGCCATCTCGCAGGATCACATGAGATGACAATCATTCCTTGCTAACATGAGCCTGCTTTTTACACGAACACCACTGGGGAGGTGCAGAGAAAACACGGACATGCATCAGAAAGGCAGGCATGTGCACAGGTTCCAAGGGCCATGTCATCCAGCCCGCTGTGATACATTTGCTGTCCGCCTGTCTCTGGCCTCACCTGTTCATAAACACAGAAATGCATGGACACAGGGATGCTCGTCTGGGGGTCAGGTGCCTTCAGAGTACATCATCCCACTAAAGAGCATATTTAGCATCCTTCTCAATATCGTTGCTTCAATACCTACAATGAAGCTCACAAAGCAGGGGGCCCTCGACCCTTAACGAGAAAGGCTTTCACCTATATCTATATTGGGTTTAAGATAAGCCAGAGGCTCCTCGAGTATCAGAACCAACGAGCGGGAGCTCACTTGTTCATGCAATGTACATGTCCCCCAAAGACACAGGATACAACATGGGCACAGAGGCTATGCCTGGTGACCAAAACTCTAATGTCCTCAACCAAGGACAAAGTTAGCCAACAAATGACAAAGATGCGGCCTTGTATTCTCCTCCCAACCAGACAGATTGTCTTCTTTCAGGGGACCTGAGAACTCAGAACAAGGACTCAAGAACAAATTGGCAACCAGAGGTGGGCTACCAGCTAACTCTTGCTAGGCCACATGGACATTCACTTAGTGCATGGGAGCCACCACTCTCCTGTGACCCCATTCAACCATAAAAGACCCCATGTTAAGGCTAAACAGACCCCTTGGTATAACCCTTATCAAAAAATGGATGTTTTTTGGCCCTCTCTGTCTAGTCCCTGTTGGAGTAATGTGCTGGACCTCAGTTCGACGAGGATGATGGTATAGAGTTTTCACTCATTTTGTTCAGCTTTCCAAGGAATGTATATATGGAAGTCATCATCGATCCAAGCACAGGTTTCATCCCTACAAATGAAGAAACTCAGAGTGCTTTGGGATGGAATCACTTACATTAAGGAAGGTTTCAACAGCCTCTGAAGGAGTCCACACCATGTGTGTCCAGAGGCTTCCTGCCATCTCCAAGGATCATACGATGTGACAATCATTCCTCAAGATACGAGCCTGCCTTGACGCCAACACCACCTGCAAAGTGCAGAGGAAACACGGGCGTGCTTCAGAAAGGCAGACAGGTGCACAGGTCACAGGGCCATGTTATCCAGTGTCCTGGGATACATCTGCTATCTGCTATCTGCCTCCCTTGTTCATGGACGCAAAATGCACGGATGTGGGGATGCTCATCTCGGGGCTGGAGGCCCCTGCAGTGCACCATGCTGCTAAAGAGCACTGACATTGACCATACCTCTCAACATCACTGCTTCAATACCAGCCATGCCACTCACAAAAGCTTTGGGACCATGAACCCCTAAGGAGGAAGGCTTTAACCTCTATCGGGTTTAGGAGAAGTCAGAGGCCCCTTGGGTATCATAACCAGCTTGGAGCAGGAGCTCACCTGTTCGTGCGAAATACATGTCCCCAAATCACATGGGATATAACACAGGCACACAGGCACATAGGCTATGCCCGGTGACCAAAACTCTAATGTCCTCAACCAAGGACAAAGTTAGCCAACAAATGACAAAGATGTGGCCTTGTACCTCCTCCCAACTAGACAGATGTGTTTCTTCCATGGGACCTGAGAACCCAGAGCAAGGACTCAAGACCAAACTGGCAACCAGAGTAGGCTGCCAGCTAACTCTTGCTAGGCCACATGGACATTCACTTAGTCCTACAGACAATGCATGTGTTACCCACCCTCACTGACGAAGTCCTTCAAACAAGAAATTTCCTCTGCGTGAGAGCCACCACTCCTGTGACCCCATTCACCCATAAAAGACCCCATCCTAAGCCTGAACAGACCCCTTGGTATCACCCATGTCAACAAACGGATGTTGGCCCTCTCTGTCTAGTCCCTGCTGGAGTAATGTGCTGGACCTCAGTTCGACGAGGATGACGGTATAGAGTTTTCACTCATTTTGTTCAGCTTTCCAAGGAATGTATATATGGAAGTCATCATCGATCCAAGCACAGATTTAATTCCTGCAAATGAAGAAACTCAGAGTGCTTTGGGATGGAATCACTTACATTAAGGAAGGTTTCAACAGCCTCTGAAGGAGTCCACACCATGTGTGTCCAGAGGCTTCCTGCCATCTCCAAGGATCATACGATGTGACAATCATTCCTCAAGATACGAGCCTGCCTTGACGCCAACACCACCTGCAAAGTGCAGAGGAAACACGGGCGTGCTTCAGAAAGGCAGACAGGTGCACAGGTCACAGGGCCATGTTATCCAGTGTCCTGGGGTACATCTGCTATCTGCCATCTGCCTTTCTCTGGCCTCACTTGTTTATGGACACAAAATGCACGGATGTGGGGATGCTCATCTCGGGGCTGGAGGCCCCTGCAGTGCACCATGCTGCTAAAGAGCACTGACATTGACCATACCGCTCAACATCACTGCTTCAATGCCTGCCATGCCACTCACAAAAGCTTTGGGACCATGAACCCCTAAGGAGGAAGGCATTAACCATATCGGGTTTAGGAGAAGCCAGAGGGCCCTTGGGTATCAGAACCAGCTTGGAGCAGGAGCTCACCTGTTCATGCGAAATACATGTCCCCAAATCACATGGGATATAACACAGGCACACAGGCACATAGGCTATGCCCGGTGACCAAAACTCTAATGTCCTCAACCAAGGACACAGTTAGCCAACAAATGACAAAGATGTGGTCTTGTACCTCCTCCCAACTAAACAGATGTGTTTCTTCCAGGGGACCTGAGAACCCAGAGCAAGGACTCAAGACCAAACTGGCAACCAGAGTAGGCTGCCAGCTAACTCTTGCTAGGTCACATGGACATTCACTTAGTCCTACAGACAATGCATGTGTTACCCACCCTCACTGACGAAGTCCTTCAAACAAGAAATTTCCTCTGCGTGAGAGCCACCACTCCTGTGACCCCATTCACCCATAAAAGACCCCATCCTAAGCCTGAACAGACCCCTTGGTATCACCCATGTCAACAAACGGATGTTGGCCCTCTCTGTCTAGTCCCTGCTGGAGTAATGTGCTGGACCTCAGTTCGACGAGGATGACGGTATAGAGTTTTCACTCATTTTGTTCAGCTTTCCAAGGAATGTATATATGGAAGTCATCATCGATCCAAGCACAGGTGTCATCCCTGCAAATGAAGAAACTCAGAGTGCTTTGGGACGGAATCACTCACATTAAGGAAGGTTTCAACAGCCTCTGAAGGAGTCCACACCATGTGTGTCCAGGGGCTTCCTGCCATCTCCAAGGATCATACGAGATGACAATCATTCCTCATGATACAAGCTCGCCTTTTATGCCAACGCCACCTGCGAAGTGCAGAGGAAACACAGGCGTGCTTCAGAAAGGCAGACAGGTGCACAGGTCACAGGACCATGTTATCCAGTGCCCTGTGATACATCTGCTATTTGCCTGTCTCTGGCCTCCCCTGTTCACGGACGCAGAAATGCATGGACACGGGGATGCTCATCTCGGGGCTGGAGGCCCTCGGGGTGCACCATCCCGCTACAGAGCACTGACGTTGAGCATACCTCTCAACATCATTGCTTCAACACCTGCAATGGCACTCACAAAAGCCTTGGGACCACAAACCCCGAAAGAGGAAGACACTGACCTAAATCAGGTTTGGAATAACCCAGAGACTCCTTGCCTGACAGCCCCAGCTTGGAGCAGAAAACTGCCTGATCAGGCAACACACAAATCCTCATAACATACGGGATATGACATGGGCATGCGGCTAAGAGGCTATGCTGAGTGCCTGGAAATACAACGTCCGCCGCCAAGGACAAAATGAGCTAACAAATGAGAATGGTGTAGCCTTGTGCTCTCCCCACAACCAGAGGATCTGTCTTCCTCTGGGAATCTAGAGCTTGGACTCAAGAACAAACTTGGCCACCAGAGGCAGGCTACACACAAACTCTTCCCATGCCACCTGCCATTCACCTAGTCCTTCAGACAGTACGTTAGTTATCCCGCCCAGGGAGAAAGAAGTCCTTCAGACAAGCAATTTCCTGTGCATGGGAGCACTGCCCAAGGGGACCCCATCCTAAGCCTGGATGGACCCATTGGTGCAACCCATATCAACAAACGAATGTTGGCCCTTTCTGTCTAGCCCCTATTGGAGTAACGTGCTGGACCTCAGTTCGACGAGGATGACGGTATAGAGTTTTCACTCATTTTGTTCAGCTTTCCAAGGAATGTATATATGGAAGTCATCATCGATCCACGCACAGTGTTTGTCCCTGTAAATGAGGAAAATCAGAGTGCGCTGGGAAAGAACTGCTTACATTCAGAAGGGATCCAACAACTTCCGAGGGAGTCTTTGCCATTGTGTCCAGGGGCTTCCTGGTATCTCCGCGGCTCACATGAGATAACAATTGTCCCTCGCCAACACGGGCCTGCCTTCCATGCCAGTGCTACCTGGGACGTGTAGAGGAAACACGAGCATGCTTCAGAAAGGCAGACAGGTACACAGGTGACAAGGGCCATGTCATTCAGCCCCCTGCGATACATCTGGAATCTGCCTGTCTCTGGCTTCAACTCTTTATGGACACAGAAATGCAAGTACATGGGGATGCATGTCTGGGTCCAGGGTGCCCTTATAGCATCATCCTGCTAAAGAGCACTAATGTTGAGCATCCCTCTCAACACCATTGCTTTCACACCTGCAATGCACCTCACAATAGCCTCGGGGCCATGCAATCCTAATGGGAAGGCTTTGACCTACACCGGGATCAGGATAAGCCAGAGCCTCACTGCCTATCGGACTCAGCTTGGAGTGGGAGCCTACGTGTTCATGCCGCATGCATGTGCTCACAACACATGGGATACAACATGGGCACACCGGCCTGAATGCTACGCCTGCTGACCACAACTTCACTGTCCTCGGTGAAGGATGAAATGAGCAGAAAAACAATAAAAGTCTGGCACTATGCTCTCTTTTCTCAAGTGCAATCACCTGTCTTCCTCCAAGGACCATGGAAACCCAGAGCCAGGACCCAAGGACAAACTGCCATGCAGAGGCAGGCTGCAAGCTAACTCTTCCTGGGCAACCTGCACATTCACCTACTCCTGCAGACAGCATGTGTGGTACCCTGGCCTCACAGAGTCCTTCAGACAAGGAATGTCCTGTGTACCTAGCCTCCACTCCCCTGCCAATCTCTGTTACCCAAATGAGACCCCATCCTAACCCTGGATGGACTCCCTTGGTGCAATGGGCATCATCAAATGAAATTTGTCCCTCTCTCTCTAGCCCCTGTAACAGCAACGTGCTGGACCTCAGTTCAAAGAGGATGACGGTATAGAGTTTTCACTCATTTTGTTCAGCTTTCCAAGGAATGTATATATGGAAGTCATCATCGATCCACGCACAGATTTCATCCCTGCAAATGAAGAAACTCAGAGTGCTTTGGGATGGAATTACTTACATTAAGGAAGGCTTCAACAGCCTCTGAAGGAGTCCACACCATGTGTGTCCAGGGGCTTCCTGCCATCTCCAAGGATCATACGAGATGACAATTATTCCTCATGATACAAGCCTGCCTTGACGCCAACACCACCTGCAAAGTGCAGAGGAAACACGGGCGTGCTTCAGAAAGGCAGACAGGTGCACAGGTCACAGGGCCATGTTATCCAGTGTCCTGGGGTACATCAGCTATCTGCCTTTATGTGGCCTCCCTTGTTCATGGACACAAAATGCACGGATGTGGGGATGCTCATCTCGGGTCTGGAGGCCCCTGCAATGCACCATGCTGCTAAAGAGCACTGACATTGTACATACCTGTCAACATCACTGCCTCAATGCCTGTCATGCCACTCACAAAAGCTTTGGGACCATGTACCCCTAAGGAGGAAGGCTTTAACCTCTATCGGGTATAGGAGAAGCCAGAGGCTCCTCGGGGATCAGAACCAGCTTGGAGCAGGAGCTCACCTGTTCATGCGAAATACATGTCCCCAAATCACATGGGATATAACACAGGCACACAGCCTATGCCCGGTGACCAAAACTCTAATGTCCTCAACCAAGGACAAAGTTAGCCAACAAATGACAAAGTTGTGGCCTTGTACCCTCCTCCCAACTAGACAGATCTGTTTCTTCAGGGGACCTGAGAACCCAGAACAAGGACTCAAGAACAAACTGGCAATCAGAGGCGGGTTACCAGCTAACTCTTGCTAGGCCACATGGACGTTCATCCAGTCTTGCAGACAATGCATGTGTTACCCACGCTCACTGACAAAGTCCTTCAAACAAGAAATTTCCTATGCCTGGGAGCCACCACTCTCCTGTGACCCCATTCAACCATAAAAGACCCCATCCTAAGGCCAAACAGAACCCTTGGTATAACCCATGTCAACAAATGGATGTTGGCCCTGTCTGTCTAGTTCCTGCTGGAGTAATGTGCTGGACCTCAGTTCGACGAGGATGACGGTATAGAGTTTTCACTCATTTTGTTCAGCTTTCCAAGGAATGTATATATGGAAGTCATCATCGATCCAAGCACAGATTTAATTCCTGCAAATGAAGAAACTCAGAGTGCTTTGGGATGGAATCACTTACATTAAGGAAGGTTTCAACAGCCTCTGAAGGAGTCCACAACATGTGTGTCCAGAGGCTTCCTGCCATCTCCAAGGATCATACGATGTGACAATCATTCCTCAAGATACGAGCCTGCCTTGACGCCAACACCACCTGCAAAGTGCAGAGGAAACACGGGCGTGCTTCAGAAAGGCAGACAGGTGCACAGGTCACAGGGCCATGTTATCCAGTGTCCTGGGGTACATCTGCTATCTGCCATCTGCCTTTCTCTGGCCTCACTTGTTTATGGACACAAAATGCACGGATGTGGGGATGCTCATCTCGGGGCTGGAGGCCCCTGCAGTGCACCATGCTGCTAAAGAGCACTGACATTGACCATACCGCTCAACATCACTGCTTCAATGCCTGCCATGCCACTCACAAAAGCTTTGGGACCATGAACCCCTAAGGAGGAAGGCATTAACCATATCGGGTTTAGGAGAAGCCAGAGGGCCCTTGGGTATCAGAACCAGCTTGGAGCAGGAGCTCACCTGTTCATGCGAAATACATGTCCCCAAATCACATGGGATATAACACAGGCACACAGGCACATAGGCTATGCCCGGTGACCAAAACTCTAATGTCCTCAACCAAGGACACAGTTAGCCAACAAATGACAAAGATGTGGCCTTGTACCTCCTCCCAACTAAACAGATGTGTTTCTTCCAGGGGACCTGAGAACCCAGAGCAAGGACTCAAGACCAAACTGGCAACCAGAGTAGGCTGCCAGCTAACTCTTGCTAGGCCACATGGACATTCACTTAGTCCTACAGACAATGCATGTGTTACCCACCCTCACTGACGAAGTCCTTCAAACAAGAAATTTCCTCTGCGTGAGAGCCACCACTCCTGTGACCCCATTCACCCATAAAAGACCCCATCCTAAGCCTGAACAGACCCCTTGGTATCACCCATGTCAACAAACGGATGTTGGCCCTCTCTGTCTAGTCCCTGCTGGAGTAATGTGCTGGACCTCAGTTCGACGAGGATGACGGTATAGAGTTTTCACTCATTTTGTTCAGCTTTCCAAGGAATGTATATATGGAAGTCATCATCGATCCAAGCACAGGTTTCATCCCTGCAAATGAAGAAACTCAGAGTGCTTTGGGATGGAATCACTTACATTAAGGAAGGTTTCAACAGCCTCTGAAGGAGTCCACACCATGTGTGTCCAGGGGCTTCCTGCCATCTCCAAGGATCATACGAGGTGACAATTATTCCTCATGATACAAGCCTGCCTTGACGCCAACACCACCTGCAAAGTGCAGAGGAAACACGGGCGTGCTTCAGAAAGGCAGACAGGTGCACAGGTCACAGGGCCATGTTATCCAGTGTCCTGGGATACATCTGCTATCTGCCTTTATGTGGCCTCCCTTGTTCATGGACGCAAAATGCACGGAAGTGGGGATGCTCATCTCGGGGCTGGAGGCCCCTGCAGTGCACCATGCTGCTAAAGAGCACTGACATTGACCATACCGTTCAACATCACTGCTTCAATACCAGCCATGCCACTAACAAAACTTTGGGACCATGAACCCCTAAGGAGGAAGGCTTTAACCTCTATCGGGTTTAGGAGAAGCCAGAGGGCCCTTGGGTATCATAACCAGCTTGGAGCAGGAGCTCACCTGTTCGTGCAAAATACATGTCCCCAAATCACATGGGATATAACACAGGCACACAGGCACATAGGCTATGCCCGGTGACCAAAACTCTAATGTCCTCAACCAAGGACAAAGTTAGCCAACAAATGACAAAGATGTGGCCTTGTACCTCCTCCCAACTAAACAGATGTGTTTCTTCCAGGGGACCTGAGAACCCAGAGCAAGGACTCAAGACCAAACTGGCAACCAGAGTAGGCTGCCAGCTAAGTCTTGCTAGGCCACATGGACATTCACTTAGTCCTACAATGCATGTGTTACCCACCCTCACTGACGAAGTCCTTCAAACAAGAAATTTCCTCTGCGTGAGAGCCACCACTCCTGTGACCCCATTCACCCATAAAAGACCCCATCCTAAGCCTGAACAGACCCCTTGGTATAACCCATGTCAACAAACGGATGTTGGCCCTCTCTGTCTAGTCCCTGCTGGAGTAATGTGCTGGACCTCAGTTCGACGAGGATGACGGTATAGAGTTTTCACTCATTTTGTTCAGCTTTCCAAGGAATGTATATATGGAAGTCATCATCGATCCAAGCACAGGTGTCATCCCTGCAAATGAAGAAACTCAGAGTGCTTTGGGACGGAATCACTCACATTAAGGAAGGTTTCAACAGCCTCTGAAGGAGTCCACACCATGTGTGTCCAGGGGCTTCCTGCCATCTCCAAGGATCATACGAGATGACAATCATTCCTCATGATACAAGCTCGCCTTTTATGCCAACGCCACCTGCGAAGTGCAGAGGAAACACAGGCGTGCTTCAGAAAGGCAGACAGGTGCACAGGTCACAGGACCATGTTATCCAGTGCCCTGTGATACATCTGCTATTTGCCTGTCTCTGGCCTCCCCTGTTCACGGACGCAGAAATGCATGGACACGGGGATGCTCATCTCGGGGCTGGAGGCCCTCGGGGTGCACCATCCCGCTACAGAGCACTGACGTTGAGCATACCTCTCAACATCATTGCTTCAACACCTGCAATGGCACTCACAAAAGCCTTGGGACCACAAACCCCGAAAGAGGAAGACACTGACCTAAATCAGGTTTGGAATAACCCAGAGACTCCTTGCCTGACAGCCCCAGCTTGGAGCAGAAGACTGCCTGATCAGGCAACACACAAATCCTCATAACATACGGGATATGACATGGGCATGCGGCTAAGAGGCTATGCTGAGTGCCTGGAAATACAACGTCCGCCGCCAAGGACAAAATGAGCTAACAAACGAGAATGGTGTAGCCTTGTGCTCTCCCCACAACCAGAGGATCTGTCTTCCTCTGGGAATCTAGAGCTTGGACTCAAGAACAAACTTGGCCACCAGAGGCAGGCTACACACAAACTCTTCCCATGCCACCTGCCATTCACCTAGTCCTTCAGACAGTACGTTAGTTATCCCGCCCAGGGAGAAAGAAGACCTTCAGACAAGCAATTTCCTGTGCATGGGAGCATCTACTTCCCTGTGACTTCCAACTGCCCAAAGGGACCCCATCCTAAGCCTGGATGGACCCATTGGTGCAACCCATATCAACAAACGAATGTTGGCTCTCTCTGTCTAGCCCCTATTGGAGTAATGTGCTGGACCTCAGTTCGACGAGGATGACGGTATAGAGTTTTCACTCATTTTGTTCAGCTTTCCAAGGAATGTATATATGGAAGTCATCATCGATCCACGCACAGTGTTTGTCCTTGCAAATGAGAAAAATCAGATTGCTCTGGGAAAGAACTGCTTACATTCAGAAAGGATCCAACAACTTCCGAGGGAGTCTTTGCCATTGTGTCCAGGGCTTCCTGGTATCTCCGCGGCTCACATGAGATAACAATTTTCCCTCGCCAACACGGGCCTGCCTTCCATGCCAGTGCTACCTGGGACGTGTAGAGGAAACACGAGCATGCTTCAGAAAGGCAGACAGGTACACAGGTGACAAGGGCCATGTCATTCAGCCCCCTGCGATACATCTGGAATCTGCCTGTCTCTGGCTTCAACTCTTTATGGACACAGAAATGCAAGTACATGGGGATGCATGTCTGGGTCCAGGGTGCCCTTATAGCATCATCCTGCTAAAGAGCACTAATGTTGAGCATCCCTCTCAACACCATTGCTTTCACACCTGCAATGCACCTCACAATAGCCTCGGGGCCATGCAATCCTAATGGGAAGGCTTTGACCTACACCGGGATCAGGATAAGCCAGAGCCTCACTGCCTATCGGACTCAGCTTGGAGTGGGAGCCTACGTGTTCATGCCACATGCATGTGCTCACAACACATGGGATACAACATGGGCACACCGGCCTGAATGCTACGCCTGCTGACCACAACTTCACTGTCCTCGGTGAAGGATGAAATGAGCAGAAAAACAATAAAAGTCTGGCACTATGCTCTCTTTTCTCAAGTGCAATCACCTGTCTTCCTCCAAGGACCATGGAAACCCAGAGCCAGGACCCAAGGACAAACTGCCATGCAGAGGCAGGCTGCAAGCTAACTCTTCCTGGGCAACCTGCACATTCACCTACTCCTGCAGACAGCATGTGTGGTACCCTGGCCTCACAGAGTCCTTCAGACAAGGAATGTCCTGTGTACCTAGCCTCCACTCCCCTGCCAATCTCTGTTACCCAAATGAGACCCCATCCTAACCCTGGATGGACTCCCTTGGTGCAATGGGCATCATCAAATGAAATTTGTCCCTCTCTCTCTAGCCCCTGTAACAGCAACGTGCTGGACCTCAGTTCAAAGAGGATGACGGTATAGAGTTTTCACTCATTTTGTTCAGCTTTCCAAGGAATGTATATATGGAAGTCATCATCGATCCATGCACAGTCTTTGTCCCTGCGGAGGAGGAGTATCTGGAGCTTTTGAGAAATGGACACTTACCATCCTAAGGAATCCGCTAGCACCTGAAGGAGCCCATGCCACACATATCAAGGGGCTCCCTATCAATTCCAGGGATCTCCCAAGACCAAAATTGTCCTTCATGGCCTTCCTTCTATGCCCGCAACACCTGGAAAGTTCAGAGGAAAAACAGGTGTGCTTGAGAACAGCAGGCAGGTACATACATTGCAAGGGCCATGCCATTCATCCCACTGTGATGTATCATGTATGTATCTCCCACGGGCAGCCCCTCTTGTTGGGACATGTGCATGGGTGTAACCAGGCATGAAGCTATCAGGCACACACAAATTTTGAGGGCTCCATCCAGCTACAGAGCACCAAGCATAACAAACTCTCTCAACACCACTCATTTGCCACCTCTGAATCAAAAGTCCTGCTCTTGGCCATCAGAGAAGATGAAATCCATGAGGCTATTTCAATGAGGACAGTTTCAAGGAAAGCCTCTTCTTGAGCAAAGGGCAATTTTCCTTTGGCCTTGAAACACTTTCACCCCAGGCTCCTTTGACACTCTTCCCACTGAGAAACATGCTCAATCACAAATCAACCTCTACCTCATAGTTTTCCTCAAGGGTACAGCTCGGGGACCCAGAAGAGCATGAGACACACTGAATCCTACAGGGCTTCCAAGGCACTAAGACTGAGAGCACCAAATATCTTAAGGCACTTGGCTGTGAACATGGCTATGGAGTCCAAAACCTATCCATCACTGGCCTACGGACACTAGCCCTGTCATATAATTCAAAGACAATTTCACAAAGACTTGTGTGAATTGTCACACACAACTAGGAGGAATTTGAAAATAACATCACGAGCCACTAAGGTATTTAAGCACAGAGACCTTGCTGGGTCACACTTCTGAGTACAAGTCACGAGGATACGGAAACCTACACGCTCATCATCAGGCACCTCAAATGCACCAAGGAAAAGCCTCCCACAGAGGTTCCTGAACACAGACCTTCCACAAGTCAGTCTGCAGAGATGCAGGAGCACGTGGACCCACAATGACGTTCCCATCCCAGCACCCTGAGGTCATCATGAAATGGACCATGGGCACCCTACAATGCCCGAAAGAGACTCACAGTCATCACTCTGTGACCCAGACAGAAGGCTGTGCAGTACACACATGCACAGCTCTCTCCCCTTCCACTGCCAGCATGCTTCTGGGGCCATGAGATTTGGGTTTCCTCCTATGGACATACAGGTTCAATGTGGATACTCTATCTGGGCTCCTCTGCAGAAAGCAAATCAGTATTGCCACCCTCCTCACGACTGCCTGCCCTTGATGATACCCAAACACCATGGGAACTCCCATGTCTCCGACTTAGGATAAGAGTGAGCCGAAGAAGTGCCTGGGAACAACACTGTGCTATGTCCCCATGCAGAAGCCACTGTCTTCCTCGGGGGAGGGCAGGAGCCAAGGGGTATGAATCGATGACACACACAGCCGCACAGAGGGAAATGCTTCAACCAAGCTGTCTCTCAGCCACAGAAGTCCAAAATGCCCAGCTACTCCACTTCGCCCAAAGACAACCCCATCCCAAGCATTGATGCAGCCCGTGTCAACAAATGGATGTTGTCCCTCTCTCTAGCCCCTGATGAGCAGTGTGCTGGACCTCAGTTCGACGAGGATGACGGTATAGAGTTTTCACTCATTTTGTTCAGCTTTCCAAGGAATGTATATATGGAAGTCATCATCGATCCATGCACATTATTCATGCCCGAAAATGAGGAAAATCAGGACTTTAGAAAGTGGACACTTACATTCAGAAGGGATTCAACAGCCTCCAAAGGAGCCCGCACCACATGTGTCCAGAGTCCTCGTGGCATCTCCGAGGATCGCACAAGGCGAAGATTGTCCCTCGAAGATACCTCCTTTCCTTTCATGCCAACAGCACCTGGGAGGTGCAGAGGAAACACAAGTGTGCTTCAGAAAAGCAGACACATTCAGAGGTCATGAGGGCCGTGTCATCCGGCCCCCTATGGTATATCTGGTATCTGCCTGTCTTTGGCTTCCCTGTTTACAGATATAACCAGAACTGCAATGTCCTTGAACAATGATGAAAATGAGTGGAAAAAACAGCAAAGGTGTGGCGTTGTGCTCTCTTCCCAAGCACAAACACCTGTGTTTCCTCAAGGGAATGATGGAACCCAGAGCTAAGACTCAAGGACAAATACGGCCACCAGAGGCCGCCTACAGGCTAAGTCTTCCCATGCTACCTCCACGTTCACATAGTCCCGCAGACAGCGTGTGTGTTACCTTGCAGAGAGAAGTCCCTCAAACAATTTCCTGTTTATGAGAGATCCCACAACCCTGTGACTACCCCTTGCAGAAAGGGAGCGCCTTCTACAACTGAACAACCCCCTTGGTGCAACCTGCAGCAACAAATGAAACTTGGCGCTCACTCCAGCCCCTGTAAGAGCAATGTGCTGGACCTCAGTTCGACGAGGATGACGGTATAGAGTTTTCACTCATTTTGTTCAGCTTTCCAAGGAATGCATGTATGAAAGTCATCATCGATCCATGCACAGTCTTCATGTCCACAAAGGAGTAATATTAGGGGGTTGTGGGGAACAGATACTTACCAGCACCTGAAGAGGCCCACGCCGCACGTGTCCTAGGACTCCCTGCCACCTCCAGTGATCTTCTAAGAGCAAGATCATCCATTGTCTCCACTGGCCTTCCTTCCATGCCCACACCACCTAGGAAGTACAGAGGCAACACGGGTGTGCTTGAGAAAGACAGGCATGCCATTCAACCCCCTGTGGGATATCCTATCGCTACTTCCCACGGGACACCCATTTGAGGATGTGTGCACAGGAGCACCAGGCAGGAAGGTCTGAGTCACACATACCTTTTGAGGGCACCATCAAGTTACAGAGTACTAAGTGTGAAGAACTCTGAACACCACTCATTTGATGCCCCGACTCAAAAGCCTTTCCCTTGGCTATCAGAGAAGCCACAGACCACAGAGATATCTGAATGCGGAGAGTTTTAGGGAACAAAAACTCTTCCTGTGCAGAGGGCAATTTTCCTTCAGCCTTGAAGCATTTTTACTGCAAGGATCTGTCAACACACTTCACATTCAAGAAACATGTTCAATCACAAATCAACCTCCACTTCGGGGTCTTTCCCACAGGTGCAGCCCAGGGGCCCAGAAAAGCACCAGACACACTGAATCCCACAGGGCTTCTAAGGTGCTGCGGCTGAGAACAGCATACATCTTAAGGCACTTGCATGCAAACATGACCGTGGAGTCCAAAACCTATCCATCACTGGTCTGTGAACACTAGCCCTGTCCTACCACAGGATGATTATTTCACAAACAAGTCTGTTGTGAAGAATTAGAAAGAATTTAAAAATAGTCTAACATCATGAGGCACTGAGGTATTTAAACACAGCGACCTTGCTGGATTGCTTTACTAAGTAGAAGTCACCATGATACGGGAGCTCACACACGTATCACCAGGCACCTGAGCCACATGGAATTGTGTGAGCAACTCAGAGAAAAACGACATCAGCCTTTCCTGAGAAAACCATCCCCAAATCAACACAGGGAAACAGGGAGCAAACAACCTTTGCCAGCAGTATGCACAACATGTTGACCTGGGCTGATATCACCTCAAATTTTTTTTTTTTTTTTTTTGAGATGGAGTTTCGCTTTTTTGCCCAGGCTGGAGTGAAGTGGCCTGGTCTTGGCTCATTGCAACCTCTGCCCCCTGGGTTCAAGCAATTCTCCTGCCTCAGCCTCCCGAGTAGCTGGGATTATAGGCGCCCGTCACCACGCCCAGCTAATTTTTTTTTTTTTTTTTTTAATAGAAATGGGGTTTCGCCATGTTAGCCAGGCTGGTCTTGAACTCCTGACCTCAGGTGATCCACCCGCCTTGGCCTCCCAAAGTGCTAGGATTACAGGCATTAGCCACCATGCCCAGCCCCATCTCAAATTCTTAACGGAGACAAGCAACAGAGGGCCTGAATACAAACCTGACAAACCAAGTCAGTCTGTGGAGTTGAGGGAACATGTGGATTCGCAATTACACTGCCATCCCAGCATCCCAAGGTCATCATAAATAAACCATATGCACCCTACAACACCCAAAAGAGGCTCACAGTCATCTCTCCACGACCCAGACAGAAGACTGTGGTAAATGCATGTGCAGCTCTCTCCCCTTCTAAGTACCAGGACCCTTCAGGGGCCATGCAGTTTGGGTTTCCTCCTAGGGACATACAAGTTCAACATGGATACGCTCTCTGGGCTCCTCTGCAGAAAGCAAATCAGCATCGCCATCCTCCTGACGACTGCCTGCCCCTGATGTTATCCAAACACCATGGGAAGTCCTATGTCCCTGGCCAAGGATGAAAGTGAGTGCAAGAGGTGCCCAGGAATGACCTTGTGCTGTCCCCCACCGTGGAAGCAATAGTCTTCCTCTGAAGGTCAAGGGACCCAAGGGTACAAATCGCGGACACACCTGACTGCCTGCAACCAAGCTGTCTCTTAGTTACAAATGTCCAAAATTCCCAGCTACTCTCCTTTGCCAGAAAAAGACCCCATCCGAAGCCTTGGTGCAGCCTGTGTCAACAAATGGACATTGTTCCTCTCTCTTTTGAGCCCCTGATGGAGCAGTGTGCTGGACCTCAGTTCGACGAGGATGACGGTATAGAGTTTTCACTCATTTTGTTCAGCTTTCCAAGGAATGTATATATGGAAGTCATCATCGATCCACACACAATCTCCATCCCTGCAAATGAGGAAACTCAGGGTGCTTTGGAGTAGAATCACTTACATACAGGAGGATTCCAACAGCCTCTGAAGGAGCGAACACTGTGTATTGTCCAGGGCTTCCTGCCATCTCCAAGGACCACACAAGACGATGATCATCCCTCATGACACAGGTTTGCCTTTTACACCATCACCTGCGAAGTGCACAGGACCCAGAAGCATGCTTCAGAAAGGCAGACAGGTGCACAGGTCACGAGGGCCATGCTATCTGCCCCCCTGTGGTTTATCTGGAATACGCCTGTCTCTGGCTTCCCTTGTTCTCACGTGAACCCAGAAATGTATGGACACAAGTATGCTCGTCTTGGGGATGGCGGCCCTTGGAGTGCATCATCCTGCTGAAGAGCACTAATGTTGAGCATCCTTCTCAACATCCTTGCTTCAACACTGGCAATGCCAGTCACAAAATCATCAAGGCCCCGCACCCCTAAAGAGAAAGTCATTGACCTCTATCTGGTTTGGGATAACCCAGAGCCTCACTGTCTATCAGCCCCAG
Organism: Macaca fascicularis; assembly: GCF_037993035.2. Taxonomy (NCBI): domain Eukaryota; kingdom Metazoa; phylum Chordata; class Mammalia; order Primates; family Cercopithecidae; genus Macaca; species Macaca fascicularis. The sequence goes on from NC_088381.1 coordinate 4,035,997, forward strand.
TTTGGAGAGGAAGCCTACCTGTTCATGCCAAATACACATCCTCACAATGCACAGGATACAAAATGGGCACAGAGGCACAGAGGCTATGCCAGGTAAACACAACTCCAACATCCTCAGCCAAAGACAAAATGAGCCAACAAATGGCAAAGGTGTAGCCTTTTGCTCTCCCCGCAACCAGAAGGATCTGTCTTCCTCTGAGGGACTTTGGTACCCACAGCTTGAACTCAAGGACAAACTTGGCCACCCTATTATAGGCAGGCTACCAGTTAACTCTTCCCATGCAATCTGCCATTCACCTAGTCCTCCATATAGTGCGTGAGTTATCCGCCCTAGGACACAGAAGTCCTTCAAACAATGAATGTCTTGTGCATGGGAGCTCCTACTCCCCTGTGTCCACCATTCACCCAAAGAAACCCCATCCTAAGCCTGGATGGGACCCTTGGTGGAACCCATGTCAGTGAATGAATGTCGGCCCTCTCCGTCTAACCCGTTAGAGTAATGTGCTGGACCTCAGTTCGACGAGGATGACGGTATAGAGTTTTCACTCATTTTGTTCAGCTTTCCAAGGAATGTATATATGGAAGTCATCATCGATCCATGCACAATCTTTGTTTCTGCAAATGAGGAAAATCAGGGTGCAGTGGGAAGGAACTGCTTACATTCAGGAGGGATCCAACAGCCTCCAAAGAAGCCTACACCATGTGTGTCCAGGAGCTTCCTGGCATCTCTGAGAATAGCACGAGATGATGATTGTCCCTCACCAACATGGGCCTGGCCAATTCATCATGGCCACCTGGGAGGTGAAGAGAAAACATGGGTGTGCTTGAGAAAATCTGACAGATGTACAGTACACAAAGGCCATGTCTTCTGGTCCCCTGCAGTATATCTGGTTGATACCCAACTCTGATTTTACCTGATTTTGGACACAGAAATGCACGGACAAGGGCTCAGGTGCCCCTGTAGTGCATCAGCACACTAAAGAGCAGTGACACTGAGCTTCCCTCTCAACATCCTTACGTCGACACCTATAATGTCACTCACTAAAGCTATGGGGCCATGCAATTTTAATGAGGAAGTCATTGACCGACACTGAGCTGGGGTTAAGCTAGAGACTCCTTGCCTATCAGGCCCAGCTTGCAGTAGGAACCTCTGTGTTCCTGCCATATGCATGTACTCACAATGAATGGGACACAACATGGGCACACTTGCCTGAAAGCTATGCCAAATGACTGGAACTCCACTGTTCTCAAACCAAGAATGAAAAAAAAAAAAAAAAAAAAGGCAAAAGTATGTCCTTGTTCTGTCTTCCCAAAGATAATCACTTGTCTTTCTCCAGGGGTTGTGGGAACCCAGAGCCAGGAGTGAAGGACAATCCTGGCCACCCAGAGGCAGGCTATAGGTTAACTCTCCCTGAGCAACCTGCACATTTGCCTAGTCCCACAGACTGCATGTGTGCTACCCCAGCCTCGTAGACGGAAGTCCAGTACACATAGCCTCAACTCCCCTGTGACTCTCCTTTGCCCAAACAGAATCCCTTCCTAAGCCTGGACAAACACTTCATGCATCAGGAATAAAAAAAAAATGAGAGTTGTCCCTCTCTAGCCCCGGTGGACCTCAGTTCAGCTAAGATGATAGTATAGAGTTCCCACTCATTTTGTTCAGCTTTCCATACAAGGAATGCATGTATGGAAGTCGTCACTGATGCATGCACAGTATTCATTCCTGTAAAGGAAGAACATTAGGGTCTTTTGAGAAATGAACACTTACCATATAAAGGGATCCACCGGCACCCGAAGGAGCCCATGCCACATGTGTCCAGGGGTTCCCTGCCATCTCCAGAGATTCCCCCAAGATGAAGTTCATCCCTGCAGCCTCTGTCTGTCTTTGCATGCCCATGCCACCTGGGAAGTGCAGAGGAAAAACAGGTGTGCTTGAGAAAGGCAGGCAGGTACACAGTTTGCAAGGGCCATGCCATTTATCCTGCTATGCTGCATTCCGTATCTACTTCCCATGGGCGACCTCTCTTTGGGGATGTGTGCATGGATATATCCAGGCATGAAGGTGTAAGACAAGCATGCCTTTCAAGGGCACAGTCAAACTAGAAAACACTAAGCGTGAGGAACTCTCTCAAGACCACACTTTGACCACTCCTGACTCAAAAGCCATTCTCTCGGCCATCAGAGAAGACAACAGTCATGAGGATATTTCAATGGGGAGAGCTGCAGGGAAAAAGTGTTCCAGCACAAAGAGCAACTTTCCTTCGGCCTTGAAGCGTTTTTACCATGGGCTCCTTCCACACACTTAGAATTGAGAAACACAATCACTAATCAACCTCCACCTCTGGGCCTTCCTCACAGGTGCAGCTCAGAGACCCGGAAAAGCATCAGACATGCTGAATCCTACAGGGCTTCTACGGTGCTGTCCCTGAGAACACCATACATATTAAGCCACTTGCCTGTGAACATGGCCACAGAGTACAAAAGCTCTCTGTCACTGGCCTGTGGATGACAGCCCTCATACAACTGGATGACTATTTTGCAAAGAAGGCTGTTGTGAAGAATTAGGAGGAATTTGAAAATAACCTAACATCACAAGACAATGGAGAATTTAAGTGCAGAGACCTTGACGGGTCACTTTTCTGAGTGCATGTTACCATGACACGGGAAGTGACACACTCTTACAACCTCAACTGCATTGAAGTGCCTGAGCAGTTCAGAAGCAGATGGCATCAGGCTCTCCTGAGCAAAACTTCCCCTCATCAATAGAGAGGGAGCAACAAGCCCTTCCAGCAGCATGTACAACCTTGGAAGGGTAGAAACCCTGGGCCAACATCTGCTCAAATGCCTAACACAGACAAGCATCCCACAGGGGGTCCTGAACACAGACCTCTCAATCCAAGTCAATCTGCGAAGTGGCAGGAGCACATAGACTTGAAATCTCATTCCCATCCCAACACCCTAAGGTCATCATGAAATGGACCATGGCACCCTACCACTCCCCAAAGCAGCTCACAGTCATTGCTTCACACCCACATGGAATGCTGTTTGTACATGCATGCACAGCCCTCTCCCCTTCCCACCACCAGTACACTTCAGGGACCACAGGACTTGGGTTTCCTCCTATGGACATACGAGTTTAACATGGATACTGTCCCTGGGCTCCTCTGCAGAAAGCAAATCAGCTCACCACCCACCTCATGGCTGCCTGCCCCTGATGCTACCCAAATACCTTGGGAACTCCCACGTCCTCGACTGAGGACGAAAGTAAGTGAAAGAAGTGTCCAGGAATGATGTGCTCTCTCCCCACAGGAAAGCAATGGTATTCCTGTGTGAGGGGGGAGGTGACGGATCAAAAGGGTATGAATCAAGGACACACGTAGCCATGCACAGGGAGGCTATTGGCTACTGCTTCCTGTGCCGCCTGCAGCTTCAAGTTCTGCAGCTTCCTCTTAGAGGAAATTCCTTCAACCAAGTTGTCTCTTAGCTACAGAAGTCAGAAAAGCCCAACATTCGCGTTTGCCCAAAGACGACCACATCCTAAGCCAGGGTGTAGGCCATGTCAACAAACAGATGTTGGCCCCTCTCCCTGCCCTCCAATGTAGCAGCGTGCTGGACCTCAGTTTGACGAGGATGACGGCATAGAGTTTTCACTCATTTTGTTCAGCTTTCCAAGGAATGTATGTGGAAGTCATCATCGATCCAGGCACAATCTTTGTTTCTGCAAATGAGGAAAATCAGGGCTTTGGGAAGGACTTGCTTACATTCACGAAGGATCCAAAAGCCTCTGAAGGAGTCCATGCCACATGTGTCAAGGGGCTTCCTGGCATCTCCAAGGATCACATGAGAGGATGATCATCCCTCGCAGACACAGGCCCTCCTTCCATGCCAACACCACCTGGGAGGTACAGATGAAACATGGGCATGCTTGAGAAAGGCAGACATGTGCAGAGGTCATGAGGGACATGCCATCTGGCCCCCTGAAGTAATCTGCAATCTGCCTGTCTCTGGCTTCATCTGTTTATGGACGCAGAAATGCATAGATACGGGAATGCACGTCTAGATCCTGGGAGCCCATGGAGTATGTAATCCCACTAGAGAGAACTGATGTCAAGTGTCCCTTTAAACACCCGTGCACAGCTGTAATGTTGATCACAAAAGCCTCGGGGATCTGCACCCCTAATGAGGAAACCTTTGACCTACACCAGATTTGAGATAAGCCAGAGACTCGTTGCCTATCAGCCCCAGCTTAGGGCAGGAGGCCAACTGTATGTCTTCATAACACACAGGATACAATAGAGCCACCTTGGCCTGGGTGTGTAGCATCCAGGTGACCACAAATCCATGTATGTAGACAGGGATAAAAATGAGGCAAAAGTGTGGCCTTTTCCTCTCTTCCCAATGAGAAGGACCTGCCTTCCTCCCAATGATGAGAGAACCAAAAACTAAGACTCAAGGACAAACTAGGGGGTGCAGAGCCTAAGTCCTTTGTGCCACCTGCACATTCACCTAGTCCTGAACACTGTGTATGTGCTACCCTGGCCTCACTAAGAGATATCCGTCACACAAGGACTCTCCTGTCCATGGGAGCTCCCACTCCCCTGGGGCTACCCCTTGCCAAAAGAGAACCCCATCCTAAGCCTGGACAGACCCTTTGGTGCAATCCACGTCAATGAGAGAGAGGTGGAACTCTGTCTCTAGCCCCGTTGAAGCAGTGTGCTAGACCTCAGTTTGAAGAGGATGACGGTATAAAGTTTTCACTCATTTTGTTTAGCTTTCCAAGGAATGCATGTGTGGAAGTCATCACTGATCCATGCACAGTCCTCACACCTGCAAAAATGGAACATTAGGATCTTTTGAAAAACCAATACTTACCGTCCTGAGGTGTCCACCAGCCTGAAGGAGACCATGACACACATGTTTACAGGCACTTCACCATCTCCAAAAATCTCCCAAGATGAAGATCGTCCCTTGTGGTCACTGGCCTTCCTTTCATACCAACGCCACCTAAGAAGTGCAGGAGCAAAACATGTGTGCTTGAGAAAGGCAGTGAGGTGCATAGGTGGCAAGGGTCATGTCATTTGTCCTGCTGTGGAGTAATCGGTATCTACCTCTCATGGGCTCCCCCTCTTTCTGCACACAAGCATGGGTTTGCCCAAACATGAAGGTAGGAGGCTGGCATGAGTTTTGAAGGCACCATCAACTAGAGAACACTAAGCATGAAGAACACTCTCAACACCACTCGTAACAACTCCAACTCAAAAACCCTTCTTTGGGCCATCAGACAAGACAAAGGCCATGGTGATACTTCAGTGGGGAGAGTTTGGAGGGGAAACCTCTTCCTATGCAAAGGTCAACTTTTCTTTGGCCTTGAGGCATTGTCACCTCTGGAGTCCTTCACACTCTTCCGATCCGGACACATGTAAAAATCACAAATCAACCTCTATGTGCACTACACAGGTACAGCTCAGGGACCCAGAGAAGCACCAGGCACTCTGAATCCTACATGACTTCTAAGGTGCTGCAGCTAAGAAAACCAGATCTTAAGGCACTTGCTTGTGAACATAACATCAGAGTACAAAACCTATCCATCATTGGCCTGTGGATGGTAGCGCTGTCCTACCACACAATAACTACTTCACAAAGACTGCTGTGAAGAATTAGGAGGAATTTAAAAACACCCTAATATCAGGAGACACTGAGGTATATAAGTAAAGAGACCTTGACAGGTCACATTTCCGAGTAGAAATCACCACGACATGGGGAAGGACACACTCTTATAAACCCCCAATGCATCAAGATGTCTGAGTGGTTCAGAGGCAAATGACATCAGGCTCTCCCAAGCAAACCATCCTGAGGACACCATGAAATGGACGGTGGGCACCCTGCAATGTCCAAAAGAGCCTCACAGTCATCACTCCATGACCCACATGGAATGATGCCAGGTAAAGGCATTGTGCAGGCCTCTCCCTTTCCCACAGACACTACTCTTCTTGGGCCATGGAATTTGGAATTCTTCTCATAGATGTACAAGTTCACTGTGGAGAGCTTCTCCAGGCTCCTTTCCAGAGGGCAAATCAGCATCACCACTGGCTTTAAGAAGGCCACCCCTTGATGCTACCCAAACACCATAGGAAGTCCCATGTCCCCAACTGCAGATGAAAGAAAGCTGAAGAAGTGCTCAGGAATGGCACCGTGCTGTCTCCTCATGTGGAAGAAACTGTCTTCTTCTGGGGGGTGATGAACCCAAGAGGTATGAATCAAGGACAGACCCAGCCATGCAGAGGTGGGCAACTGGATACTGCCCTCCTCTGGCACCTGCAGGTTTACCTTCTCCTGCACACTGACAGGATGCTACCCCACCTTCTCACAGAGAAGTCCTTCAACAAACATATCTCTCAGCCAGGGGAGTACAAAATACTCAACTTCACTGAAAGTCAACTACATCCTAAGCTCTGGTGCAGATCATGACAACAAACAGATGTTGGCCCCCTAAATCTAGGCCCTGATGGAGAAGCGTGCTGGACCTCAGTTTGATGAGGATGATGGTACTGAGTTTTCGCTCATTTTGTTCACCTTTCCAAAAAAAATGTATATATGGAAGCATCATCAATCTACACACAGTCTTTGTTCCTGCAAGTTAGGAAAATCAGAATGCTTTCAGAAGAAATCACTTACATTCAGGAGAAATCCAAAAGCCTCCAAAGGAGCCCACACCATGTGTATCCAGGGACCTTATGGCATCTCAAAGATCACACAAGATGAAGACCATCTTTCTTGGACAAGGGCCTTCCTTCCATGCCAATGACACTGGGAAGGTGCAGAAGAAATGAGTGTGCTTCAGAAAGACAGGTTCACAGGTCAGGAAGGCCATGTCATCTAGACTCCTGTGGTACTTATGAAATCCGCTAGTCTACGGCTTCACATATTTGTGACCAGAACCTGGCTAAAAATCAATCACAAAACAAAAATGCAAAATGTAGCATTAAGGGTGAAACCAACTTGACAGAGTAACACTAGAAAAATTCATGGGCTACCCAAGTATGACTCTCAAATATATTTATGATGAAGAATTTTACTATGGTCAAAATGACCACAAAAATTGAATGCCAATGCCTGGGTGGTGAAGTATAATGTAATATGAGAAAGTTATGCGTGAACCACAATAAGCCCAAGTGGAGGCAACGTGCTGGACCTCAGTTCCGATGAGAACGACGGTATGAGTTCTCACTCATTTTGTTCAGCTTTTCCAAGGAATGTTTTTATGGGGGACTCATCATCGATCCAAGCACATTCAAAGAGCCTGTTTGACACCACAGGCTGGGTCATGGGTGAGCCGATGACCTTAAAGACCTTCGGCACCCTGGGGAACCCAGAGCTGCGCCACTGAGCAAAAGGTACAGACCATCCACTCTAGGAGAGGAACTCACCATGCCATTAGCGGCCTACCAAAAAACCACTCATTGTGGATCTTGGAAATCCCAGACACCCTCACTAAGCACGAGGGACAGAGGAATGCTTACCGTCCTGAGCCACCCACCAGCACGGGGTGCACTGTGGATAACTGAAACCAGGACTATGCGTGGCCTTCATTACTCAGGAGAATCAACTATCTTCCTTCCAGCAGGTGCCACACCTCCCATGAAAACTGCACCTGAGTAGTGTAAAGAAATCAAATGCACGCTTGAGAAATGGGCCCAGGTCCACTGGTCACCACTTCAATCCTATCCTTACCTGTGGGGACACTTGCATGCCTGCTTCTTCTTGGCCTAGACGATTGACCTCCATCTCCATGAATATATCTTACCTGTGTCACTCTGGACATATAGGAAGCGTGTGTGGCTGGAATGACCTCATGTGCCCATTGCTGCATGTATTTCCCTGTGGCTATGCACACATACACGTGTGTTTGTATTTCCCAACACTGCAATGGGTGGTTATAGTCTGCAGCTTCCAGACCTGATCCCCCCACAAACCAAAGGCTCAAGACCAAGGCCTTCAATCAGTAGGATGTGAACTCTGACCTCAAAGCCATGTGGAAATAGGCCTGAGGTCCCTTGTGTAACAGCCACGACACCCCTGGCGTGAGTACACGCTACTCCTCACAGGGCATCTGATGTTGGGACCAGACACTGTCTCTTGCTGCACTCCCAGGTAAGGCACATCTGGCAGAAAACCAACCAAAACCTGCACTGGAAGGCACCTTCCCAATGGCCAGAATGTTGCACTGAAACACAGCGTCAAGGTCAGAGACAGTTTTCCCAACCTAGCCAAACGACTTCAAGACATGGGCTTCCTCCACTTTGCTCAGTCCACGTACCCACACTGTGCCCTCACGATGCCCGAAGAGAACGGCTGCTTCTCCAAGAGGATGTCCACGCCTGATGCCCCAAGGGCCAGGTGGACAGGACACACCACCTAACACTGTCCTTGCACTGGTTACCTCACATGGCTTCCCTGCACTGACCTCAGAGGCAACGTTCCATCATGCAGCCAGCTTGACTGCATTCCCACCCACCACATTCCTACCCAGACTCCCACCCACAACAATGCCTGCAAGTCAACACCACCTCAACACCACCACCAGGTGTAGATACACCTGGCTACCAAGTGAGCTACAAGCTACAGAACCACCAATCCTTTCCAATTTTGCTAAGCCAACCACAGCCTTTCAACGTAGCACGGCAGTCCTGGCTGCACTGTGGCTTCAAACGGGCTATGGAAACTGAAACGCTTTGTCACCCCTAGGGCATAGCAGAATCCAACACTTGAATATCGCCATCATAGAGTGGTATGGTTGCATCCTAAGTCAAAAGGTTCTCTGTGGCAACACCCCTGGGATTGCACATATGTTGCCTGGAATCTGGAATACACAGAGACCTCCATGAACAGCCCCAAGTGTGACTACAGCCCACGGCAGAGGCCCGGGCCAGAGCCAGGGCCAGGGCACATTCCCTCTCGATGTCTTCGGGATAGAAGCTGCTTTCAAAGCAGGAAAGATAATCCAGAGCACTATTTGTTCACACGAGCTGGAGCAGGTGGGGCCACCCAGCAATGGCGGGCCAAGAAACTATTTCCAGGAAGATGTGCACAACAGTGGAACCCACTACTCTGCTGTGAAGACTAGAAATGACCAAGGGCTGCGTGCGCCAGCCTGATCCTCACGCTCACTGTGACCTGCCCTCCAAGACCCCTACTGGCTGAACTGTCATCCACCAGAGAAATCCATGGAAAGCACATCACTGCCAAATGACAACCCCAGACCACTGATGACACACACGTCCACGAGAGCCCTCTACCATGTTTTCTCTGGAATACCTTCCCACCCAGGCCTCTGCCATCACACCACAAGCATCTCATAGCTCAGGAGGTAAAGAAATCCCTGCCGGGGAGGCCCTGTGACCAACCCTGGAAGGAGAGCCAAAGAGGCTTTGGCCATCTGCTGGGACACCCATTGCTCTGTGCTCTTCCCCACCACCCTGGAACTCCCTTGTCCTCAGGTAACTGGAAATCAAAACAAAGATCTGCCCGAGGCATGCACCTCATGCTCTCCTCGGCAAAAAAATCTAGGACCTGGTCCTCTGTTCGGTGACACCTGCCACAAGATCTGGGTCTCCGTTCCTGGGAGCTCACCAAGCTGAGGCCAGCTGCGCACTCCCCGAGGCCTGCACAATTTCTGCACTCTTCCATAGCAGCCACACCATAACAAAGCAGACGATTCGCCCATGACTCTCTCACCCATCTACAACGCACTGAGGGAATGTTCCTAACCTCTGTGTGATGGGAGACTTTGGCCTGTGGATGCCCTTGGTGGCGGAACCTGTGAAAATCAGTGGAAGTTGTCCCTCACTCCTACAGTCCCCAGCAGAGACAAATGTGCTGGACCTCAGTTCCGATGAGAACGACGGTATGAGTTCTCACTCATTTTGTTCAGCTTTTCCAAGGAATGTTTTTTTGGGGGACTCATCATCGATCCAAGCACATTTGAAGAGGCAGGACATTTGACACCACAGGCTGGGCAGTGGGTGAGCCGACGACCTTAAAGGCCTTGGCCGTGCCCTTAATGGCCTGCAGAACTGCTCCTTGCGGGTCTCAGAAATCCTAAAGACACCCTCACTCAGCACGCGGGACAGAGGAATGCTTACCGTCCTGAGCCATCCACCAGCACAGGGTGCACCGTGGATGCCAGGCCACACCGACTTCACAACTCCGTGGAGCCTTTGTTGCTCGTAAGCATCAACCATCTTCCTTGCAGCAGGCTGCGGGCCTTCCACGGCAACTGCCCCTGAGAAGTGTAAAGATATCACATGCATGCTTATAAAATGGGTCCAGGACCACTGGTCACCTCTTCAATGCCATTCTTGCTCACAGGGCAACTCACACACCTACTTTTCATTGACTGACCTTCATTACCATGATTGACCTTCATTACCATGAATATACCTGATGCGTGTCATTCTGTGGACACCTAGGAAGCATGTGTGACTCAAAGGACAGTATGTGCCCACTGCTGAATCTATTTGCTTGTGGCTGTGCATGTCTATGTGTGTCTGTGTGTGTGAGAGTGACTGTGTTTATGTGTCTCCCTCAGGCACATGTGTTTCTCAACACCACAAGGGGCAGTCATAGTCTGCAGCTTCCAGACCTGAACCTCCCTGCAACCCAAAGATCAAGACCCAGGCCTTCAATCAGTAGGATGTGAACTTTGACCTCGCGACCATGCGGACATAGGCCCAAAGTCCCTTGACTAACAGCCACCAAGCCTGGCATGAGCACACATTCCTCCTCATGGGGCATCTGATGTCATGACCAGACACTCTCTGGCTGCCCTCTCAGGTTGAGGTGCACCTGGCAGAAAACCAACCACAACCAGCGCTGGAGGGCGCCACTGCAAAGTGCAGCACATCAGTTTGAAACTCAGTGTCAAGGCCAGAGGCGGTGGTCTTCCCAATCTAGCCAAAGAACCTCAAGACACTGGCTTCCTCCCCTCCACTCAGTCCACATGTCCGCACCATGCCCTCAGGACACCCTGAGGATGCTTTTCCAACAGGACATCTCTGCCTGACTCCCTAAGGACAAGGTTGACAGGACACAACGCCTGTCATTGTTCTTGCATCAGACACATCTACAGGGCTTCCCTGCACTGACCTCTGAGGCAACATCTGATCACACAGCCAACTTGATCACACTACTACCCACCACAATGCCTACAAATCAATGCTGTCTCAACACCACGGGGTCTACATGCACATTCCTGCTAAGTGAGTTGCAAGCCACAGAACCACCAACCTTTCCAGCTTTCCTAAGCCAACGGTGTGTCCTTTAGTGTGTCATTCCTGTCCTGGCCATGCTGAGACTTCAAACCAGTTAAGGGAGCTGAAATGCTATGCCTAGGGCATAGTGGAATCCAACACTAGAACATCACCAACACGCAGAGGCATCCCAAGTCAAGAGACTCTCTTTGGCAATGCCCTGGGACTGCATACGCATTGCCCAGAATTAACACAGACCTCCATGGACAGCCCCACACGACTGGAAACCACTGGAGAATCCCGGGCCAAGGCTACGGCACACTCCTTCTGGATGCCTTCAGGATGGAAATTGCTTTCCAAGCAGGAAAGAAGATCCTGAGCAGCGTTTGCTCACATGAGCTGCAGCAGGTGGGGCCGCCCAACAATGCATGCCAAGAGACCATTTCCAGGAAGATGTGCACAACGGTGGAGCCCACTACTCTGCTGAGAAGACCAGAAGTGACCCAGGGCCACAGACACCATCCTGACACACATTTGCCCAGAGACATGCCCTCAAATACCCGCCCTGGCTGACCTGTCACCCACCAGAGAAATCCATGGGAAGTCCATCACCACCAAGTAACAGCCCAATGCAGCTGAAGACACACAGGTCCACATGAGCCCTCCATCACCTTTTCTCTGGCGTACTGTCCTGCCCAAGCCTTGGTTACTGCACCACGGTCATCTCATGGCTAGGGATGCAAAGAAATCCATGCCAGAGGGCACCTGTGACTGACGGTGGAATGGGGCTGAAGAGGCTTTAGCCATCTGCGGCAACAACCATTGCTCTGCGCTCTCCTCTATCACCTTGGAACTCCCCTGTCATCAGCTAATGGAAAATGAAGACCAAGGTGTACCTGAGGCCTGGACCTCGTGCTCTCCTTGGCAGGGGACCTGTGACCCTGTCCTCTGCACAAAGATACCCACTGCAAGGTCCGAGTCTCCCTTCCTGGGAGCTCACCAGGTCAAGACCAGCCACACACTCCCCTAGGTCAAAACATTTCCACCTGGTTCCACGGCTGCCACATCACAGAGGGGCTGATCCCCCCACAACTGTCCCATCCATTTATGTCACACAGAGGGAATGTCCTAACATGCATGTGATAGGAGACTTTCATCTGTAAATGCCCTGGGTGGTAGAACCTATGGGAACCAGTGGAAGTTGTCCCTCGCTCCTACAGTCCCCGGGGAAGGCAACGTGCTGGACCTCAGATCCGATGAGAACGACGGTATGAGTTCTCACTCATTTTGTTCAGCTTTTCCAAGGAATGTTTTTATAGGGGACTCATCATCGATCCAAGCACATTAAAAGGGGCAGGACGTTTGACATCACAGGCTGGGCAGTGGGTGAGCCGATGACACCTTCGGCCTCCTGGGGAACCCAGAGCCACACCACTGAACAACGGGCACAGATCATCGACTCTGGGAGTGGAACTCACCATGCCATTAGTAGCCTGCTGAGAAACAGTTCTTTGCAGGTACCAGAAATTCAAAAGACACCTCTGCACACAGGGCAGAGGAATGCTTACCATCCTGAGCCATCCACCAGCATGGGGTGCACCATAGACGCCAGGCCACACCAAATCAAGGACTCAAGGCAGCCTCCGTTGGTCAGAAGAATTGACCATCTTCTTTGCCAGCAAGTGGTAGACCTCTCATGACAAACTGCTGCTGAGAAGTGTAAAGAAATCAAATGCATGCTTGAGAAACGGGCCCAGGTTCACTGGTCACCACTTCAATGCCATTCTTTCCCGCAGGGAAACTTGCACGCCGGCGTCTACTTGTGCTCCATGACAGACTTCCATCATCATGAATATACCTGACCCATGTCACTCTGTGGACATCTAGGAAGCACACGTGACCAGAACAATAGCACACACCCATTGGTGCATCTGTTTGCCTGTGGCTGTGCACACCTGTGCATGTGTAGGCATGTGTAGGTGTGTCAGAGTGAGTGTGTCTGTGTGTATGTGCCTCCCTCACACACGTGTTTCCCAACAGCACAACATGTGGTCATAGGCGGCAGCCTCCAGACCTGGAAACCATCCCAACGCCTGCAACCAAATGGCTCAGGACACAGGCCTTCAATCAGTAGGATGCGAATTTTGACTTAGGGGTCAGATGGACATTGGCCTGAGGTCCCTCGACTAACAGCCACCACCCCTGGCACCAGCATACACTCCTCCTCATGGGGCATCTGAAGTTGTGACCAGACAATGTCTCTGGCCACCCTCCCAGGTAAGGCACACCTGGAACCAACCCAACCAAAACTCGCCCTGGAAGGCACCTTTGCAATGGCCAGCACATTGATCTTAGGCAAGGCATCAAGGGCAGAGACAGTCTTCTGAACCCAACCAAAGGACCTCAAAACAAACACTTCCTCCCTCCAATCAATTCACATGCCCACACCATGCCCTCAGGACACATGAAGGGAATGGTTACTTTTCCAACAGGACATTGCCACCTGAACCCCTGAAGACAAGGTGGACAGGACACCATCTTTCATTTTCCTTGCATTGGACACGCCTACAGGGCTTCCCTGCACCAATCTCTGAGCCAACATCCCACAATGCAGTCAACTTAAAAGCACTACCACCCACACCAGCGTCGGCAAGTCAACACCACCTCAACACCATCACCAGGTTTACACGCACACAGCTATGAAGTGAGCTGCAAGAATAGAACCACCAACCCTTTCCGACTGTCCTAAGCCAACTATGTGCCATGCCAAAGTGGCATGGCTGTCCTGGCTGCACTGTGATGTCAAACTGGCTAAGTGAGCTGAAACGCTTCACTGCCCTGAGGATGTAGCAGAATCCAATACTGGAACATCACCAACACACAAAGGTGAAGAGGCATCCCAAGTCAAGAGACTCTCCAAGGCAGTGCCCCAGGTAGAGCACATGCATTGCCTGAAATGCACATGGAACTCCACGAATATGCCAACTGTGACTGGACCCCATTGGAGGGTCCCAGGCCAGGGCCAGGGCACATTCCATCTGGACGCCTTCAGGATAGAGGCTGCTTTCAAAGCGGGAAATGGGATCCAGAGCAGTATTTGCTCACATAAGCTGCAGCAGGTGGGGCCACCTGGCAATGGCAGGCCAAGACACCATTTCCAGGAACATGTGCACTTCTGCTACTCTGCCAGGAAGACTGGAGTGACCCAGGACCACAGGCATCAGCCTGACCCTCGTGCTCCCTAGGACCTGCCCTCGAAGACTCCCACTGGCCAACCTGTCATCCACCAGAGAAATCCACAAAGACAGCCCATCACCACCAAATGACAGCCCAAGACCACTGATGGCATGCGTGTCCATGTGAGCCCTCTACACCTTTTCTCTGGGGTACCAGCCTCCTGCCCAGGCTTGGCCACCACACCACAAGAATCTCACAGCTCGAGAGGTGAAAAAATCTGTGCTGTGGGGCCCCTGCAATCGACCCTGAAAGTAGGGACAAAGAGGACTTGGCTGTCTGCTGCAACATCCATTGCTGTGCGCCCTCCCCTATCACCCTTGGCACATCCCTGTCCTCAGCTAACCAAAGATCAAGACCAAGGACTGCCTGAGTTCTGGGCCTCGTGGTCTCCCTGAAAGGAGAACTGGAACATGTACCTGTTCCTCTACGCAAGGAAGCCCGCAGCGATTTCCAGGTCTCCCTTCCTGGGAGCTCACCAGGTCAAGGCCAGCCCCACATTCCCCTAAGCCTGAGACATTTCCGTCCACTGCCATGGCCACTACTCCATCACAGAGCAGCCAATCACCCTATGACTCTCTGATCTGTGTACCTCACACAGAGGGAATGTTCCTAATGTGCATATGACAGAAAACTGTCATCTGTGAACGCCGTGGGTGGTGGAAGCTGTAGGGACTAGTAGAAGTCGTCCCTCACTACTACGGGCCCCAGAGGAAGCAATGTGCTGGACCTCAGTTCCGATGAGAACGACGGTATGAGTTCTCACTCATTTTGTTCAGCTTTTCCAAGGAATGTTTTTTTGGAGGACTCATCATCGATCCAAGCACATTTGAAGAGGTAGGACATTTGACACCACAGGCTGGGCAGTGCACGAGATGATAACCTTAAAGGCCTCGGCCATGCCCTTAATGGCCCGAAGAACTGCTCCCTGTGGGTCTCAGAATCCTGAAGACACCCTCACGCAGCACGCGGGACACAGGAATGCTTACCGTCCTGAGCCATCCACCAGCACAGGGTGCACCGTGGATGCCAGGCCACACCGACTCCATGACTCAGTGGGGACTCCATTGCTCAGAAGAATTGACCATCTGCTGTGCCAGCAGGCAGTGGGCATCTCAAGGCAACTGCTCCTGAGAAGTGTAAAGACATCAAATGCATGTTTGCGAAACACGCCCACGTCCACTGGTCACCATGTCAATGTCATTCTTTCCCATGGGGCAACTCGTATCTCTGCTTCTCCTTGGACTCTAGGACTGACCTCCATCTCCATATTCATACCACTACTCTGCTGGGAAGACCAGAAGTGACCCAGGGCCATGGACACCATCCTGACACTCACTTGCCCAGAGACATGCCCTCAAAGACCCATTCACACCTTACCTATGTCACTCCATGGACACCTACAAGTGTCTGTGGCCTAACAACTGCACACGCCCATTGCCGCATCTATTTGTGGCTGTGCACACGAGTGTGCATGAGTGTGAGTGTCTCTGTGTGGATGTGTCCCCCTCATGCACGTGTGTTTCCCACCACCCCAGCAGGCAGTCACAGTCTGCAGCCTCCAGACCGGAACCAACCCCACAAAACCAAAGGCTCAAGACCCAGGCCTTCAATCAATAGCATGTGAACTTTGACCTCAAGGCCATGAGGAAAGAGGTCCAAGGTCCCTTGCCTAACAGCCACTACCCCGGGCATGAACACATTCTCCTCCTCACAAAGCATCTTATGTCATGACCAGACACTGTCTCTGGCCCCTTCACCAGGTGAGGTGCACCTGATGGAAAACCAACTACAACCAGCACTGGAGGGCGCCTTTGCAATGGCCAGCACATGGCTCTGAAACACAGCATCAAGGCCAGAGGTAGTCTTCCCAACCTAGCCAAAGGACCTCAAGACACACACTTCCTTTCCTCCACTCAACCCATGTGCCCACACCATGCCCTCTGGACACCCAAAGAGAATGGCTGCATTTCCAAAAGGACGTCTCCACCTGACTCCCCAAGGACCAGGCAGACAGGACACACTGCCTGTAACACTGTCGTTGCATTGGATACACCCATAGAGTTTCCCTGCACTGACCTCTGAGACAACATTGCATCATGCAGCCAGTGTCACAGTACCACCCACCACCCCAACGCCAGCAAGTCAACACTGCATCAACAGCATCAGGTCTACGTGCATGCAGCTACTAAGTGAGCTGCAAGATGTAAAACAACCAATCCTTTCCAATTTTCCTGTGCCAACTGTGTGCCCTTGAAAGTGGCATGGCTGTCCTGCCTGCTCTGTGACTTCAAACCAGCTATGGGAGCTGAAATGCTTCATCACGCCTAGGGAGCAGCGGAGTCCAACACTAGAACATCACCAGCACACAGAGGTATGGAGACATGCCAAGTCAAGAGACTCGCTGTGGCAATGCCCCTGAGACTGCAAATGCACTGCTCGGTATGCACACAGACCATGGATAGCCCCATGCATGACTGGGGCCCACATGAGAGTCCAGGGCCAGGGCCAGGGCACATTCGCTCTGGACATATTTGGGATGGAAAGCGGGAATGATACAGAGCAGTATTTGCTCACAAGAGCAGCAGCAGGTGGGGCCGCCCGACAATGCAGGCCAACAAACCATTTCCAGGAAGATGTGCACAACGGTGGAGCCCACTACTTGGCTGGGAACACCAGAAGTGACCGAGGGCCATGGACACCATCCTGACACTCATTTGCCCAGAGACATGCCCTCAAAGACCTGCCCTGGCTAACCTGTCGTCCACCAGAGAAATCCATGGAAAGCCCATCACTGCCAAATTAAAACCCAATGAAGCTGATGACACTCACATCCATGAGAGCCCTCTAGCACCTTTTCTCTTGGATACCATCCAGTCTACACCTTCACCACCAAAGCACACATGTCTCATGGCTCGGGAAGCAAAGAAATATGTGCTGGGGGGACACTGTGACCAACACTGGTGGAAGAGCTGAAGAGCCACTGGCTGTCTCCTGTGGCACCCATTGCTATGCATTCTCCATCACTGCCCTTGGCACTCCCCTGTCCTCAGCTAACCAGAAATCATGAACAAGGTCTGCCCGAGGCCCAGGCCTTGTGCTCTCCTTGGTAGCAAAACTGAGACCTTGCCCTCTGCACGGAGACTTCAGCCATAAGGTCCAGGCCTCCCTTCCTGAAAGCTCACCAGGCTGAGGTCAGCCGCACACTCCCCTAGGATCGTGACATTTCTCCCCTCTTCCATGGCTGCTGCGCCATCACAGAGCAGCCAGTGTCCCCACGAATCTCCCACTCATGTACCTCACACAGACGGAATGTTCCTATTGTGCCTGTGACGTGAGACTTTCATCCGTGGACGCCCTGGGTGGTGGAACCTATGGGAACCAGTGGAAGTTGTCCCTCGCTCCTACAGTCCCCGGGGGAGGCAACGTGCTGGACCTCAGATCCGATGAGAACGACGGTATGAGTTCTCACTCATTTTGTTCAGCTTTTCCAAGGAATGTTTTTTTGGGGGACTCATCATCGATCCAAGCACGTTTGAAAAGGCAGGATGTTTGACACCACAGGCTGGGCAGTGGGCGAGCCGATGACATTAAAGAACTTTGGCACCCTGGGGAAGCCAGAGCTGCACCACTGACCAACCGGCACAGACCATCCACTCTGGGAGTGGAACTCGCCATGCTATTAATGGCCTGCTGAGAAACTGTTCCTTGCAGGTCTCGGAAATTCTAAAGCCACCGTCTCTCATCACACGGGGCAGAAAAATGCTTACCGTCCTGAGCCACCCGCCAGCACGGGGTGCACAGTGGATGCTAGGCCACACGGAATCCACGTGGGCCTATGTTGCTCAGAAGCATCGACCATCTTCCCTGACAGCAGGCAGCGGACCTCCCACGGCAACTGTCCCTGAGAAGTGTAAACAAATCAAATGCATGCTTGAGAAACAGGCCCAGGTTCACTGGACACTTCAATGCCATTCTTTCCCACAGAGCAACTCACACACCTGCTCCTCCTTGGCCTCCACGGCTGACCTCCATCTCCATGAATATACCTTACCCGTGTCACTCTGTGGACACCTAAAAGCATGTGTGGCCAGAACCACCGCACGTGCACACTGCTGCATCTATTAGCCTATGACTGTCTGTGCCTGTGTGTGTGTGTGGGATAGAGTGTGAGTATGAGTGTGAGTGTATGAGAGAGTGTGTGTGTGTATGTGTGAGAATGTTAGTTGAAATGGGTGTGTGTTTGTCTCCCTAATGCACCTGTGGGTGCCAACACCACAATGGGCAGTTATAGGTTGCAGCCTCCAGACCTGATCCACCCAGCAACCTGATGGCTCAAGACCCACGCCTTCAATCAGTGGCATGTGAACTTTGACCTTGGGGCCATGTGGAAACAGGTCACAGGTCTCTCACCCAGCAGCCACCACCTCTGGCAGGAGCACAGGCTACTCCTCTTCCTCATGGGAATGCTGATGTCATCACAAGACACTGTCTCTGACCACTCTCTTAGGTGAGGTGCAACCTGGTGCAAAACCAACCACAACCAGCTCCAGAGGGGACCTTTGCAAAGTCCAGCACATTGGTCTGAAACTCAGCATTAAGGCCAGAGGCAAGACTAGCAACCCAGCCACAGGCCCTCAAGATACACGCCTCCTCCCCTCTACTCAGTCCATGTGCCCACACTGTGCCCTCAGGACACCCAAAGAAAATGGCTGCTTTTCCAACAGGACGTCCCTACCTGAACTGCAAGGACCAGGTTGACAGGACACACCGCCTGTCATCATTCTTGCATTGGACACGCCCACAGGGCATCCCTGCACTGACCTCAGAAGCAATGACCCATCATGCAGCCAATCTGACCGCACTACTACCCACCCCAAAACTGGCAAGTCAACACTGTATCAACACCACCCAGTCCACATGCATGCGGCTACTAAGTGAGCTGTGAGCTGTAGAAGCACCAATCCATTCCAACTTTCCTAAGCCAACCATGTGCCCTTGAAAGTAGCATGGCTGTCATGGCTGCACTGTGAATTCAAACTGGTTACGGGAGCTAAAATGCTTCATCATGCATAGGGCATAGCGGAATCCAACACTGGAACATCGTCAACATGCAGAGGCATGGAGACATCCAAAGTCAAAAGACTTTCTGTGGCAACACCCCTGGGACTGCACACGCATTGCCCGGAATGGACACGGACCTCCATGGACAGGCCCACATGTGACTGGAGACCACAGGATGGTACTCGGCCTGGGCCAGGGCACATTCCCTCTGGACGCCTTTGGGATGGATGCTGCTTTCAAAGTGAAAAAAAGGATTAAGAGCAGCATTTGCTCACACGAGCTGCAGCAAGTGGGGCGCCTGGCAACGGCAGGCCAAGAGACCATTTCCAGGAAGATGTACACAACGGTGGAGCCCATAACTCTGCCAGGAAGATCGGAGTGACCCAGGGCCACAGGCAGCAGCCCAAACCTCACACACCTGGCAACTTTCCTTGAAGACCCCTGCTGCCCAATCTGTCACCCATCAGAGAAATACACAGAAAGTCCAGCACACAGACAGCCCAAGACCACTGATGACACACACCTGTCCACGTGAGCCCCCTACCACCTTTTCTCTGGAATACCAGAGAATACGTCCTACCCTGGTCTCCACAACACCACCAGCATCTCACAGTTCAGGAGGCAAAGAAATCCATGCTGGGGTGACCCTGAGACCAATGCTGGGGGGAGGATCAAAGAGGCTTTGGCCATCTGCTGCAACACCCATTGCTCTGCACTCTCCCCCATCACTCCCCTGTCCTCAGCTAACTGAAAAGCAAGATCAAAGTCTGCCTAAGGCTAGGACCTCATGCTCTCCATAGTAGGGGGACCAGGACCCTCTCCTGTGTGTGAGGATGGCTGACACAAGGTCCAGGTCTCCCCTCCTGGCAGCTCACCAGGCCCAGGTCTGCCACACACTCCTCTAGGCCTGCGATTTTTCTGTCCGCTTCCACAGCCGCCACGCCATCACACAGCAGCCAGTCCCTCCACAACTCTCCTAATTGTGTACCTCACACAAAGGGAATGTTCCTAATGTGTGTGTAATGGGAGACATTTACTTGCAGATGGCCTGGGTGGTGGAACCTACAGGGACCAGTGGAAGCTGTCCCTCACTCCAATAGTCTCTGCTAGAGGCAAGTGCTGGACCTCAGTTCCGATGAGAACGACGGTATGAGTTCTCACTCATTTTGTTCAGCTTTTCCAAGGAATGTTTTTTTTGGGGGACTCATCATCGATCCAAGCACATTTGAAGAGGCAGGATGTTTGACACCATGCCATTAGTGGCCTTGTGAGAAACAGCTCATGGTGGGTCTTGGAAATCCAAAAGACACCCTCACTCAGCACATGGGGCAGAGAAATGCTTACCGTCCTGAGCAATCCACCAGCACAAGGTACACCCAGGAAGCCAGGCCACACTGACTCCAGGACTCTGCAGGGCCTTTGTGGCTCAAAAGAATTGACCATCTTCCTTCCAGCAGGCGGCGGGCCTCCCATGGCAACTGCCCCTGAGAAGTGTAAACAAATAAAATACACACTTGAGAAACAGGCCCAGTTCCACTGGTCAAAACTTCAGTGCCATTCGTTCATGCGTGGCAACTTGCACGTCTTCCTTCTGTTGGCCTCCGTGAGTGACCTCTGTTTCCATGATTGTACCTTACTAGTGGCACTCTGCAAACACTTCGGAGCTGTGTGTGGCGCCAGAATGACCACACACACCTATTGCTCAGTGGCTATGTGCATGCATGTGTGTGTGTGTGTGTGTGTGTCTCCCTCATGCACATGTGTTTTCCAACACATGAGTTTACCAACATGGCAACATGCAGTCAGAGTCTGTGGCCTCCAGGCCTGAGCCCCCATCAACCGGACAATTCAAGACCAAGACCTTCAATCCACAGGATGTAAACTCTGACCTTGGGCCATGCAGACATAGGCCCAAGGTCCCTCACATAACAGCCACCACCCCTAGTCTGAGCACAAGCTCCTCCTCACAAGGCATCTGATGTCCTGACCAGACACCATCTCTGGCAGCACTCCCAGGAAAGGTGCACCTGGCACAAAACCAATCACAACCAGCACTGGAGCATGCCTTTGCAACGGTCAGGATGTGACTCTGAAACTCGGCATCAAGGCCAGAGGCAGTCTGCCCAATCTAGGCAAACGACCTCAAGACATGGGCTTCCTCTCCTTCACTCAGTCAATGTACCTGCATCATGCCCCTCAGGACACCTGAAGGGAATGGCTGCTTTTCCCACAGGACGTCCCTGCCTAACGCGCCAAGGACCAGGCAGACA
Organism: Macaca fascicularis; assembly: GCF_037993035.2. Taxonomy (NCBI): domain Eukaryota; kingdom Metazoa; phylum Chordata; class Mammalia; order Primates; family Cercopithecidae; genus Macaca; species Macaca fascicularis. The sequence continues at coordinate 4,057,813 of NC_088381.1, forward strand.
GGACACATGGCCTTCCATCATCCTTGCATTGATCACACTCAAAGGCCTTCCTTGCACCGACCTCCAAGGCAACATCCCACCACGCAGCCACCTTGGATGCAGTACCATCCTCCCCAACACCTGCTAGTCAACACCGTCTGACAACCACCACCAAGTCTATATGCACATGGCTACTAAGTGAGCTGCGAGCCACAGAATGACCAATCCTTCCCAACTTTCCTAAGCCATTGGCATGCCCTTCAACATGGCATGACTGTTCTGGCTGCACTGAGACTAATGGGGTTGAAACACTTCATCACGCCTAGGGCATAGCTAAATTCAACACTTGAGCATCACCAACGTGCAGAGGAGTGGAAGCATCTCAAGTCAAGGGACCCTCCATGGAAGGCACCTGGGATTAAATACGCATTGTTTGGAATGCACATGGACCTCCATGGACAGCTCCAAGTGTGACGGAATCCCACAGGAGAGTTCCGAGCAAGGGCCAGGGCCAGGGCACGTTCCCTCTGCAAGTCTTCAGGATGGAAGTTGCTTTCAAAGCGGGAAGTAAGATCCACAGCAGTTATTTCATCACACGAGCTGCAGCGTGTAGGGCTGCACGGCAATGGTGGGCCAAGAGACCATTTCCAGGAAGATGCGCACAACGGTGGAGCCCTCTACTCTCCCAAGAAGACTGGAAGTGACCCAGGGCAACGGGATACAGCTCGACCCTCATGCTCCTTGGATCTGCCCTTGAAAACACCATGGGCTGACCTGTCATCCACAAGAGAAATCCATGGAAAGCCCATCACTGCCAAATGACAGCCCAAGAACACTGATGACACACATGTCCATGTGAGCCCTCTACCACCTTTGCTCTGAGGTACTGTCCTGCCCAGGCTCAGCCACCACACCATGGGCAACTCATGGCTCAGGAGGCAAAGAAATCCCTGCCGGGGGGTCCCTGTAACCAGCACTAGGGGGAGGGCCAAAGAGGCTTTGGCTGTCTGCCACAACACCCATTGCTCTCCATTGTCCCCCATCACTTTGGCACTCCCCTCTCCTCAGATAACTGAAAATCGAGACCAAGGTCTGTCTGAAGTCTGGGCCTTTTGCTCTCCTTGGCATAAAAACAAAGACCCAGTCCTCTGCGTAGAGACGCCCATCGGGAGGTCAGGGTCTCCCTTCCTGGGAGCTCACCAAGCCAAGATCAGTTGCACATGATCCTAGGTCTGCAATTCTACCCACTTCTACAGCCACCATGACATCACAGAGCAGCCGATTCCCCCATGACTCTTCTACTCGTGTACCTCACACAGACGGAATGTTCCTATTGTGCCTGTGATGTGAGACTTTCATCCGTGGACGCCCTGGGTGGTGGAACCTATGGGAACCAGTGGAAGTTGTCCCTAACTCCTACAGTCCCCGGGGGAGGCAACATGCTGGACCTCAGATCCGATGAGAATGACGGTATGAGTTCTCACTCATTTTGTTCAGCTTTTCCAAGGAATGTTTTTATAGGGGACTCATCATCGATCCAAGCACGTTCAAAGGGGCAGGACGTTTGACACCACAGGCTGAGCAGTGGGCAAGCTGATGACCTTAAAAATCTTCGGACCCCTGGGGAAGCCAGAGCCACACCACTGAACAACACGCACAGACCATTCACTTTAGGAGTGGAACTCACCATGCCATCAGTGGCCTGCTGAGAAACAGCTCCTTTCAGGTCTCGGAAATCCCACCCCCACTCAGCACGTGGGGCAGAGGAATGCTTACCGTCCTGAGCCATCCACCAGCAGGGGGCGCACCGTGGATGCTAAGCCACACCAGCTCCAGGACTTTGGGGGCCTTTGTGGCTGAGAAGAACTGACCATGTTCATTGCCAGCATACGGCGGATGTCCCATGATAACTGCCCCTGAGAAGTGTAAAGAAATCAAATGCACGCTTGAGAAATGGGTCCAGGTTCACTGGTCGCTTCAACGCCACCCTTTTCCACAGAGCAACTCACATGCCCACTTCTCCTTGGCCTCCATGATGGACCTCCATCTTTATAAACATACCTGACAGTGTCACTTTCTAGACACTTAGGAAGCATGTGTGGCCAGAACGACCACATGTACCTGTTGCTGCGTCTATTTGCCTGTGGCTGTACATGACTGTGTGTGTGATAGTGTGAGCGTGTGTGTTTCCCGCATGCACATGTGTTTCCCACACCGCAACAGGAAGTCCCAGTCTACAGCCTCCAGACCTGAAGCCCCTGCAACCCAAAGGCTCAAAACCAAGGTCTTCAATCAGTAGGATGCAAACTTTGACTTCGGGGCCATGAGGACATAGGCCTGAGGTCCCTCACCTACCAGCCACCACCCCTGGAGTGAGCACACTCTCCTCCTCATGGGGCACCTGATGTTGTGACCTGACACTGTCTCTGGCCACACTCCCAGGTGAGGCTCATGTGACGAAAAACCAACCACAATCAGCACTTGAGGGTGCCTTCTCAATGACGAACCCATCAGTCTGAAAATGGCATCAGGCCAGAGCCAATCTTCCCAACCTAGCCAAAGGATCTCAAGATGCGGGCTTCCTCCCTTCCACTCAGTCCACATGCCTGCACTGCGCCTTCAGGACACTCGAAGGGAATGGCTGCTCTCCAACAGGACGTCCCCGCCCAAGGACCAGGCTGACACGACACACTGCCTTCCATTGTCCTTGCATTGGTTACATCCACAGGGCTTAAACTCTGAGGCAACATCCCATCATGCAGCCAACTTGACTGCACTACCACCCACCCCAACTCCTGCAACTCTACACTACCTCAGCACCATCACCAGATCTACATGTACACGGCTACTCATAAGGTACAATCTGCAGAACCACTAATTCCTTCCAACATTTCTAATGCAGTCATGGGCCCCTCAATATGATATGGGTGTCCTGGCTGCACTGTGACCTCAAACTGTTTGAGGGAGCTGAAATGCTTCATCACCCTTAGGGTGTAGCAGAATGCAACACTGGAACATTACCAACACGGGAGGTGCAGGGGCATCCCAAGTCAAGGAACTCTCTATGGCAGGCCCCTGGAATGGTATACATGTTGCCTGGAATGTACCCGATCTCCATGGATAGCCCCATGTGTGACCGATGCCCACAGAAGAGTTCTGGGCCAGGGCCAGGGCACATACCCTCTGGACGCCTTCAGGATAGAAGCTGCTTTCAAAGTGGGAAAGACGATCCAGAGCCATACTTGCTCACACGAGCTGCAGCAGGTGGGGCTGCCCGGCAATGGCAAGCCAAGAGACCATTTCCAGGAAGATGTGCACAATGGTGGACCCACTACAATGTCAGGAAGATGAGAAGTGACTGAGGGCCAGGGGCACGAGTCTGACCCTCATATTCCCTGGGACCTATCCTCTAAGATTGCTGCTGGCCAACTTGTCATCCACTAGAGAAGTAAATGGAAAGCCCATCACTGCTGAACAACAGCCCAACAATGCTGATGACACACATGTCCACATGAGCCCCCTACCGCCTCCTCTGTGGGGTACCTTCCAGTCCAGGCTTCCACCGTGGCACCAGGGGCATCTCACGGTTCAGGGGATGAAGAAATCCCTGCTGGGGGGCCTCCATGACCGGATGCTGGGTGGAGGGCCAAAGCAGCTTTGGCTATCTGTCACAACACCCTTTGTTAATACACTGTCCCCTATCATCCTTGACACTCCCTTGTCCTCAGCAAACCAAAAATCAGGACCAACATCTGCCTGAGACGTGGGCCTTGTGCTCTCCCTGGCAACAAAACAAGGACTCAGTCCTCTGCTGAGAGATGCCCGCCATGAGGTCCAGGTCTCCCTTCCTAAGAGCTCAACAAGCCAACATGAAGTGCACACTACCCTAGGCCTGCAATATTTCCATCCCTTCCACAGCTACCGCACCACCACAGAGCAGTCGCTCCCCCCAGGACTCTCCCACCTGTGTACCTCACACAAAGGGAATGTTCCTAACCTCTGTGTGATGGGAGCCTTTGGCCTGTGGATGCCCTGGGTGGTGGAACATATGGGAATCAGTGGAAGCTGCCCCTGGCTCCTACAGTCCCTGGGGAAGCCAATGTGCTGGACCTCAGATCCGATGAGAACGACGGTATGAGTTCTCACTCATTTTGTTCAGCTTTTCCAAGGAATGTTTTTATAGGGGACTCATCATCGATCCAAGCACATTTGAAGAGGCAGGACGTTTGACACCACAGGCCGAGCAGTGGGTGAGCCAATGACGTTAAAGACCTTCGGCCCCCATAAAGCCGTGCCACTGAGCAATGAGTGCAGATCATCCACTCTAGGAGAGGAAGTCACCATGCCATTAGTGGTTAGCCAAGAACCTGCTCCTTGTGCGTCTTGGAAATCCGAAAGACACCCTCACTCGGCATGCAGGGCAGAGAAATGCTTACCGTCCTGAGTCACCTGCCAGCACGTGGTGCATCATGGATGCCAGGACCACATAAAATCCAGGACTCCATGTGGCCTTCATTGCTCAGAGGAATGGAGTGTCTTCCTTCCAGCAGTTACACCACGCCTCCCACAGCAATTGCCTCTGAGAAGTGTAAAGAAATCAAATAACACACTTGAGAAATGGGCCCAGGTCCACTGGTCAACACTTCAATCCCACTCTTTCCTGTGGGGTAGCGTGCACACCTGTTATTCCCCTGGCTTCCACGATACTTTACACGTGTTACTCTGTGGATAACTAAAAGCATGTGTGGTCACACACGCCCATTGCTACGTGTATTTGCCTGTGGTTCGGCATGCCTGTGTGCGTGTGTGTGTGTGTATATGAATGTATGTGTGTATATGAATGTATGTGTGTGTGTCTCCCTCACCACATGTGTTCCTGACACATGTGTTTCCCAACACAGCAATAGGCAGTCATAGTCTGCAGCCTCCTGGCCTGACAACCCACCAACCCGACAGCTGAAGGACTTCAATCAGTAGGATGTAAATTTTGACATGGAAGTCATGCGGACATATAGGCCTGAGGTGGCTCGCCTACCAGCCACCTCCCCTGGTGTGAATACATGCTCCTCCTCACGGGACATCTGATGTCCTGAGCAGACACTGTCTCTAGCAGCCCTCTCAGGTGAGGCATACATGGTGGAAAACCAATCACAACCTGCGCTGGAGGGCGACTTTGCAATGGCCAGCACATCGGTCTGAAACTCAGCGTCAAGGTCAGAGGTGGTCTTCCCAACCTAGCCAAAGGACCTCAAGACACGGGCTTCCTCCCTCCACTCAGTCCATGTGCCTGCACCATGCCCTATGGACATACAAAGGGAATGGCTGCTTTTCCAACAGGACGTCCCCCAACCGATGTCCCAAGGACCAGGCAGACAGGACACACTGTCTTTCATTTTCCTTGCATCGGACACACGCACAGGTCTACCCTGTACTGACCTCTGAGGCAACATCCTATCATGCCACCAACTTGACTGCACTACTGCCTGCCGCAATGCCTGAAAGTCAACACTGCCTGAGCACCACCACTGGGTCTACATGCAGGCAGCTAGTGAGTGAGCTGCGAGCTCAGAACCACCCATCCTTTCCAACATTCCTAAGTCATCCGCATGCCCTTCAACATGGCATGGCTGTCCTGGCTGCACTGAGACTTCAAACCAGTTAAAGGAGCCAAAACAGTTCATGACCCCTAGGGTGTAGTGGAGTCCAACACTTAAATATTGCCAACATGCAGAGGTGCAAGGCATCCCAAGTCAAAGGACTCTGTGGCAGCACCCCTGGGATTGCACACGCGTTGCATGGAATGCACAGACCTCCTTGGATAGCCCCAAGTGTGACCAGTGCCCACGGCAGAGACTTGGGCCAGAGGCAGGGCAGGGCATATTCACTCCGGACCTTCAGGACGGAAGCTGCTTTACAAGCAGGAAAGAGGATCCAGAGCAGTATTTGCTCACATGAGCTGCAGCAGGTGGAGCTGCCCAATGATGGCGGGCCAAGAGACAATTTATAGGGAGATTTGTACAACAGAGGAGCCCATTACTCTCCTGGGAAGGCTGGAAGTGATCCAGGGCCACAGACACCAACTTAATCTTCATGCTCCCTATGATCTGGCCTCAAAGACCTCTGCCAGCCAACCTGTCATCCACCAGAAAAATCCATGGAAAGTCCATCACCGCCAAAAGATAGCCCAAGTCTGCTAATGACACTCGTGTCCCTGTGAGCCCTCTATCACCTTTCTCTGGAGTACCTTCCTGCTCAAGACTCCACCATTGCACCACAGGCATCTCACAGCTCAGGAGGCAAAGAAATCCCTTCCAGGGGGGCTCCTGTGACCGATGCTGCAGGGTGGGCTGAAGAGGCTTTCACTGTCTGCCAAGACACTGCTCTGCACTCTCCCCTATCACCTTGGCACTCCCCTGTTCTCAACTAATCAAAAATCAAGACCAAGGTCTGCCTGAGGTCTGGGCCTCGGGCTCTCCTCCACATGAAAACAGACACCAGGTCTTCCGCACTGAGATGACCACTGTGAAGTCTGGGTCTTCCTTCTGGGAGCTCACCAGCAGCACACTCCCCTATGCTGGCAACATTGCTGCCTGCTTCCACGGCCACCACGCCATCACAGAGCGGCCGAATGCCCCATGACTCTCCCACCCATGTACCTCACACAGAGGGAATGTTCCTAATGTGCCTGTGACATGAGACTTTTGTCTGCGGATGCCCTGGGTGGTGGAACCTATGGGAACCAGTGGAAGCTGCCCCTCACTCCTACAGTCCCCGGGGGAGGCAACGTGCTGGACCTCAGATCCGATGAGAACGACGGTATGAGTTCTCACTCATTTTGTTCAGCTTTTCCAAGGAATGTTTTTATAGGGGACTCATCATCGATCCAAGCACATTCAAAGGGGCAGGACGTTTGACACCACAGGCCGGGAAGGAGTGAGTCGATGACCTTAAAGACATTCAGCATGCTGGGGAAGCCTGAGCCACATCACTGAGCAATGGGCACAGACCATTCACTCTAGGAGTGGAACTCGTCATGCCATTTGCTGCTGAGAAACAGCTCCTTGAAGGTCTAGGACATCCAAAAGCCACCCTCATTCAGCACGTGGAGCAGAGAAACGCTTACCATATTAAGCCATCCACCAGCATTGGGTGCACCATGGACACCAGGCCACAGTGACTGCAGGACTCTGCAGGGCCTCCATTGCTCAGAAGAATCAACCATCTTCCTTGCGAGCAGGCGGTGGGCCTCCCAAGGCAACTTCTCCAGGGAATCGTAAAGACATCAAATATACACTTGAGAACAGGCCCAGGTACACTGCTCACCACTTCCATGCCATTCTCTCGCGCAGGTCAACTAGTGCAACTGCTTGTCCTTGGCCTCCATGATTGATCTCCAACTTTATGAATATACCTTACCCATGTCATTCTGTGGACACCTAGGGAGTATGTGTGGCCAGAACTACTGCACACGCCTGCTTCTGTGTCTATTTGCCTTTTTCTGTGGGCTCGTGTGTGTGTGTGAGAGAGACTGTGTGTGTGTGTGTGTGTTATTTTGAGTCTGTGTGTTGTTTCATTGTATGTGTGTATGTGTGTGTGTGTGTCCCTCCCTGGGGTGCACATATGTTTCCGAACACTGCAAAGGGCCATCATAGCCTGCAGCCTCCAGGCCTGACCCTGCGGCAACCCGACAGCTCAAGAACAAGGTCTTCAATCAGTAGGATGTGATCTCTGACGTCAGGCCATGCAGACATAGGTCTGAGGTCCCTCGCCTAACAGCCACCACTCCTGGCGCGAGAACACGCTTCTCCTCCTGGGGCTGCTGATGTCTGGAACTGACATTGTCTCTGGCCACTCTCCCAGGTGAGGTGTACTTAGCCGAAAACCAACCACCACTAGCACTGGAGAGTGCCATCACAACAGTCAGCCCGTCAGTCTGAATCTCGGCATCAAGCCAAGGGGCAGTCTTCCCCATATAGCCAAGGCACCTCAAGACATGAGCTTCTTCCCCTCCACTCAGGCCTGGTGCCTGCACCATGCCCTCAGGACATCCGAAGTTAATGCCTCCTTTTATTACAGGATGATCCCTACAAGGACGAAGCAGACAGGACACATCACCTTTCATCACCCTTGCCCTGATCACATCCACAGGATTTTTATGCACTGACCTCCCAGGCAACGTCCCATCATGGAGCCAACTTGACAGCACTATCACTCACCCCAATGCCCTCAGGTGAACACTGCCTCAACACCACCACCAGGACTAATTAATATTGTCAAAATACCACACTACCCAAAGTTATCTACTGATTCAGTACAATCCCCATCAAAATCACAATCACATTTTTCCACAAATAGAGAAAAAAATCGTACAATTTATCTGGATCCACAAGAGACCCAAAATGATTTCCAACTATATAACAAAGCTATAGTAATTAAAAATACTAGAATACTGGCAAAAACCAGATATAATGTAATGGAAAAGAATGAAGAATGCAGAAATAAATCCATGTACTCCACTCAATGTATCTTTGACATGGGTGCTCAGAGCATGGTTTCTCTAACTAATCATATATGGCATACTGGATATCCACAAATTTAAAAAAAAAAACAAAGGAAACTGTATCCTTACCTCACAACATACACAAAAATCAACTCAAAATAAATAAAGTATTTAAAGATACATCTTGACATTGTAAAACTAGAAGAAAATACATGGAAACCCTCCTTGTTTTTGTCAATCATTTTTTGAATATGACACTAAAAGTATAACCAACAAAAGCAAAAATACGTAAGAAAGACTACATCAAACCTAAAACGTTTGTACACGAAAGTAAACAATCAACAGAACAAAAGAGGAAACGCACAAAATGAGAGAAATATTTGCATATCATATATCTCACAAGGCTTTCATATGCAGGATGGGCATGGTAACTCATGCCTAAAATGTCAACACTTTCGGGGGCCATGGTTTGAAGATTCCTTGAGCTTATGAGTTTGAAATCAGCCTGCGCAACACAGTGAGACCCCCCCGTCTCTACCAAAAAAAAAATTAAAAAACAATTAGCTAGATGTGTTGGCATGTACCTGTAGTCCCAAGAGCATGAGGTGGGAGGCTCTCTAGCACCTGGGAAGTTGAGGCTGCAGTGAGCCATGATTTTGGCAATGCTTTCCATGCTGAGCAACACAGCAAGATTTGTTTCAAAAAAGAAATGAAGGAAGGAAGGAAGGAAGGAAGGAAGGAAGGAAGGAAGGAAGGAAGGGGAGGGGAGGGGAGGAGACAAAGGGAGGAAAGGAGGGGGAGAGGGAGGGGGAGAGGGAGGGGGAGAGGGAGGGGGAGGGGGAGGGGAGGGGGAGGGAAAGGGAGAGGGAGGGGGAGAGGGTGTGGGGAGAGGGAGGGGAGAGGGTGTGGGGAGAGGGAGGGGAGAGGGTGTGGGGAGAGGGAGGGGAGAGGGTGTGGGGAGAGGGAGGGGAGAGGGGAGAGGGAGGGTGGGGGGAGAGGGGAGAGGGAGGGTGGGGGGAGAGGGGAGAGGGACGGTGGGGGGAGGGGGGAGAGGGAGGGGAGAGGGAGGGTGGGGGGAGAGGGAGGGGAGAGGGAGGGTGGGGGGGAGAGGGAGGGGAGAGGGAGGGGAGAGGGAGGGTGGGGGGAGGGAGGGGAGAGGGAGGGGAGGGGGGGGAGAGGGAGGGGAGAGGGAGGGGAGAGGGAGGGGAGAGGCGGGGGGAGAGGGACGGGAGAGGCAGGGGGAGAGGGAGGGGAGAGGGAGGGGAGAGGCGGGGGGAGAGGGAAAGGCAGAGGGGGAGGGGAGAGGCAGGGGACAGGGAGGGGAGAAGGAAGGGCAGAGGGGGGGGAGAGGGGAGGGGAGAGGGAAGGGGAGGGGAGAGGGAAGGGGAGAGGGAGGGGAGGTGAGAGGGAAGGGGAGAGGGAGGGGGAGGTGAGAGGGAAGGGGAGAGAGAAGGGGAGAGGGAGGGGGAGGGGAGAGGCAGGGGACGGGAAGGGGAGAGGGAAGGGCAGGGGGGAGGGCAGACGGGGAGGGAGAGGGGAAGGACAGAGGGGGGGGAAGGGCAGAGGGGGAGGGGAGAGGGAGGGGGAGAGGGAGGGGGAGAGGGAGGGGGAGAGGGAGGGGGAGGGAGGGGGAGAGGGAGAGGGAGGGGGAGAGGGAGAGGGAGGGGGAGAGGGAGAGGGAGGGGGAGAGGGAGGGGGAGGGGGAGAGAGGGGGGAGAGGGAGGGGGAGAGGGAGAGGGAGGGGGAGAGGGAGGGGGAGGGGGAGAGAGAGGGGGGAGAGGGAGGGGGAGAGGGAGAGGGAGGGGAGAGGGAGGGGGAGAGGGAGGGGAGAGGGAGGGGGAGAGGGAGGGGGAAGGGAGAGGGAAGGGGAGAGGGAGGGGAGAGGGAGGGGAGAGGGAGGGGAGAGGGAGGGGGAGGAGAGGGGAAGGGGAGAGGGAAGGGGAGAGGGAAGGGGAGAGGGAGGGGAAGGGGAGAGGGAAGGGGAGAGGGAGGGGGAGGGGAGAGGGAGGGGGAGGAGAGGGGAAGGGGGAGGAGAGAGGGAAGGGGAGAAGGAGAGTGATAGTGCCATCAAGTTGGCTGCATGATGGGACGTTTTGTATTTTGTATTTTTAGTAGAGACAGGCTTTCACCATGTTGGACAGGCTGGTCTTGAACTGTTGGCATCAGAGATCCACCCGCCTCAGCTTCCCAAAGTGCTGGGATTACAGACATAAGCCACCGTGCCCGGCCCCAATTCTTGAAGAAGAAATAATTATCTTTAACAAAACAGCATCAACAACTCTGAGCGGAAAACTGATAGAACTAGAAGGAAAAATAGATAAGTCCACCATTATAATTTGAGAGCTCCATAGCCTTTTTTGAGTCCCCAAAATAGATGAGTGCCAATAGATGAAGCAGTCAGAAAATCAGTAAGGGGATAGTTAACTTGAATAGCATTATCAGTTAACTTAATTTGACATTTTCAGAACAGTCCATCCACCGACAACAGAATACATGTTACCCTCAAGCTCACCATGAAATATTACCAAGAAAGATCACCTCTGGGCCATAAGACACACACTGACAAATTTGAAAGAACAGAAAAAATATAAAATATGCTCTCAGTTCACAATGGAATCAAACTACACTAGAAATCTATAACTGAGAAACAGCTGGAAAATACCACATAATTGGAGATTTAACAACTCACAGCTAATACATAGTTTAAAGAGGTTATCTCAAGACAAATGAAGAAATACATTTAAATAAATGAGAGTGAAAAAAAACTTATCAAAACTGGGATGCAGCAAAAGTAGTGCTTAAATGAAAATTTGTAGCACTAAATGTATACATTAGAAAATAAGATCTAAGTCAGCCAGATGTGGTGGCTCACACCTATAATCCCAGCACTTTGGGAGGCCAAGGCGGGCAGATGACGGGGTCAGGAGTTCAAGATCAGCGTGGACAATATGGTGAAACCCCATCTCTATACAAAAATTAGCTGGGTGTGCTGGCATGGGCCTGTAGTCCCAGCTACTCGGGAGGCTGAGGCAGGAGACTCGCCTGAACCTGGGAGCTGGAGGTTGCAGTGAGCCAAGACTGTGCCACTGCACTCCAGTTTGGGTGACAGAGTGAGAAACCATACCAAAAAAACAAATTAAAAAAAAATAAGATCTAAGTCAATAATATAATCTTCCACATCAGAAAACCAGAGAAAGAAGAAAAAAACATAAGCAAAGAAGAGAAAATAAATCATAAAATTCAAGCACAATCAAATGAAATGAACAGCCAGAAAATGAAACACAATGAAACCAAAAGCAGATTATTTAAAAAGATTAATGAAACTAATAGGTGTAGGCAGGTAAATCAAGAATAAGAAGAAGGCTGGGTGCAGTGCCTTACACCTCTAATCTGAGCACTTTGGGAGGCCAAGGTAGGTAGATCACTTGAGGCCAGGAGTTCAAGACTAGCCTAGCCAACATAGGGAAAGCCCATCTTTACTAAAACTAGAAAAAAAAAAAAATTTAGCTGGGCATAGTGGTGCACGCCTGTATTCCCAGCTACTCGGGAAGCTGAGGCAGGATAATCACTTGAACTCGGGAGGCAGAGGCTGCACTGAGCCGAGCCGAGATCATGCCACCGCACTCCAGCCTAGGTGACAGCGAAAGACCCTATCTCAAAATAAATAAATAAATAATAAAAGAGAGAAGACACAGATTTAAAATAACACAAATGGAAGAGGGCTCACTGCTACTGATCACCTGGATACTAAAAAGACAATAGAAAAATAATATGAAAAACTCTATAGGCCGGGCACGGTGGCTCACGCCTGTAATCTCAGCACTTTGGGAGGCCAAGGTGGGAGGATCACAAGGTCAGGAGATCGAGACCATGGTGAAACTCCGTCTCTATTAAAAAATACAAAAAATTAGCCGGGCGCGGTGGCGGGCGCCTGTAGTCCCAGCTACTCAGGAGGCTGAGGCAGGAGAATGGCGTGAACCCGGGAAGTGCAGCTTGCAGTGAGCCGAGATCGCGCCACTGCACTCCAGCCTGGGCGACAGAGTGAGACTCCATCTCAAAAAAAAAAAAAAGAAAAGAAAAACTCTATAATCACAAATTTGGTAACTGTAATGAAATAGACCAGTTTCTTGAAAACCACTGTGAGTGAGTTCAACAGTAACCCCACCCCCACCGAAAAAAAAAAAAAACATATCTAACGGGGCACGGTGGTTCACACCTGTAATTCCAGCATTCTGGGAGGTGGAGACGGGCAGATCACTTGAGGTTAAGAGTTCGAGATCAGCCTGGCCAACATGACAAAACCCCATCTCTACCAAAAATACAAAAAATTAGCTGGGCGTGGTGGTGTGAGCCTGTAATACCAGCAACTCGGAAGCTATGCAGGAGACTCGCTTGAACCTAGGAGCTGGAGATTGCAGTGAGCCAAGATCACTCCACTGCACTCTAGCCTGGGTGAAAGAGCAAGACTCTGTCTTAAAAAATAAATAAATATAAAAGATATGTCCACATGGAAACTATAAATGTGAGTTTATTTGGAAGGTGAGTCTTTACAAATCTAACTCAATTAGAAAATAACCACCCTAGGCAACATAGCAAGATTTCATCTCTACAAGAAAAAAAATACAAAAAACTTAGCCAGGTGTCGTGGTGTGGACCTGTAGTCCCAGCTACTCGGAGGCTGAGGTGGAAGAAATGCTTAAATACAGGAGTTTCAGGTTGCAGTGAGCTATGATCATGCCATTGCACTTCAGCATTGGTGAGAGTGAGATCCTGTCTCAAAGATTTTGTTTTGAATTAAAAACAGGTAGATAGGAAAAGAATGAAAGGAAAAGACAAACTGCACACAGTAACCAAAGAGAGTTTAGGGGCTCTAAGTCAGATAAAAACTACAATTATCAAGCTAAATAAATTTCAAGATAAAAATTGTTGGTAAAGACAAAGAAGGACATTTCATGATGATAAAACTGTCAATCCATCAGGAGGATGTAACAATAATAAAGATATGTGCATCTAACAACATGGCCTCGAAATTAAATTAAAAAATGATATGACAGAATGGAAGGCAAAATCAATGTTATAATAACTGAAAATTTCAATACCTCACTTTCAATGATGAATGTAACAATGAGACAGAAGATCAAGGAAACAGAAGCAAAAAACACAGTAAAGCAGTTACATCTAACATCCATCTATGGAACAATCTAACCAGTAGAAAATATATTATTTTCAAGTGCACATGGAACAGTGTCCAAGGTAGATATTAGACCACACACATCTCAACAAATCTGAAAGTAAAGAAATCAGAAAAGTATGTTGTTCAACCACAATAGAATCAAATCAGAAATAAATGAAAAAAATTGGGGGGAATTCACAATGCATGGAAATTAACACATTACTAAGAATCCTTGGGTCATGGAAAGAAGAAAATTTATAAAATAGTTTGAAATGAAAGGAAACAAAATACAACAAAAGAAAATGTCTGTGTAGCTAAACGAGTTCTTTGAGAAATTTATAGCCGTAAATGTCCATATTAAATAAAGGAAAATCTCAAATCAATCTAAACTTTTACCTTAAGAAAAGAGAAGAACAAAGCAAAGTTAAATCAAGTAGAATGAAAGAAATAAGAATAAAATGCCAATAAATAAAACAAAGCATAGAGAAGAAAAAATAAAAATATCAAAAGCTGGTTCACTGAAATTTTTTGTTTGTCTAGTAACAGGCCAGGTGTGGTGGTGTGTTCCTGTATTCCCAGCTACTCAAGATGCAGAGGCAGCAGGACTGCTTAGGCTCAGAAGTTCAAGGCCAGCATAAACAGCAAGACTCTGTCTCTTAAAAAATTGACATAACAATACCTACAATACTGAAAACAGAAGACCCAATTTTCATAAAATCTGGAATGAAAATCAGACTATTACTAACACCCTTATAGAAATAAGGTATGTCAACAAATTAGATAACCTAGATTAAAGGGGCAAATACCTAGAAATACATAAATTACAGGAACTGTCACAAGAAGGAAAAACAGAAATCAAAGTCACCTTTAACAAGAGATTGAATAAGCTACTCAAATAAAATCCTACACAAATCATTTCTCTGATGAATTCTACCAAATCATTAAAGAAATAACATGGATCATTTACCAACTCTTCTAAAAAAAACAGGAGAGCAGAAAACATTTCCCAACTTATTCCATGAGTCTATTACCCTAATTTTTAATCGAAACAAAAGACATCATCAAAAAAGTGAATCACAGACCAATATCCGTAATGATGCCAGGCATGGTGGCTCCTGCCTGTAATCCTAGCACTTTGGGAAGCCAAAGCAAGAGGGTTGCTTGAGCCCAGTAGTTCAAGACCAGCCTTTGCAAAATAGTAAGATCCTATCTGCACGAAACAAAAAATTAAAAAATTAGCTATGTGTGGTGACACATACCTCTATTCCTACCTACTTGGGAGGCTGAGTGTGGAAGATCATTTGAGCCCAGGAGTCCAGGGCTACCGAGTGAAGAGCTGAAGTAAGCTATGACTGGGCCACTGTACTCCAGCCTGGGTAACAGAGAGACCCTGTCTTCCCAAATAAATCAATTGGGCAAAATTCTACATTTGTCATTTCATGCAAAATTCAAATGGAATAAAAATGTAAAGGACAATGATTCAGAAATGAAGGTGGAGAGACTCACCAAAGTAAAAGATACATTATTTACATATTATCCAGTAAGCCACTAAAAAATCAACAAAAAGACCTCAGGATGTGACATGGAACACATGATGTATACGAATTCCAAAGGATGTTGGTTTAACTACTCACCCCTATTTTCTGAAGTGGAGGACCTCATGCCAGCCCTCCTCTACCTCAGCAAAACAAAATAGAAGAAAAAGACATGGTCTCAGAAAATACTCAACAGTAAAAATAACATGGCACTAAAATTGGTTCCTTTGTCAATATTTAATATAGGCAGGCAGTGTTCCCTTCCTTCACTATACATCACAGTTGCTTGACCTTTCTTGACTGAAACTTTTTCATTTGTTAATCAAGAACATATTTCCCATATATGTATCTATCTACAATTCTCTGCTCAAAATGAACAAAATAAAGTGAGTCTTGGGTCAGTAAGCATACTAAAGAGCATACTGACTCCTAAGACAGGATGCTAATGCCCTCTCAGGAGAGAGAGAAAAGGCATGCTCACAGGGGTACTCTGTTGTCACTGAGGGATCCCCAAATAGAGCCAGGCTCTGAGAGTCTTATTTGTCCTAGTGGAGGGCTGCACATCTGGACCTCAGATTGACATCTGGAATGAGTCCCTCAGCATCCTCAGACAATTATTCTCATCATCGATCCAAACAAGCACCCTCCCAACAAATAAGCATTTCCACAGCCAGGCTTATTTTGTGCATGGTTATCTAATGCATCATCAGTGAGAACAGTAAATGTAGACATTTGTTTAGTATCTGAATGATGGAACTCTCATATACATAGCATGAAAAAACATATGACTGAATTGTTCCAATAAAATTAGATTAAAATCTATTGGGAAATTTTTTTTTTTTTTTTTGAGACAGAGTTTTGCACTTGTTGCCCAGGCTGGAGTGCAATGGCATGATCTCAGCTCACCGCAACCTCTGCCTCCCGGGTTCAAGCGATTCTCCTGCCTCAGTCTTCTGAGTAGCTGGAATTACAGGCATGTGCCACCACGCCTGGCTAATTTTGTATTATCAGCAGAGACGGGGTTTCTCCATGTTGGTCAGGCTAGTCTCGAACTCATGACCTCAGGTGATTCACCCGCCTTGGTGTCCCAAAGTGCTGGGATTACAAGCGTGAGCCAAGGTGCCCGGCCAGGGAAATAAAATTTTAAGTCCAATTAAGACCAATTCAATGAACTAAAATTTTTAGGAGTAAGCGAGGTAGCAAAATAAATATATACTGTGATTACATGACAAATGTAAGTAGAAACATCTGTGATCAGAATGTGCCAGATAAAAATCTTTAAATCAATATTTAAGCCAGGCATGGCAGCACATGCCTATAGTCGCAGCTACTCAGGAGGTTCAGGCAAGATGATTGCTTGAGCCCAGGAGTTCAAGGGCAGCCTGGGCAACACGGCATGACCCCACCTCTATTCTTTAAAAAATAAATATTGAACACAGTGAATTTCACTAGAAGATTATTTTCATCCAACAAATAAATGGAGAGAAAAGGAAATACATCAATACTTCCCCCAATTTATTCAGGTTACTACCAAAAAACAAAATCCCTTTCTTCCAAAAAGGGAAAAAATAATGAGATTCCCTGAACAAAATAGGGATATTCACATAGCAAAAAAAATCTATTATAAAAATATTCTCCTTTGAGCCTCTGAAATCATGAATTCTCAGATCCTGAAATTCTGACATCACTGGCCACAACACACATAAACAATTTCGAAATCACCACAGTAGCTGCTCACCTCTCTTGCTTGAAATTCTGTAACATCTTCTAGACCTGCAGCAAACTATTAAAAACAAAAGTAAATCAGATTAGAGAATATACACAATTCACTAAAAAATAAGATACAAACATTGTTTCTGTAATAATTACCACAGAGCCATCTTTCCACAAGTCACAGATCTTTGGTCCTTTGTCACCTTTGCCATTTATCCATTTATTTCCTCCTCCAATTCTTCTTTATTTTTGAGATGGAGTCTCGCTCTGTCGCCCAGGCTAGAGTACAGTGGTGCAGTCTAGGCTCATTGCAGCCTCCGTGTCTCTGGTTCAAGCGATTCTTCTGCCTAAGCTTTCCAAGTAGCTAGGACTACAGGCATGTGCCATCACGCCTGGCTAATTTTTGTATTTTTAGTAGAGATGGGGTTTCATCATGTTGGCCAGGCTGGTCTTGAACTCCTGGCCTCAAGTGATCTGCCCACCTCAGCCTCCCAAAGTGCTGGGATTACAGGTATGAGTCACCCCACACTGCTAAAATTCTTCATTCTTTAAATAGTAAAAACCGGCGAGGCGCAGTGGCTCATGCCTGTGAGCAATTTTCTCTTTGAATCAGAGATTCTAAAGTTTTATTCCGCCAAATAAAGACTCCCTGAAAATGCCCTGTGGTGGGTAAAATTAAATACACACGATAGGGCTGTTGTGAAACCAATATTCTAGAAAAGATAAAAAACTTTAGGAATCTACTTCAATAGTGAAGTAGAACTCTCTGTCTCTGTCTCTCTCTCTATATATATATATAAACTTTGGAATCTATTTCAAAACGTTACATAGAAATTAAGATGGCAAGAATAGAAAACATAGACGAAAAATTTCATAAAATAAATGGAAATCATAGAAAAGAACAAAATGTAATAGGGCACTGCCACTGTAAGACCTAAGAGAAGTAAGATGGAGTGAGCATAGTCCATCTTTACACAACCAAAGAATTAAGAATCTCAGAGGGGCCGGGCGCGGTGGCTCACGCCTGTAATCCCAGCACTTTGGGAGGCCGAGGCGGGCGGATCACAAGGTCAGGAGATCGAGACCACGGTGAAACCCCGTCTCTACTAAAAATACAAAAAATTAGCCGGGCGCGGTTGTGGGCGCCTGTAGTTCCAGCTACTCGGGAGGCTGAGGCAGGAGAATGGCGTGAACCCGGGAGGCGGAGCTTGCAGTGAGCCGAGATCGCGCCACTGCACTCCAGCCTGGGCGACAGAGCGAGACTCCGTCTCAAAAAAAAAAAAAAAAAGAAATCTCAGAGGGATGCACTGATAGGGTAGAGGAGAACGTAGAAGGCGAAATGTTTGAAGGTAAACTGGGGAACTCAAAGTGCCATAAAACACCAGTGAGTTTCATGTTTTTTCTTTTCTCTAATATCCCAGCCTTAATTCAGTACGGGAGAGTTCCTGAAAAATAAAACATAAAACTGCTTGTTGAGTACAAAAACCAAGATGTAACCTGTATACTTACTATTTCAATGTATTTTTTTTTACATAATAGTTCACATCAATATTCAACAAAATATTCATTTTGCATAGACTATTATCTGCCTTCAAACCTAGCAAAAATTATCTTACAGACAGGACCTCAAAACGTCAAATAAACATAGTTACTATATTCTCATGTATAAGAGAATTGAATACATAAACACACAAAAACCTCCACATAAATATTGCTAGCGGGATTAGTCATAATAGCCAAAAACTGATGAGTGGATAAGCAAAATGTGATATTTATACAATAGAATATCACTTCTCCATCAAAGAAAATGGAGATCTGATACATGCTACAACATGGCCAAACCTTGAAAACATTAGGCTAAGTGAAAAAATTCTGGGTAAAAAGGATTCCTTCTAATATAAATGCTTCAAATGCAGGTATCTACAAGGCCTGCTGGTATTACAGTACTC
The DNA here is from genome assembly GCF_037993035.2 of Macaca fascicularis. Lineage (NCBI taxonomy): Eukaryota > Metazoa > Chordata > Mammalia > Primates > Cercopithecidae > Macaca > Macaca fascicularis. The sequence goes on from NC_088381.1 coordinate 4,076,662, forward strand.
ATGCATTTATTCCACATTTTCATGTTTCCTGAGCATTTATGTATGCTCAAAGCCATATGCTCAAACCATTCCTTTTGACATGTTCTTTTGCATTATTTTCATCAACTAATTCCAGATCTACTGAACAGATACAAGACTATCCATAATTCCTGGATAACTTTTACCTGGATTCCCTATTAGGTAACATCTTATAACACCTGTTTCATTTTTTTCTCATTTTTTGAAACATGTATTTTATCTGAGTGCTTTGAAAATTACAGCTATGACATTATCCTTTTATCCTTTAAATTGTTTTAATTTCTCAAAAACAATTTTGAGAATTTTCTGTTATACAACCTCAGGCAATTATATAACATTGGCAATTAATAATCACATAACATTATAATCTGGCCAGTCTTCAAACTTTGCCAACTTTCCATGTCCTTTTACAGACATCCTGAATCAATGTTATATTCCATTCTCGTGTCTATTTAGTCGGAAATAATCTGGACTATTTCCTCAGTGAAATTAGTATGTTTGAATACTAAAAGCAGAATGTCCGTCAATTTGAGACTGATGTTTCCTCATGGGTAGACTCAGGTTTATACACTTTAGTCAGTAATACCACAGAAATGAGACTGTGTTCTTCTCAGTGCATCCTACCAGTGCTGCCTGATGTTCCCACTACTGGTGGTATTAACTTTCACCTCTTTAATTCAGGTGCATCAACCATTTTGTCCATCAGGAAGCTACTACTTTCCCTTTGTAATTGATAAGGACCTCAAATTGCTCACTATCTAAGTGTCCTATTTCTCTTAAAATTTTCTCCAAGTTTTAGCATCATTTGATGATTCCTGGCTGAAACAATTATGATTATTTCCAAATACTGATTTTCCAAATCCTGTCATTTCCTTGTTAACGCTATCTACTGTACAGAAGAGCTGAACTGTCAACCCTGCCTAAGCATTCATTCATATTAATAATATTTTAAACATCTTATTACCATTGATTAGGTCTCTCATCCTTCAAGAAACTGTGTCCAAATATTCCAAAATGGTGTCCGACAAAACCCGAGGCTGTTCACTGCTCAGTGTCCAGTGGTATCCTATTTGAGGGATGCAGCGTCCCCCATCCCTGCTTTCTCCTTCTGTACTTTTCCTTCTTCAGCCTTCTCAACATGTCTGAGACCCAGCTGCAAGAATCTCATATAGTCAATTTCCAACCCCCCAAATACCAGAATATAAAAATACAAAGTTAGAATGGCACTGTGCATTCCTTACATGACAAATAGTCAAAATTCTAAACATATTTCAAAAACTGCCATAGCAAAGCAAAATTTATGTCACAATCCCTCATGCTTATACCATTTGAACCAAAGTTTCAGCTACTAGCTGAGAACTGCTAAGGGACTGCATTCACAAGACACTAAGTGCCATCTTTAGAAAAGGGTTAAAATGAATGAAGAAAATGTAAAAAGAGAACTAATTATAGATTTTGTTGAATGGGGGAGATTTTGTAGAATCTAGACCATATGATCATAAATTACACTGGAAAACTATCCCAACAAGACGTTATGACCTTCAAATCTAGATCACTTGGCAGTTTTTTCTTCACTCAGAGATTACCATGGACCTTTTTCCTGCTATTGGCAGTATTTAAGTCATCATACTGCCTGTCACCAGCTCTATTCCAAAGTTAGCTTTTTCCATTTAGTGATCCTCTTTCTACTGGACATTTCTCTTTGGACTTTCATCTGTGCCTCCATGATGTCTCAGAGCTTTGTGTATAATATGCTTTCTGCCAGGAAACATTGTTCCACATTCTGAGCAAAGGCACCCCATATTTCCAGAATTAACTCCTTAAAGGTTTATACTATAAGAATTTCCAAAAGACAATTTCCTCTTCATGTTTCTCTCCTGTTCCTACAATACACCAACAGTTACACTTTCTGTCCTGACAAGCTGCACTTAATAATTATCATGTCTCTGGCCTTAAAGACAAAAGGAGAATGAATATGACTTCTGAAATGTGAGTTCTTCCACAAAACATGATTTTGCTCAATGGGTTTAACAAATCATAAGCATTTTTAATTATTATCTTCCAAAGGTTGTGACATCCTAGGATAGGTTTATTTAACTTCTATATAATAGGATGAATTACACAAATTCAAACTCAACCTCAATTTACTTATCTTTTAAAAAGACAAATTCGTTAATCCATCTGTTATTATAAGCATTATGATAATTCATGTAAAGTGTTGATCTGAACATGTGGTACATGTGATAAAAATTCAATAAATGCTGTATTTAATTGAAATACACATATGTATTCAAAACACACACACAAAAAAATGCAACAATAATGACCAGAACTCACTGTATTTTGAGAGTATTCTTCCTATAAAACTGGTTTTATTGACCATATCACAACAAGCACATACATTTATCATTTCAAATGAAGAGAAATAACAATGTTGAACACAGTTGGTACTCAATAACTGGCAAATAAACTGCTGAAGTTGTTGGATTTTTATATCAATTAATTTGAACATGCATCACCGTATTCATAACTGAATATAGTCCAATTGGTTAAATGTGCCATCACTAATTTTTCTACCATTATGATTTGACAAAAATGTTATTTACTATTTTACAATTATAATTAACACTACACTGAGTACCCTTAAGTTTACATGCATCTTTGAACACCTCCTATTATATCCTTATAGGTAAATATCTAAAACCAAAATTGTTGGTCAAAAGTGCTAATTTCCATTTTATATATATTTTCTACTACCTTCCTTAAAGATTTTAACACATCAGGAGTTGTAAATTCTCCCCACCTTGTTAACACATGTATCTGTTAATCTGATAGGTGAAAAAAGGCAAATAATTGTTTTTATATATATTTTAAGTATATATTTCATATGTACACAAATTTCATTATTTCATTATAATGACTGATAAGATTGAGCACATTTTCTATGCTCTTGGCCATTTGCAATGCTTTTCTTTTATGAATTGTTCATTTACATGCTTTCCCAATTGATTTGAATGAGCCTTTCAACACTAAATTTGGCATACATGTTTTCAGTAAATATACATACATTGCTGCAAAAGAGAAATTGCCCAAATTTAATTTTAACTTGGCAGTTTATTCATTCTTTTTACCTCACCTTTACTGAAATGCAGATAGCATCAACAAACAAGAGCAAATTGGTAAAAACCCTTTAATTGGATTAAAGATGGCATTCGTTTGCTATATATACTGTTGATGCTATCATGCTTTTACAAGCTGAGTTAAAGAATAGCTCTGGCATGTAGTAATCTCACTCTGATGTGGTGAAACAACTACAACTGCTCAAATGATGTCAAAATAGGCTCAATTTATGGTCCACGGAGGATGGATACCACCACAGCTGCTCAGAGACAATCCTGTTAACTGGGATAAGAAGGCAGTCAAGATTTTGGAATTCCCTGGAACTTTATATAGATGAAATTTGGAAGAAATAGGTTCAATTTTGAAATATAATTTATCAACTATAACTATTATAGCAAGGGGTTTATATCACTCCAATTCCTTCTACTGTGCTTGTTTTACACTGTTTAGGTGATGTTAATGGCACGTGGTAGTCATTTATATCACTCACCTGCAAATGGAATTTGGCAAAAGAGCTAAACAAATTTTTAAGAAAATGAAAATGTTGAAATAATACTTCAAATATTATTACCATGCGCCTGAGTTGATGTGATTTTTTTTTCAGGTTCCAGTTTAGCCAATGCTCTGGTTTCCTGAAGGGTAAACTCTAGCCCACAGGCTGCTTTTCTAAAGCCTTATTGGAAGAAAGGCATAGCACACTCATTCCATTATAAATTATCTATGGCTGCTTTCATAATAAAACAGCAGAGCAGATTGGCCGCAACAAAGACCACAATGCTTTCAGAACTGACAGTGTGTATCTGGCAATTTACAGAAAAAGTCTGCCAATCCATGGTCTAGTTTAACACGGGCTGGAAAAATAATTCTACATAATTAAAATTGAGCTTTAAAATGTGGAAATACAAAAGACTGAAATGGCAGAGCCATCTTATCTACTCTGTTTTCTCACACCCAGAAGATACAGAATGTCAGCACTATTTTGTTTTTCTTCATATTCAAGCACAGTGTAACAAGGCCAGAGTGCCTGCTGGACAAGGTCCCTGACTTAGGGCATGCTCTCTTCTAGTTTTTCTTTCTATACATCACCACCTCACAGATCACCATCACCACTGTCCATTCGCATGGAGGTAACTCCTTTGAGTTTCCACTGCTATGCCCTTCTGTCTCTTATGACAAATGGCACAGACAGATTACAGATGAATGATTGATAAAGACAGATATATAGATGATAGATAAAAATGGACTGATAGATTATTTAACAATAGACAAATTTAGATGGAAGCAGAATTGGGGAAGAGTTTGAGAACTACCAATAACATCAGACATCAGGATACCAATCAAGGTATTTCTCAGAATGGAACACTTATTGTTCCACATAAGCTTATTTATCTTATGTGTACATTGGTATGCTGTTTCTGAATTTTTCTTAAGACCATAGAAAGACAGTAACTATGCTTTAGTGATTGTATGCACTATAAGAAGTGCAATCATGCCCCTTTCCTGCGTGATCATCATGGAAGTTGACGTGGAAATTATGAGAAATGTGAAAAAATATACCATTCGAATCAAACAGATTAAATTAGAAGATTCATATCATCTTCCTCGAATTCAGAAGTTGTAAGATACCTATATAAAACATACCATTTATATTCAATCAAAAATGGTATTTTAAGAGCTAGATCAATTCTATGTTAGGAGAACTCATCAAATGTCTACAACACAGCACAATTCACAAAACATAACATAAGCCTATGTTTTGACCCCAATAATATTTTCGATTAATTAAATAAAATATTTTTACCCTGCTTTTTCTCATTAACAGTCATCCAATCACTTTCTAATTTACTCTTTCACTGTAAATACCATGAAAGCAAATTTAGTCATTTAAAAACAAATAAGAATTTTCGGTTTCACTTTCCAGGATATGATACTATCAAACTGTGAAAGAGACACAAATAGCAACACGCAAAACTGGTAATAGTTCTACTCTTTGTTAAAGTATCTACCACATCCTGATTTGCCAATCAAAACTTCTGTTTCAACTATTTGCTGTATCAACTACTCAAAGAAGAAAGTGGTCACATTTTATTTTTAGCCTTTACACAAAAGCCACATTCATCGACTCATTTCAGATGGCCAGAAACGTCTACCATGGGGTAGCTCACTTATTCTCTCTTCCAGCAAGATCAGAGCTCATGGCACCCCTTTGCTTATGAACTACAGACTGAAGACTTGAACTGTGGGAAAGAACACTTAGGCAAGTTGGCTACAGATACTAAGGGGAAAGAATTTGTTCGTTTTATTCACTTTTTTTCTAGATTTTTCTCTGGCATGAATAAATGCATTGTGGAGAATGTTTCCACCCCTTGGAAGTGGTAAAAGCAGGTGATAATGCTGGGAATGAGGGTAGAGAAGAATAGTTAGCTCAAATTAATCACCAGGTATTTCTAATAATAATACCAAGACAAACTAGAACATAACGCTTGGTGAAATCAATGCTCTATCTGTTTTGGATGAGTGGAAAATAGATACTCATACCAAGAGATTATTCCTACTCTCGCCAGGCAAAATACAAAGCAGGTAGACCTTGGAAATATATATAGTTTATAAAAACTGTGATGCTTTAAAAATCCTACAGAAATCTGAACATGTATACTCTTTATAAAAAACAGTGAAAATCAGAGAGGTTTCATGTGGGATAGACAGCTCCACTATTTTAGGCTTGGGTACTTTAGAGTACGAATCAGTAAAACTAGCTAGCACATTATTGTCTCGTAAGATGAAACTCTTCCGCATCAGGTCAAGGAAGACATGCAGGTCTGGCTATTAGTAATAAGAGGAATACATGTTATCAAGCTAAGCCCCCAACAGGTATCATCTGGAAACTCCAGAAGGACTATAAAGACAGCTATCTAAAACCATGGAGAACAATGAAAAGCAAGCCAACACTGGAGGAGGGTGCACTCTTGGAGGAAAGGAATTTCCCTGTAAAAGTTTCCAATTTCAAGGAGTTTTGCCGACAGGCATCCTCAATAGTGGCTGGAAAGTGGGAGGAAATTCCCACAGTGTGGAGAATGAGACACGGGAAGCCTGAATGAAATTCTGTGTATAAGTTCTGCGGAAATCTTTGGTTGACCAGTAAATTGCCCATCAAGTAGGCCAGACTCCAAGTAACCCAATCAATATGAAAAGAAAAGAACTGAATAGAGTGTAGGCTGCTTCCCACAGCACACAAGAAAGCCTGGAGTTTGAATCCAGCTAAGTTAACTGCTTGTCTTAAACATAAATAGGTAAAAGTATCACTATCATTTATAGCCATAGCTCTCAATGAAAAAGAGTGAGCAAGGATGTGTGATTTTGGCCCCAACACCATAAAAAAGAGCGCTTAGAAAGGACTGAAGGCATTTTTTGGCAGGGGACACAGGGAGGAGAGAGAGTTATGCTACTGGTAAGAACTGAGTGGAGACAAAGGATAATACTCAGTACCCCACAATGCATACAGAACAGTACCCTCCCAGAATACACACAACAACAACACAAACAAAATAACTCAGTTCAAAATGTCAATAGTGCTGAAGCTGATAAATACTGTTTTAGAAAAATAAAATAGAATTCAGAGTTTCTAAAATATACTCAAAGTTCAAGTTACAATCCAAAATTACTTGACATACAAAGAAAGAAAACTATAACCCATACTTAAGACAAAGGACACTAAAGCTAACCTGGAAGCAGTCCTGATGTTAAAATTCTGAAAAAGCATATAATTATGCTGAAGACATAAAGAAAAATGTGCTTATACTAAATGAATAGGATAGCACATCAAATACAACATAATATTAAAAATAAAGAACTGGTTGACCGGGGCATGAGGACGAGGCAGGAAGAATGCTCGAGCCGGGGAGTTCAAGACCAGCTTGGGCACCACAATGACCCTATTGCTACAAAAACAAAAGAACTAGCTGAGTGTGGTGGCATGCACCTGTAGTTCTAGCTAAGGAGTGGGTAGGTTAAGGTGAGAGGATCACTTGAGACCAGGAGGTCAGGGCTGCAGTGAACCATGCCACTGCACTCCATCCTGTGTGACAGAGAAAGATTCTGTCTCAAAAACAAAGCAAAAGCAGTAAATATCTGGAACTAAAAAATAAAATAAATTAAAAAGAAAATTTACAGGATGGGCTTAAGAGCAGATTGGAAAAAAAAAAAGAATAAAGTTAGTGAACATGGATGGAAACAAATTATTAGGTTGTTCAAAGTGAAAAACACCAAAAATAAGATTTAAAAATAATGTCAGGTATCCATAGAACAATATTAATAGATGTAATACAAATATATATGTAAAAATTAGAGTCCCGGGGGAAGAGACTGAAAAGTTATATTTTAAATGGCTGAAATCCCCCCAAATTTAACATAAAACACAATATTAACAGATTAAAGAAGTTCAAACAACCAAACAATATAAAGAAAAACACAGAGTCACATCATAACCAAAACTGACTCAATACTTAAGTAAAAAATATCTTAGGAGTCAGAGAAAAATGGTACATTTATATGAAGAGAAAGAATTACACAAAAATAAAGATTTAAATATTAACGGAGTCCAGAAAACAGTGGATTATCTTTGAAAGTGCTTTAAAAAACCCACTAATTCTATGTTTAGTAACAACATATTTAAATGAAGAAGACTTCAAAAAAGACAGTTAAATATAATCACAATATACTAAAAGAAAAATTATCATCAATAGGCCTGCTATACCAGAAGTGCTAAAGAAAGTTCTTCAGGCAGATGGAAAGAAATTTGAATCTTCAGGAAAAAAATGAAGATCACTGAAGTTGGTTCATATTTATGGAAATATAAGTGATTTGAAAAAAAGTAGTGTTAGAGTGAAGGTAAAATTCTGACTGAGAAGCCAGATTCAAAACTAGCCATTCCGATTGCTCAAGCAGTGTCAAACAAGTCGAGGCAACTGGCATAGCAACTAGCCCTTTACTCCCATTGGTTACAACTCATTTCCCTTGCATTCCCAATAAACCTGAAGACGGACTCAAAATGTCATCAGTCCACTTCCTTCTCTGCATGGGTTAACAAGGGTTAGCAAAGAGGGAGCTGTGGCAAAGCGAGAATTACACAACATTCACATAGAACAGACATATGAAAGCCCCAGAGAGAAAACCTTTTCAAATTTCCCAAATTCAGACATTTTTATGGTCCTTTCCTATCATTTTAAAATAAATCACTATATTCTTAAAGAGTTAATACTTATACCTCTATATCTTATTAAGAAATCACTACATTTTATCTTCTCTTTTTAACACCATCGAACATGGCAGATTGCCAAATTACCCAAATACAACAACAGGATATAGTAATATATATGACAAATAATACATTAGATATAACATAGTAATATATGTTACATAATAAATCAAAAAGAATATTGCATGACTATCGGAGTATCACATTCTCCATTATTTCTATATTCTCTCTCATTCATGACCTCTCTCTCACTCATTCCATCACAAATTTTATTCAACAAACTTTAATGAAACTCTTACATTTTTATCTTGACATTTTGTCACAAGACAATAGAAAGAAAAAATCCCTGTCAAGGAGGAGCTCGTTATATTTATTCTGGGAAAACAACACAGAACACAAGACAAACTGTATTGATAAGGATATCAACACAATATTCAAGAGCTTGAAGTGGGGAGCCTAAGAAATCAGGTCTATATGCAGCTATTTACATTAAGGCATACTGATCAATCCTAGGATACTTCATGTCTGCCTGCCATATAACAATGGTGTCAGTGCAAATGTGCCATCTTAGCATGAATCTATTCAGATGTTCTCTCCAAACCTGCACTTCTTCACTGATATATTCGGTGGCTGTGGGTAGGAATCCCATATAATGATAATGTTATCACTGAAGAGAACCATGAATCAACAAGACAATTTAACAAAGCCTTGACGGATATGATACTACTTCAAACTGAACAAACAGCAATACCTTTTCCAAAGTTTATAATGTCAGAAGAAATCTTAAAACTTATTCACAATAGCTGGTAAGAAGCCAGAATGAAAGCAAGACAAGGAGGCACATCCCCTATATACCTAATGTCTCAATATCCTTCTAGAAATCAACTTTCTAACAACTTGGACGGCTCTTTACTGATAAAGCATTTTTCTACAGGTTTTCACCTCCTCAGAAATCTCCACTATGATGTCTTGTGCACTTTCCAAATGTAAGAGCAATGTGAAAAGCTCAAACACTTTCTTCTTATTTTCCTTATTGTTTCTCTTGGTCTCTTATTTAAAACACATATACTCTTCCCATCTGTTATTAATCAGCAGACATTTCTTCAACACTCCTTGAATCCCAATATTAAACAAATGAACTGGATCACAGAAATAAATGTAACTCTATTGTACAGCAATATAAATACTGTGTTACAGAAACACTGAGTGGTCACACTGAAGTCAGCTACATAGATTGTCCTGTATCGTTCCCTCTTGTGATGGAAAGTCATCAGACAGTGACTATAATCTACGATTCTATCATTGGCCTGTTACAGCCATTCTCCCTAAGAAATTTTAAAAATAGAGTAGTATATAACATGGAAAACATGAATCCTTTCTAAGGACTGACAACACATAAAAAGAGCACTACGATGACATATGTTGACTTTTCCCAGATTACAAAGTCTACCATGCATACGGCTTCCTCTTTGACCGTCTTCCTTTGAGAAAACAGTGAAAAAGAGGACACTAATGGCACAGGCTATACAAGCAGGAAAGAAAACAGGAGCTATATTCTATTACTCCACAAATATCAGTAGGGATTTATGCCTAACCCCTAAAAAAGACTTTCACCATAAAAAGTCTAATCTAGCAGATGCTGAGTTCCCTAATACCAGAATCTATATTTACACAATCCAACTCAACATAGTCTACAGAACTTGTGATTTCCTCAGTCATGCCATAATATTCTCAAAAAAGTGTGAAGCAGCTACCTCATATTGGGTCTCTAGAAATTCTTTTTACTCACCCTTCAGGTGATTGGGGCTCATTCATCAAAATTTCACTCATCCATGGTCTAAATTAGTTTAGACCTATTATTACATTAAATATCTGCTACATAAAAGGCTCTGTAAGGTAAAGGAAAGTATGAAGAGGAAAATATCCCTGTCAATAGGAGCTCATTATTTCTAGTCTGTTAGACACAAAATGAAGAAATGAAATGAAATTCGTTAAGTGAAATGTTAAGAGGCGGAAAGTATGTTGGACAATTTTCTACAGACTCATATCTAACCCATATCTAGTTAGGGAATGACAATGTACAATGACTGTACAATTGACCATATGGTCAATACCTTCTTCAGATTAAGCTGGAAAAGAACATCTTCCACAGTGGTACTCTCTCCCTGACTTTACTGATGGTTTTTTTTTGTTTGTTTGGTTTGGTTTTGTTTTTTTGAGACACAGTTTCGTTTTTGTCGCCCAGGCTGGAGAGCAGTGACATGATCTTGGCTCACTGCAACCTCCCAGCCCCGGGTTCACACCATTCTCCTGCCTCAGCCTCCTGAGTAACTGGGATGACAGGCGCCCACCACCATGCCTGGCTAATTTTTGTATTTTTAGTAGAGATGGGGTTTCACCATGTTGGCCAGGATGGTCTCAAACTTCTGACCTGAGGTGATCCGGCCCCCTTGGCCTCCCAAAGTGCTGGGATTACAGGGGTGAGCCACTGCACCCGGCCTCAACTTTAGTGATGTTATTGTATTTTAAATGTAGGTTCAACACACCTTACCCTTGTCCTACAACTTTCTTTAAAAATTCTACCTTTTGTACATTCTATCTTGCTTTACTCCCTCAATTCCTAGCACCATCCTTTCTTCATGCCTTTTTCACTTATCCATCATTAGGTTGATACTTTTTCTTTCAGCTGGCCCCTCATCCATTCCTTTCCTTCAACAATCTTTGCTAAATGTCTGACAGAAGCCAAAATCAATGAAATGCAATCCTGCCTTAATGAAAACTCTACTGTGGCCGATGAATGCAGGTATAGAAAGAGACACTGCAAGTGGGAACTCTAATGATAAAGCTACATAAGGATTGCTGTTAGAAGACTGAAAGGATATAATGAAAACATCAAGTTTTATCTTGTATACATATAACGTGGAATGAAGAGGATCTAAAATTGTACAACTGGGATGCATCTTCACATAGTAATTGATGAGAGCAACTCACAGGTATCAGCATGTGTCTATGCTGGGCTAACAATGGTAACCTAATTATAGTACAGACCATCAACTCAAAGGTATTCTTTAATTTGACCTTTTCAATAATAAGAGCACTAAGATCAATGATACTCAATTTTCAAATTGAACTGTCTTTCACTGCCATGCAAAAGTCACTGCCGCCTCATTAATTTTTAATCTCACTCTTCATGTATCTTCAGGAACACTACAACCCTTTGGTTTTTACCTAGTAACTCTAGCCACAATCTCCTTTAATGGGTCTTCCTCATTTTGTCAATATCTAAAAGCCAGAGCATCCAAAGCATGGTCTCAGGCACATATGTTCCTACTCCCACATACACTCTATCTCTAGATCTCATCCTTTCCCACAGCCATTACGTATTATCTCTATCTCCAAATACCCCCCAACTCAAGCTTCCTATTTACACTTTCAAAACCAAAATCTTAATCTGTGGGTTTAATATGGAACTAAAACTGGCAAAATAGTCTTTTTAAAAATCATGCACTCAAAGAAAAACCAACCCTCCCTAGTAGTTGTTGAGGTCTAAATCATAAGGAGTCCTGTTTCAGTCCTCTTCTCCTCTCATATGGTACCATTCAATGCTTTATCATGTAGGACTGGCAAGGATTTCAAAATACACCCCAAATCCTAGTACTTCATAATACTTTCATGTAAGACAACCTAATGTAACACCTATATACAACTTATGTAAATACAACTTCTTACTTCTAGTTTTGCTATTAGTATTTATACCATCCACAGTGATCTTTATCCTACCTAACTTGTTTTAATATATAAAAATATAGACAGTTAAGTACTGCAGAAAAGAAATTCGTAAACCTAAAAAAAACCCAAAGCAGTTGGCATGTTAATTATGAGTAAAATACAGCCATTGAACAAGGCATTCTTGTTCAAGGCACTTAGGGAGAACACCCACTAAATCTTGGAAATGACTAAATGAGACACGAGAGATGACATTTTTAGAATCTCTAATTCCTGAAGATAAATGAATTTTAGAATCAAATTATCTTGTGGAAAAATCAACATGATTGTCATTTATTCCAAGGTGACAAACGAGGTACAACAATGTAGCAGAGAATATTTCAAACCATCAAATAAACATGAGACTGGTATTTTTAACCAACTGTACACTTTTGTCTTGGAATTAACTTTACTAGATAAATCAAATACCAGAAGAGTCAGAGGTCTGAATTTTTTTGTGCAAATCGTTTATCAGTGAGCAGTGAACCTCAACAAATGCAAGGAGAAATAAAAGGCTACAATCTTCTCCTCGGCTTTCCTTGGTCTGTGTCACTCTCTTCCCACTGGAAGCAAGAGGATCTAATTTGATTGGTGGAATGATACAGTACTTATTGGGCTACTCTTTAGAGGGCACTCACTGTGTTCCTAGGTCAATCACAGATATACAGAGAGGCATTTACGTTCCTCTGCATCCTCTTATCAAGTTCACAGGATGATTAATTGAAGGTTCTTTTCTATTTTTAACAGAGTAAGCCATGTTGTTCGCTTACATGCATCTCCAGGATATGGGCATGTGGGTTCCATTCAGATTTAAAATTAGAGAGGATGAATTCCTCTGTGGAGTTACTCTACATTTCTCCCCGAATCAAAACGTGTCCTGCAGCACAGTTTCTATTACCATCAGAGAATCACATAATAGTAATGTACTTTAGTGCTGTGATTTCCATTGTTTGTTAAAACTTCCCTCACATCATGGAAGCTTTAGAAGTTTGCTACACTGAGGCTGAATTTATGAATTCGGTATTAAACCACCTTAAATATTCTCATATATATAGCTTTGAGGAACAAGGTATGTTTTAGTCAGGCAGATTCAGGTTTTCTGATACTCCCTTACCGTATTATATGTGAAAGCAACAATATGCATATTAAAACGGTAACAGTATCTTAGGTCCCTGGTGGCCTTTTCCATTTGGTTTCCATTCTTTAGGTAACAAGTTGTTGTTGTTGTTGTTTTTCCTGCTGGCTATTTGTCTATTTGTACATTTATTCACTTGGTGCTTCATTTGTTTACAATCAGTAATTTTTGGCCTTACTTCCGTTTTCTCCATACATCGAATGAACAATATTTACTGGGCCTCTGCTGCAATCCTGCCACTGAAGACTAAGTACAAAGTTACATACAGAGAGCAGGGAACATTCAGACGACCACTTTTGACCAAGACTTAGGTCATGTTCAAGCCTCTGATTCCACTGCACTGGTTTCAAATTACACATTTCCATTAATACCAGGTGGCCTGCACCTCACCAATAATGAACCAGATTTTGAAATATATCAAAGTGATTATTAAAACCACTTCCTCAATCTATCCAAGTCATTGTTCAAAAGTAAGAATGTCTTTATTCTGGGAACCTTCTTTAACTAGCATAAGATGCAGGATTACTACTGGGAGACTAATGCCCTAGTTACAGAGAACACAGAACAGAGTTTGGCTATGTATAGGTTTTAAACAACACAGTCACTGCACAGTAGTCTGAATAATGTACACAAACTTCTCCACCGAGAATGGGAGGGGCCATGTAAGGTGACACATGAAAGAAACTTCAAAAAGCTGAGTTTTTGTCTTCAGACAGCTCCCAAATGCAGTCCCTTCACTGCCAACCTTGGATACTCTAATGGGTTAAATAAACTTAAAGTAATGACAAGCAAAAATTGATAAACAAACACTGGTGATATGTAGGATACAGATCTAGAATCTGAACCCAGATTCCAGCATAATGCTTCACAGTCTATTCCACTGTGAACTGTTGAACACTCTCCCAATAACGAAGGCACACACACATTACACAGATACGTTACATGAAACACTTACCAAAAACAACTTCTTCTCCTTCCACCATGCAATGTATTAGAATCACAACTCTGGGGTTCTATGTGCCCCTCACATTCCACTCCATGGTTTAGACATAAATTCATTAGACTCTTTGGGTAACCCTTTCCCTATATTCTCATATAAATCACCACCTTATTCATTCTTTCAGAATTTCCAGTTGATAAAAGACATTGCTGGACTGTTCTGACAGGCCATGATATACAAACTCTTCCTTACAGTACAAGACACTAAATAATGCATATAAGCAGTAACACAGATTTTTCTTTTTTTTTTTTCTTTTTGAGACGGAGTCTTGCTCTGTCACCCAGGCTGGAGTGCAGTGGCACCATCTCAGCTCACTGCAAGCTCCACCTCCCAGGTTCACGCCATTCTCCTGCCTCAGCCTTCCGAGTAGCTGGGACTACAGGCACCGCCACCACACCCGGCTAATTTTTTGTATTTTTAGTAGAGACGGGGTTTCACCGTGTTAGCCAGGATGGTCTCGATCTCCTGACCTCATGATCTGCCTGCCTCGGCCTCCCAAAGTGTTGGGATTACAGGTGTGAGTCACCAGGCCCGGCCAACACAGACTTTTTTCTAATCATCACTGACTCAGGTAAAAGTCACCTATGTATGTTAAACCTACTAGGTGAAAGTTTGATGAAAAACAGAATACCTGTATAGTTCCAAATTAATTACAAAGGAATGTTAACTAAAGTGGAAAAGTTCAGTGGACACCAATTGAACCAAGAGACCAAAGTAGTTCAAAGTGAGAAAAAGTGACATTGTTTGTCACCTGATATGATTCACTGAGGAAGACTGAGAATACTGAAGTATTTCTGCTCAAAATGAGTATCTTAAGCCTTTTCATGAGGAAACAAAAAATTCAAAATCTGAGGTATCTCCTTAAAAACTGTTAGCTATTACTTCTTAAAAATACTGATGTGATCAAAGTCCAAGAAACTGTTTCAGATTAAACAAGACTAAAGAGACATGACAACTGAATGCAACTGAAGATCCTTTTCTGGATGTTGTAGAAGTGAAGAAACTGCTATAAAGAACACCTCTGGAAAAATGGGTAAAATGTGAATATGGACTGTATGCTGTTATACTTTTATACTACTGACACATTTGATGATTTTGAAATTTGTACTAAAGTCAATATAACATGCTCAGGCTCTTGGAAAGTAAATGTTGAAGTGTTTTGGTTTACAGGAAGATAATGTCGGTAAATCATTCACCAATAATACATAAAATGATAACACTATGTATAAACACATGAAGGGAGGAGACAGCAAGAAGAGGAAGTGAGGGGAGAACACAACGATGCAGAATAAAAAGTCAATCTGGGTGAAGCGTAAATCAGGTTGCTCTGTGAGTCTTGTGATTCTGAATCTAAAATTATTTCAAAAATAGAAAGTCAGAAAAACGCTGGTATGAGGTATACTTAGGGAGTTTATAAACTTCCAGGCGGCACTAAATTTAGAAAATATTAATCATTTCTAACTCAGATAAACAGGATTTTTGGGGGGAGTAGAGGAAAAATTAAGTACTGCCTTATCTGATAAACCATGCATTATTTGATTCTTCTTTTACCCATGGCCATTAATTGTTTAAGTTAGACTTATGTTAAAAATGCCATTTTCACCTATTAGATTGGTTACAAATTTAAAGAATTTTTTTTTTTTTTTGAGATGGAGTTTCGCTCTTGTCACCCAGGCTGGAGTGCAGTAGTGCAATCTCAGCTCACTGCAACCTCCGCCTCCTGGGTTCAAGCGATTCTCCTGTCTCAGCCTCCCAAGTAGCTGGGATTACAGGTGTATGCCACCACACCCAGCTAAGTTTTTGTATTTAGTAGAGATGGGATTTCACCACGTTGGTCAGGCTGGTCTGGAACTCCTGTTCTCAGGTGATCCACCTGCCTAGGCCTCCCAAAGTGCTGAGATTACAGGCTTGAGCTACTGCGCCCGACCTAAA
Organism: Macaca fascicularis; assembly: GCF_037993035.2. Taxonomy (NCBI): domain Eukaryota; kingdom Metazoa; phylum Chordata; class Mammalia; order Primates; family Cercopithecidae; genus Macaca; species Macaca fascicularis. The sequence goes on from NC_088381.1 coordinate 4,092,886, forward strand.
AAATTCTTAATACCCATTGTGCACAAGTTTTTATGAAAATTGGCACTTTCATAACAACACCGTTCTGTGGTGGCAGAAGACACCATTTTCAAGAGCAATTTCATAGCATCTAACTAAAACGAAACTGATGATCCAACAATGCAACAGCTAGACATCTATCCTGTAGAATTAGGAGACCAACTGCATTAGAATATACATATAGTCAACATTATATGTAGCAACAAAACAAAAAAAAAATGAACCTGCTTTCCCAAAACAGAGAAATGGATTCACCCATTGTAATACATACTTTACATCCCATAAAGTCTGTGGGTAAGCTGTATTTATTGATTTGGAAACATGTCCATGCCACATTAAAGAACCTTGAAATTTACAAAATAACATCTATCATAATAATCACACATTTGTACATGAATTCCACATAAACTTATATAAGCTCAAAAAGTTATTGACAACTATACTACAAATACTACTTATCAAGTCTAGGAAGTAGGAATGGAAGATAGTAGATAAATGGCCACAGGTTGCTTCTTATCACTGAGTGACTCACTCATTCTTGTTGGCTCTGTTTCAATGAACTAGGTGCCAAGCCTAAGTGAAAAGGAGATACAAAAGAATAAAAACACACAACCCTCAACCTGGTTTTAAGAGCCAAGAATTCAAAGGCTTAAAGCAGATTCTGCCCCATGTTTTACTCTAAATTCCCATGTTGAGGATTCAGAAAAATGACACGGGATGGAATACATTTTCTCGCTTCTGCTTTCCGTGTATCAAAATAAACTTCTGCTGTAAGCCAGAGGTCAGAAAACTACAGCCTGTGGTCCAAATCTGGCCTAACATGTTTTTGTTAGTAAGTTTTATTAGAACACGGCCATATTCATTTGTTTATGAATTGGTTATAGCTGATTTCACATATAATGGCAATGTTGAGTAGTTACAACAGTATGGCCTATGCAGTCTGTTCTTTTACAAATTTTGCTGACCTCTGTATATTGTTATACAGACTACAAAACTCTGTATCATGTTTCATATAATGTAAAGGTGTGTGATTAGGACACTCATCTTCTTATATCCAGACAGCATCCTCAACTTGGAAAATATTAACACAAGAAATAGTATGAGATAAATTAACTTTGGAAGTACAAGAGCATCTTCTGTCCAGGTAAAATAAATGAGTATTGCAAAAGGGAACACAAGTTCTACCTCAAAATCTAGCTGCCAATGAACAAAATAATATAAGGAGACACTAATGGCTGTATACATTCATAAGATTTTTAAACCATTAAATCTTGTGTTGGTAGGATTAACTGACATCAAAGGGATTGATAATATAGTCTTAAAATTCCAGCAATTGTTTGTTATTGCTAACACTGGTCTAGAGAGTTAATATTACTGAATGCCTCCCCTGTATAAACCTATCTAGACAGGTTGGGCAATACGGTAAGCAGTTCCCCAGTAGACAGTGCAGCTTATGTTACAGAAGTAGACAATTAAAACACCAAGTAAACACTATTTTATATTAAGCCCACTTAGGTTAAACAGAAAATAAAGGAAAACCAAGGTTATGTAGATAAAGGGGAAATCTCTTTGGTACACTAAGATTTTTATTCCAGCCCCAAAGAACACTAGTGATACCAAGAAAATGATTATACAACATGTTCTACAAGATGAGATCACAATGGCTCAAAATGGCAGTGCAAGGGTCTCGCTCTCCCTTACACACTCAGTTGTCATGTCATCCAAGTTTGTGTACTTGGAAAGAGGTGAATTATAGTCACTCTCAGATCCTGATCTGGAATGAAATATACTAGGTCTAACAAAAAGGATACTACAGAAGGTCTAGTCCAGACAACACAAATGCTTAAGATTTCATTTGAGACTTGTCCAAAAACTGTGGGCTCCTGATTCAAATGAGGAAAAAAAGTATCTTACACATGGGAGAAAAACAAATCACTGGCACACCAAGGCCCTCTGCTTCTGAGAAAGACTTGCCATAATCTGGAGAGTGACTAGCGTGTCCATGGGGTTGAATTAATTATATTTACCATACACAAATCTCACTTCCATTCGAAAAGTAAAATATAAATTTAAGAAATACAATGAGTTAATACACAAAAATAGAGAGAAGCATGAAATGTATTGAGAGTGCAGAGAAGTACATAAAAACATTCCAGGCAATTACTTGCCAAAAAGCAGGTCACTTCTATTCCTGGACATACTTCTATAAAAGTTGTGCCCCTTGAGAAGCAAAGATGCAAGAAGATCCCAGAAAGAAGCAATAACAACAGCATTTTGGTGATGCTGTAGATGAAACCACCATTTGGCTATAATCCCATTATCCACATGGTCACCACCTGAGAGTACAGAAGAAGAGACTGCAAATGGAAATAAACAAAACAGGTTGACACAGCCATGCCTGGTGACAGAAATACATCATCTTCAAGTCAAGTAACACTCCATAAAACCAGACTCCTACAATCTGATGTGAAATAACCCAAAACCTACAAAACCCAGGTGCACGTACTGTATGCAAATGATAAAGCTACCATTTTCCTTCCTTTCTCTACACATTTTTTTCTGTGATTTGAATACCTGTCTTCTATTCCAAATTATTTCATGCCAACCAACCACTTATTTATTCTTTGAACCAGCATTTCTTGCGTAGTTTTTTCATTCTAACTTATACACCAGTTCAGGGGTTAGGAATTTTTTTAAAAGACACAATATAAGGAAATACTAAATAAGATACTCTGTGTATTCCACAGTATTCCATTAAGATCTTTCCACAAACTAAAACCCAGTATCCACCCATCAATTCTCCTTGCTACCCTGTATGCTTCTTGCGCAACTTCTAGTAGTACTAAAGTCAATAAAATGTCTGATTTGCTTAAATGTTGGTTATTAACAAACGTTAACTATAAAGTCCTTGATTAAAATATCAACTCAAAATAATCACATAACCACAAAATAGGATGTATGAGAAAAGAAATTTAATTTCAAATAACTCAAATAAGAATCTAATGTATCATCAACATAGCAAATAGAACAGCTTCAAAATCAGAATATAGTCCTTAATGATTTTACCTGCAGGAAAGATGTCTTTGTCCTCCTTGACTATGAAAGATGCTTGTGGAAAAAAAAAAAAACAGGAATGTTGAAAAATATTTGAAGATTTTTTTCATTCACTCATCAAATGAAAGGGTGTTAAGACCCTACTTTTACCACTTCAGTGTTGAAATATTCCTCATCTCCTATCTGCTCACCTTACCTACTTACTGATGATATCCTAAATCATGCAATTGGAACTAAAATTGAACCTGCTGCTCTCATTATAACCCATACTATTTACAGTAAATTCTAATTCCTAATGACTTTGCTCTCTGATGACTTTTAATATCCTATCCATTTTGTTTATTTTCCACAGGCTGCCAGATTTCTTTCTTATCTCCCTCTAGCTGATGAATTTATTCCAAAGCATTCATTCAGTAAAATTTACTGAAATAATATAAAATTTACTGAGTATACAGATAAAAAGTTACAGTCTCAGTCCAGATAACATCATATACTATGGTGAGAGTAGGTAAGAGTGGTAAATCAAAACCTGCATAAACTACTTATCAAAACCGTGTCACAATTTAGGGAGCCCTTTTATCTCTTTCATTTCACCTAACTGATAATCACTCCACAAATTCACAATCTTGTGTTTTATAGAATTCATGTATGGTTTTGGATTATAAAATATCACAAATTAGATTCAATATCAAATTGGTCAAATATAAACAGTACACCAGGGTTTCTGATTCTTACCAGCACTTTTGAAGAATGACGTCTACAAAAATAGTAAACAAGCACAATGATTTGGATTTATATGCAAATATCAGTCAGTGAAGAAGTTCTCACTTCTTAAACTGGTACCACCTCAGCTATAACTGTGAAAAATATGGGAAAATTGTGACATATGACCGGTTAATATACAGAAGGTGAAGTTCTCTCATTCCTCAACCTCCTAGAGTCTGTAAATTATTAAAATATTGAAAGATCATTTTGATTAATTTGTGAACTCACTGTGGTTAGTTTGTTTTTGCTTATTTACTAACACATGTTGAGAATGCAAAAACAAAACTTTCATAATTTCATAATGAATTTGTCCATGAAAATATACCATTGTCTTTCAAACGTCCATCTTTCCCGTCAACTTTACATATGACTTTATTATTCCATCAGCCCATTCTCATAGTCATCAAATTCCTGTACCATCACCTTGTGAATCAACCCACTGTCCATTAAGCCACTCCAAAGCTATAAAACATGCAGCTATCACCCATGCAACCAATGTATTCGTACCCTGATCCCTACATTTATCCAAGATTTTAGATAGCCGTACTTGTATTCATCAATCTAAAGATCCATGCATATAGCATTCCATTTTTGATCCATTCCAATGCTAACACCTAGGCATATAACCATCTGCACCTTCACTAGATAATTCCACTGTGCATATAACCAAACATACACCCAACAGGTTATTGTTTTTGTTTTGTTTTGGAGACGGAGTCTTGCTCTGTCGCCCAGGCCAGAGTACAGTGGCACAATCTCTGCTCATTGCAAGCTCCGCTGCCTCCCGGGTTCACGCCATTCTCCTGCCTCAGCCTCTATAGAAGCTGGGACTACAGGTGCCCACCACCACGCCCAGCTAATTTTTTTGTATTTTTAGTAGAGACAGGGTTTCACCATGTTCGCCAGGATGGTCTCAATCTCCTGACCTCGTGACCCGCCCGCCTCAGCCTCCCAAAGTGCTGGGATTACAGGCGTGGGCCACCGCACCCGGCCCCAACAGGCTTTTAAAACTTGCACTCTCCATCCTCGCATCCAGTCATCTGCTCATATTCTACTTTCCATCCATTTCTTACATTATTCAATATACCAAATTTTGCATGCATCCATCTGTTATTATATCTCAAATTATATTAGCAGATTAATGTATTCATCTTTCAGGGCTTTAAATATCCAATCCCACATAATTTCAATGAGTAGTTATTAAATCCACATAACCATATAATACGAAGAAAATTTCACTAACCAGTCTTGCATCCTTCCATCAATTCACGTCTGCCTGTCTACTACTACAACCATGCTCGAAACCACCAATCCAATCCTGCCTCCTTGAATGCACCTATCCACCAATCACTGAATTATTGTGTGTGATTTTCCCTCTGTACTTACATTGAAGTTGTGGCCACTTCAAAATCTTACTGGCTTAACACATTTACTTCTCACTAATGAAAATATTCCTGTGGGTCTGTTATGATGGCTCTCCAGGAAGCTTTGCTCCATATGATAGATCACTGTTCCAAGGGCATTCACCTCTTTTGGAAATAACACATCAACACATGGTTCTACAATCACTATGGGTAAGATGTAAGGTAGAATCACATATAGGCCATGAAATTCCTGTGCCCATGATACATTTTACATTTTTAATGGGTCACTTTTACTTCCAAAGAAACGAAAAGCCCCTGATTGTTTTAAGACTTAAAGTAATCATCTCTATGAACAGTCAAACATCTTCCACAATGCCTATCTCAAAAATAATTAAGTAGGATAAGGGGATTGGGAAAGTGTGCCAGAGGTAAAAGCTACAGCCAGGGAAAACAAGGAAAAAGTGAGCATCTTCCAGGACCTAATAAAACACTCTCTAGCCCAGTATAGGGAGCCTTCACAATGTATTTCCAGAGGGATTTCAAAATTTCTATGGAAAAGTGATTACTCTCACATTTGACAGCTTAGAGTTTGGAGGTGTATTATGGTTTCCCTGACCCTGCTCATTGTACATTGTACAAAGGGAAATGAGATTCAATTATCTTTTTTTTTTTTTTTGAGATGGAGTCTCACTCTATTGCCCAGGCAGAAGTGCAATGGCACACAATCTCAGCTTACTGTAACCTCTGCCTCCTGGGTTCAAACAATTCTCCTGCCTCAGCTTCCTGGGTAGCTGGGATTACAGTCGCGCAACACCACATCGGGCTGTTTTTTGTATTTTTAGTAGAGACGGGTTTCACCATGTTGGCCAGGCTGGTCTTGAACTCCTGACCTCATGATCTACCAGCCTCGGCCTCCCAAAGTGCTGGGATTACAGGCATGAGCCATTGCGCCCAGCCAAGATACAATTATCTTTAAGTTTCACCTATCTCTGGGCCAACAGTAGGTACACTGAGACATGAGGTACAGATTACTGTGAATTACCTCATGATAGGGAGATAGCATCACTGAGACGCTGGATTTTTACCCGGATGAGGTTTTTGTTGGTTCCCCCTGTGAAGGGGATAAAGTTTTCATTTAAGTAGAAAGTACACCTAGTTTGTGAGACCACAAAAGTATCCTACAGTAAGCATTATCAGTGTTTAATGTGTCCTTTTTATCCCTTCCTTGAGAAAGCATAAATACAGCTCCTAAATCTCCTGAAGTTTTGGAAAGTCATGGGATTTACCCAATTCCTTTACCCAATTTATCATTACGTATTTAAGAGACAATGGATGATTTTCCATAACTCTACCAAAGCCACAGTGAAAAATAAAACCTTATGCTGTCATAAAAGCAGTAAGAAGCATTAGTCTTAGTGACGTTGGCCCATGAGTTACTGCCATGAGCACGCAGCATCCTTAACAGTCACTGTTGAACAGTTACTGTGAGAATTACATGATTACAATCATTACTGATCCTTTCCTAAACTGACCTATCCATACATTCTTTCAGGCACATATCCATCAAATTCATACATTCATACATCCACCTTCAGTTTATTTTGCGTTGTCAATATAGCTGTCCAAAGCTTTTATCCTTACTCCCCTTCCACTCTTGCATCAATCTATACACCCACATACACACACACAAACATGCTTACATGTATACCATACTTCATATATTTATTCTTGTTCCTTAATTTCATCAAAAATGCATTCAAGATCCATCCATCCATCAATCCACACATACAGTCCCATTTGCACATCATCTACTTGTGATTCCATTATTATTCCTGATCTTATACCCATTTATATACCCATTCCCATCTGTTAATTTATCCATTCATCCTACCATTAATCGAGTCATTCAGTGAAGCAATTAACCACTTATCATTCCCCATTACCCAAGTGCCAACCAGCTGGCCAGGCAGAGCTCCGTACAGCTTGGAGTTTTACATAGTGCCTTGGCTTAACTAAACTTTCTCATACTACTGAAGATCCAATCAGCCAGTCCACAGGCCTAACTTCAAATAATCTTCATACCTTCTGACTTTATAACTGTTAAGCAGAATCTCGGGTTTCCTTTTTTTTTTTTTTTTTTTTTTTCAGAAGGAGTCTTATTTTATCACCCAGGCTGGAGTGCAGTGGCATGATCTTGTCTCACTGCAACCTCTGCCTTCTGGGTTCAAGTGATTCTCCTCCTTCAAGCCTCCCAAGTAGCCAGGATTACAGGCACGCATCACCACACCCAGCTAAATTTTATATTTTTGATAGAGATGGGGTTTCGCCATGTTGGCCAGGCTCACCTTGACCTGCTGACCTCAGGTGATCCTCCCGCCTCGGCTTCCCAAAGTGCTGGGATTACAGGTGTGAGGCACCATGCCTGGCCTCCTCCTGAGGAGTTTGCAACCTTCGACAAATACTTCAAAAGCTACCTCAAGTTCTTCCGAAGAAATTAACAGAAGAGAGGAGGCTGGGATTTATTTGGGAACTGCCCTGCTCTCGTAGAGAAAGCTGCTTCACTCACTACTCCAAGTATTTAAAAATGCTATCTTTGTATTAAAGGAACTTTATCCGGAATGTCTGTTCTTCTTCCTAAGATACTGCAAAACCCCCTTCTTTGTTTGACTTATTATTCCACAATAAAACCCTATTTATTCCACAACTCATTAGCTCATGCAGCATCCCATTTTGACAAAATTCTGTTGAAAGCCCAGTACAATTGCAGTTACTACCCAGGGCACCATTAACAAACATGGTTATCTATCATGATGATGAAAGCACCCTAAGCACCATATTACCATTTTTACTTTCTGTAGCCTACATCTCCCCTATCTCTACATTATATCCAAGACATTATCACATAGTGGTATACAAACATCCATCAATCATTCTCACTGCTACGTATTACTAGAAGATGAATTACGTTTTTTGCCACAGATGATATAAATTTACAAAATATTAAATTCCTACCCATATGTTTTACATTTTATATCACTAGCAGCAACGTATGATTTTCCATAATTCCCAACATGTTGCCAAAAAAAAAAAAATGTTGTCAAACTTTGGACTCTTGCTAATCTGATAGTAGAGAAACTAATTATATCTTAGCTGTATTTTCAATTGTCATTATCCTTATTATGAGCAAATCCAAGAACCCTTTTATATGGTTAATAGCACTTTGTATTTTTTTAGTGAACTATGTGCTCAAGTCACTTTTCCTTTGAGCTGGTATTTTTCCCCAATTATATTATATCTTACATATACCAAAGGTATTCTTATGTGATGTCACAACTAACTTTTTCAACTTTGTCATTTCATTTTTACTATCAATCTTTGTGTTTCTTGTTGCTTCTACAATGTGTATCATCAGTAATTTCCTCAAAATTGGAGAGACATTCATTTGCTTTCTGAAACTGTATAATTTCTGCAGTTTTTAATTTAAACCTCTGATTCATTTTAAATTCTTCATGCTACATACCATGAGAGATGAATCTAATTTCTTACTCATTTGGCTAACAATCTACCCCCATGATTGCAGATAACTTTAATACACTTTCTGTTTCTCATGTCAACTTACAGGTCTTCTATTCCATGACATTACTTTGCTTATAAATGTGTCATTAACATAACTCTAAACACATGTAAGATTTTGTAAGTCTGTGATACCCAGTCAAGTCACCTTCCTCATTACCAATCTTTACAACGTCTTCACAATTTTTTTTCTCACAACAAAAGTCACACTCAAAATGTCTGACTGTAGGAAAAACGCCTTTTTTAAAAAAAAGATGAAATTATAAATGGACTCATAATAAAGAACAAAATTCTTCTATACCATCCAGATTTTCCCTGAGGAACTAGAACACCCTGGAATATGTATACACTCCCATAAATAAATACACTGAACACTAAAAATAAGACAGTTCCAAGCAACAAGCTATCGCAAAATGATTAAACAAATTGTTGTTCAAAGTGACATAATGACTGAAAACATAATGGTTTACTTGATTTGTATCTATTTTACCTTCAATTGCTAGTGCATTCCCTCTTAAGGAACATGAAAACAAATACACTCATTGTATCTCTACTCCTTGGTACTAACACATCATGCATTCCTCTTTAGATAGGTCTTATGATGAAAGTTGTGGTCAACTCTTTATAACTAATTGATAATGAGCTTTTGTCTTTTAATACAAAGCAGACAAACAATACATAAAAATATAGCTCAAGCCGACATTTGGGAATGTGTTCTAACAGGTAGGGAGCTAGTAGCTGAGCACTATAATCACTAAAGTGGGATACTCTGATAACCTTCCCTTTCATCTCAATGTTTAGTATTTTTTGAAAAAAACACTGAAACACTGAGAAAAAAATACTAAACATGACCACAGGGGTGGCATCCTAGCATGTGTACAATGTAATTTTTACCAGATAGCATGATGATTACGCTTAAAAGGATTGGTATCTCCAAACCTTAATATAAAATACATTGAGAAGAAATTACAAAAGAAAACCAGCAATTAGTTTATATTTACTGGGTAAGAGATGACTTTTTTTCAAAAAATCAAAGTATGTTATCAGATTATATTTGCAAAACTTTTAAGAAATCTCGTTAGCATGATCTCATGAAAAACTGAAAGCATGACCAGGCCAGGACATCAAATTAATGGGAAAAATAACATCAAAGACTAAAAAGGTCTCTAATATGACAAATATAGAAATACGTAACAAGTTTATAGTAGATCTTGCCAACTATTACTTATGAAGATCTACACATGTAAGGTAATATACCTAATACACCTTTCCAAGCACCCCTTACAAATATGGACTGTACTTTGTCATACAAGAATTCAGACTACATATGGTGTATACACAATATATATTTTGGACCACAGTAGCTCACCAATTCCTTCAGTATACTAAAAATAAAGGGTTGAATCAATCCCCCCCTCAAAAAAACCAGCAAATAAGAAATAAGAAATCCACTAGAATACCTAGCCTGGAGTTCAGTGTTGTGATTGTAGCTCAATGCTTAAGTGATCCTCCTGCTTCAGCTTCTGAAATAATTGGGTTCACAAGTGCATGCCACCACACCTAATTTTTTTTTCTTTTTTCTGTGAAGACAGGTTTCACTAGTTGTCAATGCTCATCTGGAACTCCTGGGCTCAAGCAAAATGCCTTGGCCTCCAAAAAAGCTATGATTGCAGGCTTGAGACACCATGCACAACCTTGAGAAATTTAAATGAGGATTGTTTTCTTTGTGTGTTTAGAAGGCACATAGGGATTTTAGTAAATTTTACTAGGTAGAGATAGGATATTGCAATTATTTTGAAAATTGATACATAAAAATATAAACCTATTCAGGATTAAATCACCATGGTAACTGTAATTTTCAAAATAGGGAAAAATGTTGATAGTTATTAATTCTAGTTGCTAGATAATGGAAGGTACATTATTCAGTTCTCATTTCTGGTGACTTCAATTTCTCATAATAAATAACAAATATTTCCTCAAAAAGCAAGTTCATGAAATTACCAAATAACTCAGCAATTTCATTCCCCTATATACATACTCAGATACGAAGACATGAACCCAGATATTTGTATGCCAACGCTCAAATACTAATGGACGTATTTTTAAATGTATTCATCTCTTAATGGACACTGTGAATGTTTTGGTGCGCACACGCATATAAAATGGCCATTAGCAGAGGAATAGATTCAAAATTGTGTCCATTAGCAGATGGATAAAAAATGTGGTGTTATATTTGTATACACACACATACACTTATACACACACATATACATACACAAGATGAATTTACTCAGTCATAATAAGAAATGAAGTTCTCATGTATTACATGAAACTTGAAAGCATTAGGTGAAATATGCCAGGAACCAAAAAACATGAAATACCTACAATAGGCAAAATCAAATGCAGAAAACATGATTGGGGAGACAAGAGACTAGGGATTAGAGTAACAGGTATACAGTTTCCAATTAAGATGACAAAAGTTCTGAAAATGGTGCTAGTTACACAACACTGTGAGTGCATTTAATGCTAACGAGTAATATAATTAAATCTGGTTAATATGGCAAAATTTATGTCATGCATAATCCATCACAACTGAAAAGTAACAAAATTATAGAACACAACTTTTATTGATAATCAGAAAGTGGGCAGATTCAGCCGGGCGCGGTGGCTCACGCCTGTAATCCCAGCACTTTGGGAGGCCGAGGCGGGCGGATCACAAGGTCAGGAGATCGAGACCACAGTGAAACCCCGTCTCTACTAAAAATACAAAAAATTAGCCGGGCGCGGTTGTGGGCGCCTGTAGTCCCAGCTACTCGGGAGGCTGAGGCAGGAGAATGGCGTGAACCCGGGAGGCGGAGCTTGCAGTGAGCCGAGATCGCGCCACTGCACTCCAGCCTGGGCGACAGAGCGAGACTCCGTCTCAAAAAAAAAAAAAAAAAAAAAAAAAGAAAGTGGGCAGATTCATTTGACTACTGTAAAACAAGCTGGGCAGAGTGGCTCACGCCTAGAATCCCAGGACTTTGTGAGGCTGAGACTGGGGGACTCCTTGAGTCCAGGAGTCCAAGATGAGGCTAGGCAATATAGTGAGACCCCATCTCTTCAGAAAAGAAAAATTATCCAGGCATGTCTGTAGTCCCAGCTACTCAGAAGGCTGAGGCAGGAGGGTCCCTTGGGCCCAAAAAGTCGAGGCTGCAGTGAGCTATGATAGTGCCACTGCACTACAGCCTGGGGACAGAATGAGAAATTGTATCCAAACAAAAAAAACTGGTGAGCTGAGGGTTCTGGGAGGATGGCAGAGCAAGATGCACCAGAACTCTTTCTCCCCCTGAGATGACAAATACACCAGAATAATCGGTATAACTGGTATGGAACTCTGGAGGATTGTATTAACCTCTAAATTCAGGTTTATTCAGGTTAATTTCACTCAACATCAACTCTTAGCAAAGTACAAATTACCTAGCCCTAACTCCTACAGCCTCACACAAGGTAGCTGTGCACATTTCTGGAACAACTTACATACAGCTTGCAGAAGGAGTGAGGGTAGGAATAAACAAAAAACAAAACACACCACTCTGATATACAAACACTGAGAGGCTGTGCTCTCATCAGTTTACCACTTCTAATCTCAAAGATGTTAAGACAGGTAAGCAGCTTTTAAAACAACTATCTTAAAGTTGCTCAAAGAACTAAAGGAAGTGATGGAGAAGGTTAAGAAAATGATGCACGAGCAAAATGGAATAATGAGACAAAAAAATTTCACAAAGGAACACAAAATGAAATTCTGGAACATGAAACGTTCAATTAACTGAAATGAAAAATTTTCTAGAGGGATTCCAATGCATTATCTCAGCAGGCAACAAAAAGGATCAGCAAACTTCAGAAATGTATCAGTTCTGAGGAACAAAAAGAAAAAATATTGAAGAAAGGTACACAGAGTCTAAACAACTTCTGGTCTACCACTCAAGCTAACCAATACACACACTGCAGGATTTCCAGAAAAGACAAAGCATGCAAAAGAAAGAATATCTGAAGAAATTCTAGACGGAAACTTCTCAAATCTGATGAAAGATATGAATATTAACATGTAAGAACCTGAACAAACTCCAAGCAAGATTAACTCAAAGACCCACAATGAGACACATTATCTTTCAACTATGAAGAGCAAAAGAGAAAGAATTCTGAAAAGCAACAATAGAAAACTGGCATCATATAACAAGGATTATCAGTTAATTTCTCACGAGGCCAGAAGGTAGTGGACACATTCAATGTGCTAAAAAAACCAAAACAAAAAAACAACAACAACAAAAAAAAACCACTCAACTAAGAATCTAATATCTAACAAAACTGTTAATTTTTTTTAAAAAGGGAGAAATTGATACTTTCCCAGATGTACAAACAACAGGAGTTTGTTAACATTAGATCTGCTTCCCCACCAAACAAAAACACTGAAAAGACTCCTGAAGGTTGAAATAAAGAGTAAATGGAAGCCCTATGAAGAAATAAAGATGTGGTTAAAGGTAAGTATTTGAGCAATTATGAGAGGTTAACAATGGTGTCCCTCCACTTGCTTTTCATTGAGAAACAGGCTCTGATTCTGTTGCACAGGCTGAAATGCAGTGGCATCACCATGGCTCATTGTAGCCTCAACCTCCAGGGATCAAGAGACCCTTGCATCTCAGCTTCCTGAGTATCTGGGACTACAGGCATATGCCACCACACCCAGCTATTTGTTGTTGCTAAAATTTGTTTTGTAGAGATAGCCTCCTGCTATGTTGCACAGGCTGGTCTCAAATTCCTGGTCTCTAGCAATCCTCCTCCCATAGCCTCCCAAAGTGCCGGGTATTACAGGTGTGAGCTACTATGTCCAGCCTCTTGCCTTTTTTAAAGATTCTACATGACTTGAAATTGATAAATTATAAAACCACACATTAGGCTAAAAACCAGTAAATATTACTGTAACTTTGATTATAACTCTACAATTTATCTTCTAAACAATTTAACAAAAAAATGAATTTCAAATAATATTTTTTGATCCACAATACGTTAAAAGATACATTTTTATAACAACAACTGAAAGGGGTAGGAGTGAAGGTGTTAGAGAAGCAGATATTTTGTAGACTGTTAAAGTCAGACAAAACAGACTGTTAATCCAAGATGTTACAACAAACAAAAATGTACATCATACATTAATCAAAATTACAAGATAAAGATGATCAATGTTTATGATCCTAATAAACCACCAAAATATATGAAACAAAAATTGACATAAAAGAAGGGAGAAATAGACATTTCCTCACTAAGAGATGCAGACTTCCAAGAACCTACTCTCAATGATGGGAAGAATAACCAGAAACAAGTAAGAAAACAGAGGTGTGAGCCAGGTGTGGTGGCTCATGCCTGTAATCCCAGCACTTTGGGAGGCCACGGCAGGTGGATCACAAGGTCAGGAGTTTGAGACCAGCCTGGCCAACATGGCAAAACCCTATCTCTACTAAAAACACAAAAATTAACCGGGTGAGGTGGCAGGCGCTTGTAATCCTAGCTACTTTGGAGGCTGAGGCAGGAGAATCGTTTGAACCTGGGAGGCAGAGGTTGCAGTGAGCCAAGATCACACGACTGCACTCCAGCCTGGGGAATAGAGCCAGACTCTGTCTCATCCCCCACCCCTCCCAAAAAAAGAGAAAAATGAAGTGTGTAACATCACAATAAATCAATTATATTTAACAGATATGCACACAACAATCTCTGAACAACAAAATGTACATTCCCCTTTAAGTGTGTGAGACATTTTTCACAACAAATGTAGTTAAGTCACAAATTCAGTCTCAATAAATTTTGAAAAGGCAGACAGAAAAAGCCTCTTCTCTGACCACAGCAAGGCCATGAATTTAGAAATCAACTAACAGAAGGAAAGCCTTGGAAAAGTCAAATTTGTGGACATGAGAAAACACAAACAACTAGTACAACCAAGAGGTTAAAAGGAACATTAGAAAATATGTGGGAATCAATGAAAATGAAAATAAAATGTTTTATGAATCTTACACCTATTAATGTAACATAAAAAATTTCAAATCAACAAACTGTACAAATTAAAGAACTATAAAAGCAAACTAAACACAAAGAGGAGAAGGACATAAAGAATGATACAGAGATGAATAAAACAGAAAATGAACACAAAATAACCACTTGGTTCTTCATAAGCAAAAATCAAGAAAACTGACAAACCTTTAGCTAAGTGGACCAGAAAAAAGAGGGAAGACTCAGGTTGCTACCATCAGAAACATAATGCAAAGTCTACAGAACTAAGAGATTTTCTAAGAGTACTATAAGCAAGTGAATGTTAACAAATTAGATAACCTAGATGAAACGTACAAATTCCTAGAAACCTAGGAGACTAAAGGCCACCAAATCAAAACCACACACACGAAACTATTAACAGTATTGAATTATTAATGAAAAATCTTCCATCAAAGAAATACTTAAACAACAAGTGTTTTCAAACTTTTCTAAGAAATTCAAGGAGGAAACACTACCCAACACATTTTATGGGGCCAGCATTACCATCTTACCAAAGCAAGACAAAGAAGGAATAAAAAATTCAACATTCAACAAATTAGGAATAGAATGAAATCACACAACCATAGTAAAAGCTATAAATGAAACTCAAAACAACATTCATCTCAATGGTTAAATACTAAAAGGATTTCCTCTGGTATCAGTTACAAAGCAAGGATGCCTGCTTTCGTCACTTCTTTTCAACATGGTATTACAAATCCTTGCCAGAGCAATCAAGTAACAAAAAGAAAGAAATGACACCCAAGTCGGAAAAGAAGTAAAAGTATCTCTCTTGGCATCCACTAAAATTTTATAGGCTGGTCGGGCATGGGGACTCACACCTGTAATAGCAGCACTTGCGGAGGCTAAGGGAGGAGATCACTTGAGCTCAGGAGTTTGAGACCAGCCTGGCCAACACGGTGAAACCCCATCTCTTCTAAAAATACAAAAATTAGCCAGGCATGGTGGCAGTCACCTGTAATCCCAGCTACTCGGAAGGCTGAGGCAGGAGAATTGTTCGAACCTGGGAGATAGCGCCACTGCACTCCAGTCTGGGCGACAGTGAGACTATGTCTCAAAAAAAAAATTTACAGGCTGAAAATTTCCCTTAGGAGTATAAAACAAATCTTAGAACTAATAAATTCCACAAAATACCAGGCAACAAATTCAGCAAGCAAAAATAGCAATGAATAATTCACAAAGGAAATTCAAAGAACAATTCCACTTGCAATAGCATTTTAAAAATACAATCTGAGATGGGCGGATCACGAGGTCAGGAGATCGAGACCATCCTGGCTAACACAGTGAAACCCCGTCTCTACTAAAAATACAAAAACTTAGCCGGGCGAGGTGGCAGGCGCCTGTAGTCCCAGCTACTCGGGAGGCTGAGGCAGGAGAATGGCGTGAACCCGGGAGGCGGAGCTTGCAGTGAGCTGAGATCCGGCCACTGCACTCCAGCCTGGGTGACAGAGCGAGACTCCATCTCAAAAAAAATAAAAATAAAAAAAATAAAATAAAATAAAATAAAAATACAATACTTAGCAACTTAACCAGTAAGATCAAAGAAAATTTTCTGTACAATGAAATTTACAAATCATTTCTAAAAGAAATAAACGACATAAATAAAAAGACATCCCATGTTCATGGACTGGAAGAGTTAGTATTGTTTATGTCAATATTACTCATAGCAATGTACAGATTTAATCCCCAGTAAACTTCCCATGTTTTTGGCAAAAATTACAAAACAAAATCCTAAAACTCATATAGCGTTTCAAAGGGCTGAAATGAGCAAAACAAACCTGAAAAAGAACAAAGCTGTAGGAGTCACAGTTCTCAATTTCAAAATGTTAACTACAAAGCTACAATAATCATAACAGTGTGATACTGGCATAAAGACAAACACAAAGAACAAGGAAATAGAATAAAGGGTTCCAAAAAACACAAGTTTACATAAATGCTTAGTTGATTTTGGACAAAAGATAAATAACTTAAAAAAAAAAACACACACTATTATTTCAACACCTTTTTAAGCCAACATTTCTACATAATTAAAGAAAAACATTACTTGTTTCTAGCCTGTGCCAGAAATACTCAAAATGGTTTCAAAGACTCAGTAAAACATCAAAAACCTCTGACAACAGAACAAGTAAAAAGCTGTTTGTTTAGGAATCATTTCAGAAATTCCAAATGACATTATAACAACTACAATCAAGGAGTATATACTAAAATATAATTTACTTCATTCATGGGATGGAATAATGTTCAATTTTGGAATACGTTAATTTTAACCTTAATAATTATAAGGACAGGTTTTTCAACTATACAAAAAGAAATTTTATTAAACCTGTCACCAAATTTGGTAAAACATCTTCTTCTAAAAGACTACTGAAATGCCAGTAAGAACAAAAACAACCATGACCTAAGCGGACTGCAATTAACAGTCCAATTGCCAAGTACTTCCATATATCCTAGAAATACTTACGAATGTACTTTATCAAGATAATTAAAATGACAAATTGTTCAAGAAAGTCATAATTTTAGAAATTCAGTAAAGACTACTAGAAAAGGCATACAAAAAGTTTTCACGTATCAATTAGATAAGTTGACTAATTCAAATCACTAAATAAAAAATGCCTACTATTAAAAAATAATTTTAAAAACTGCACTAGCAATATCCCCAAATTATTATTCAATTAAAAATAGAAAGACCTACCTTGCAGTTGGATAGAAGACTCAATTTTAAAGATATCTATTCTCTCCTAATTAATCTATTAAGTTTGTTGCAAATGAAATTAATACTGCATTTTTTTCCAACTTGCAAAAATAATTGTTTAAGTGTCAATTGATAGAAAAAAATGCAAGTATAGACAGGGAATATTCTGAAAAAGAAGAGAAATGAGATAGAACTCAATGGAATAGATAAGACAGTATAAATCATTAGTAATTATTAGTGTCAATAAGATGGTAAGGCAAGTTAACAGAAGTGTAGTCAATTTTACCTGGAAATTTTCTTTATGGTAGAATTTAAGAGATAACTAAATATGTAATGCATTCATTAACACCAGAATGATGGTTAATGGAAAAAGAAATGACAAAATAACTGCTGAAATAGAAGGCAATACAAATAAATGATATTAACGTAAACATGTTTAAAAAAAAACACGAAACTCCAAAGTCATAAAACAGAACAAGATTATATTTCAATATACAACTTCTATATAACCAAAAAATAAAACACCATAGTAAAATGAATGAGAAAAAACATATTTGCTATTCTAGACAAAATGTTAACATCTGTAATCACAAATGAACTCTTCAGAAATCAGTACGAGGAGACTAACATTAGAAAGGAAGTGAACATAAAAGGAACAGAGGAAAATGGAATAGCACAAATGAGTTTTAAGGCAATATTAAGATGATATAGTTAACATTAATAGCTCAGAAAGCAATTTCATTATAAATTACATTATCGATCCTTACGAATATTGATTATCTGATGTTTGTACAGCTTTAGGAAATGAAGAATTCTCAAATACTGGGGAAATTTGCTCCAGTCATGGGGAGTTCACTCAAAAATATAGATTTTTGCCTAAACATGGCCCCAGCAGTTCCAAACCATAGGAATCACTCCAACAAACTAATCAGATACACATCCACACACATCCAAGTACATGTTTAACTATATAGAAAATGTATATCATCCCCCCAAAACTACTTATGTATCAACTAGTTTCTAAAAAATTGGCTCGGGGGTAGAAATAGAGAAAGGCACTTAAGTAAAACTACTACATTTCACAAAATTCTATGTCCTTTGAATTCTTATGAAACATTTTTAATGAATCAATTTTATATTTACCCTGTGATTAGTGAAAATTATAAATATATGCACTTCATACTTATGAAAGCACTGAGATGAAACTCTTTAAGTTTCACTATCCTGATTTCTTTGTTCAGTAATGTCTGTCATTCCAGCTCCTGAGACATGATCCAACAGCAACCATGAAAACAATCGTCGTGCCTACTGAAAATTCACTTCAATGACACTTTTTAGGTCACTTTCCAAAAGTGAGCTTTCTCAGTTTTTTGTATCTGCAAGGAATGTCCACTGAAACACACATGAAGAGTGTCTGCATACATCATAAAAAGCATTTTTTGATTTTCGTGAAGATGATGGTACAAATAGTAGCACAGGTTCCCTTTTTCAGTCATCACCTGAGAGAACACAGTTGGAAAAATGGGAAAAGGTTAGAAGCAAAGTTTATATCATTGGCAAGAACTAATAAAATTTGTCTGTAAAATGATATGCAACATTCATTCTATTATGGAGAAAGAGCATGTGGATCAAAATTCCTTTTGGAGTATTTTAATAATAAAGGAGGTCAGATGTTAGCTCTCTTTCTTTTTCTTTTTTTTTTTTTTTTTGTTGTTGTTGTTGTTGTCATTTGTTTTTCTTGAGATGGAGTTTCGCTCTTGTTGCCCAGGCTGGGGTGCAATGGCGTGATCTTGGCTCACTGCAATCTTCACCTCCTGGGTTCAAGCGATTCTCCTGCCTCAGCCTCCCAAGCAGCTGGGATTATGCTACCACGCCCAGCTAATTTTGTATTTTTAGTAGAGACGGGGTTTCACCATGTTGGTCAGACTGTTCTTGAACTCCCGACCTCAAGTGACCGACCCACCCACCTCGACCTCACGCTGGGATTACAGGCAGGAGCCACCACGCCCAGCCTCTTTCCTTCCTATGTCTTGTGAAAAACGGACCTCTCCAACATTACCCACACAATGTCTTTGTATTCGGATTCCTTTACCTCTAGGTCACTTGTTCACATACAGAATTATTACCTGCAGTATACATGCATTTCTGCACAATATACATGACAACAATGCCTAAATATTTAAATGATAATAACAAAAAGAGCTCAGCCTATCTGATGAGAAAGAAATAGTAACTATACTAAAAACACAGAAGCTACAATGAAACTTTGGAGAAAATACAATTCCTAAACTGTCCTGGGCATGGTCAGACCAATGGAATCCATGGACATAACAATATTGTTCTATGCCCCTGTTTCAGGATAATTTATTACATAGCAGTATGTAACCAACCAGATCTGAATGTCAACTAGCTGCCAGAAAAAAATATCAAACTTATAAAAAACAGAATATATCAAGTCCTATCTAACCAAACCGCCCCTCTCCCAATCAAGTTAGCACTCAACTGCCCTTACAATCATATTGCCGAGGGAATGAAGAACACTTCAATGAAAGCAGTGCAACAAGTCATTCACTGATGGCAGGTACCATTCTTGAGATTAAAAACAAAGACGATAAAATGTTCCTTCTTGGAACTACCATCTCCTGACAAGGAAAAAGAAGAAACACTGTAAAGTGAGATGTATATCACTCTAATGAAACAGCTAAGGTGGCAGGTTAAGTGAATGCTCATGCTGAACTTTATTCCAGGTTATGTTACCATTTAGAAACACGTCCCATTATCAATCCTACAGTAAAGTCAACTTACAACCTCAGTAATGACTTTAATAGTTTTCAGTATCAGTATCTTTTTGTGGTTTCCATGAACTTCACCCTTTATCATATCAAAGAACTGCATGTGAAAACATTTTGTGAAAACTGTACATTTATGAAAATACGCATATTGCCGATTTTATAATTTCTAATAATTAGATGCCTGGTCATTTCTTTTATTAGTTATATTTTCATGTTGGACCATAAATAAGCAAACTAATTAAAGGTATGTGTGTGCCTGTGCACCTGTGGCAGACCAGGTTCCACTAAACAGGCCTCCATTAACAGCTGTTTCAGTACTGACGGAATGATTAAGTTAAATATTAGAAGTTGAAAGAGCCATTTCGTTATCCAAAGGCTGGAATGTCACAAAAGCCCACCAAATTTTGCCTAGGCCTCTCTTGAACCTTAAAGCATGATTAAACAAGTTTTATTGGGGGTCTGAAGAAACTCTCTAGGCCTCCACGAGTAAGTTTACTGGGGGTATGAAGGAACTCCCCAAACCTTCATGATTTAGTAGGAGACAAGATAAGGGTAATCACCTCAGCACCTGGACCCATTTAGATTACATAAATTTACTGAGGCTCCAGAGGAAGGTCTCTAAGACTCAGACCTTAGTTATAGATCACTTATGTCTTTAGATACACACTTACACATGCACGTATAGCTTAGAAGGTATTTAAGCTCTGAAAAACTTTGTAATTTTGAATTGGTGTGGTGACAATTTCCAGACCTTCTTCCTGTAACTAGCTCTAACTCTTCCTCCCCTGTTCATCTGCATCTCATTATTGGACCATGAGAAATAGCAGCCCGACCCTCAGTTTGGTCTGGGAACCAAACTATATCTTCACTTTGATAAAATATATTTTAACGACTAACTCATTTGATAATTCCAAGGTGGCCAGGAAATATACTTGTACCAGTATTATTTTCCTGAGCTTAGGCAAAACCTCACCAAAACCTCACCCTCAAATAGCACCAGAACCTTCTTACCTATGTTTGCAGTTAAATTGTAAATTAAGGGACTCCGTAAGAAAGGGATGTTCCTGATGATTCCATTTGCAGGTTAGCTGCAAATAAGTTTTGCACTCATCCTGATTGCCTAAGAAAAACAGTAGCCAATACAGAAACATTTAGATACAAATCAGGCACCAGAACATACCCATTAGGATAATTTTAGGCTAGCCTAGTGAATAGAGAAAATCAAGTTCAACCGGCAACCATTTCACTTTCTCACCAACTTTAAACCACACCTTTTAGAAAGATGCAGAGAATATTTAAAATTTTCCCCTGCTAATTCTGAATGATCTATAAATCCCCAAAGGCCTACTTTAAATCCATCAAAGAATCAACCACTTTAAAAGGAAGGAAGCAATCTGTTTTCAGTTTATACCAAATTATGAAGGATAACTTCCAACATATCCCAAGAGACACCTCCTCCAACATCTTGATCTAGTTGGTACCCAAAACTATAGCATTGTCACCACTATTAAAATGTACTTTCCTTATAGAATGTTTCAGTTACTATTTCCTTTCACTCATCTGTTTCTCAACAGAAATTTCACTGTTTGACACCTACCTCAAATTCCATCTTCTGCTTCTTTCCTTAGGTAATCCAATACTCCGTTTCATGGTAGTTGCTGCATTAATGTCTAAATCACATGCTCTTTGTGAGATCAATCAAAAATCATTCATAATGCTGTTGAGAACAAGAAGTTGAATACAGCAGCCCATTGTTCCTAGGATGTTGAATGTCAAGGATGAAGACAGGCACGAAGTGGTTGTCTCTAAAATTTCCTTTTGTTTCAATGTTCATTTTGAAATAGCTTTTGAAAATTTCAGATACAGAAAGTAGAAGTAGTCCTTCTATTCTCCATTCACTACACAGGACTGTTAAAACTTTGTCATGTCCCTCCAAACAATTTTCATGTGAATCATATTCTTTCTAGATTTTTGTCATGTAGTAATATACAAATATGTACATATACAATCTTTTGATTTTAACTGTGTTACAATTTCAAACAGTATATTTAAATAATCACCATTACCACAACACTGAAGTATTAAATGTCAGAACGACAAGCCCCACATATAATTCATATTTTTATAATTAACCATTAATATTTCAGTTAGAAAAACTAGAGACATACGCACAGACCTCTGTAAACAGCTAGTTGTTCATTGAAAAATGATATAAAATATCAATTTAGGACTACAAAACATATTCCATACAGAAATTTTTTAGTGTTAGAATTACATTCATGTTAAAGAAGCTATAATCATTGCAATCTTTGATTTACTGACAGATACCTCAGTTATGATTTTATAGCCAACCTGTACTTGGTAAATTTTCAAGAATTGGAATAGATAAAACCCCAGTAGCCAGCTATAACATTTCAAAACTTTTACATAGTATCAATTTGATTGTCATTGCCAAACTGCTGCTTAAAAAGACATACAATTTAAACTTTTGATCAATACTGGATGGAATCTTTATAAAAATTTTCCTAATTTACACTGTAAGTAAACTTGAAATCTCTGATTATCACATATCTGAGTTTTTAAAAGCTATCAAAAAGTAAAAAATATTCACAACCACAGTTTTTCTATACTCATACAAATGTGAAAAGAGGTTAGAGAATAAAATGTTTACAGACCTGCTTATTATTTAACGAATAATCACCATACATTTAGATGTAACACTAAGTGGAATTCTAGAAATATCTGCAAGCTTAGAAATAAAACACTAGTTCCACAATTTTTTTTAATTTTTTTTTTTTTTTTTTTTGATACAGAGTTTTGCTCTTGTTGCCAAGGCTGGCGTGCAATGGTGCAATCTCGGCTCACTGCAACCTCCAGGGTTCAAGCAATTCTCCTGTCTCAGCCTCCCAAGTAGCTGGGATTACAGGGACCAACCACCATGCCCACCTAATATTTGTAGTTTTAGTAGAGACGGGGGTTCACCATGTTGGCCAGGCTGGTCTCAAACTCCTGACCTCAGGTGATCGACCGCCTCAGCCTCCCAAAGTGCTGGGGTTACAGGCATGAGCCACCATGCCCAGCCACTAGTTCCACAATTTTTTAAATGAAAATAAAACACAAAGCAGTACATGAGTGAAAGATTAATACCCTTGAAATAGATCTATGCCACTAAATTAAATTTAGACATGCACGTGAATACTTATGATATACATGGATATGCATTTAAATAAATTTGCAGAGTACAAATAACAAAAGAACAATTACTTAAATAATCTTCTAACACTCAATATATCTATCTAATTTACAATGACCATTCCCTTCTCATATCTTCCTCTATCTTTCTAAAGATAAAATATCCAGGGGGTTTTGTTTCTTTGTTTCGTATCAGTATACGATGCACAAAAAACCCACAATGGTTATTTTTCTTATACAAGAGACCTTAATGTTTAAAAGATACGGAGGAAATCTATTGCTCTGTCTCAGAACACACAAACATCAAAATGTTACACAGTCCTAAGAGGCCAATTATTGATTACCTATTGTACTACTGAAAACTTAAAGGAGTCAATTTATGATATTTTACAATGAAATATTTACACATTTATACTCTGTTGAGACTCCATGCATCTAGCAAACCTAGATCTTTAGAAAATGTCATTTTTATCTGTTAAAGTGTTTTTTGAATGTTGTCATGCAGTCCAAGTAAATACAAAACTGTGTAATTCAAAGAGGTAGAAGAAATTTTTCCTTATAAAAGACATTTCCTACAATGACTATAAAAGTATATTTATATAATGCCCTATCAACAATGTAACTACAAAATTAAGACTGAAGTTTTTAATATATAATAGAAGCACTAAACAATGGTTAAATATATTTTCTTTCTGATTATAATTTAAAGTTGAAAATACACATTCTTTTAACTTATTCCTTACACTAACCCAATAAAGGTTAGATACCAAAATATGTATAGGTCAAGAAGCCCAAAATTTTATCAAGTTCACTGCCAAGACATTTGCAAAACACAATGAAACCATGAAATTTTACAATGACTTATTTACAAAATTATACTTTATGAGACTCTATACACCTAGAAAGACTAGATGTTAAAAATTTAAAAATTTTATCTATTATTTACAAAGTTGTCTTGAATATTGTCATGCAACCAAGGGAACACATACAGAATTTTGTATAGTTCCTAGAGGTAGTAGAAAATCTCTTTAATGAAGTCATTTATATCTTGAATATTAACAGGAAATAAAAATTATGATATCAGGAAGTATATCTAGAAAGATCAAATGCATTTACATGACATTTAATCTAAGTTTTTTTAAAATATGCAATTCGTATCTGATATAATGGTAAGCTATATAATAACAGGTAAAATGCAGAGTCTCGTGTCATTTCCTCCTTCTAATATCCAAATTAAAACATGATAAATTTTGTTTAGCTCCAAAACCCTGTGTATCAATAATCAATTTCATTGCCAAGTTAACTGCAAAAGACAACAGTACTAACAAATTTACAACAAGATACTTTTAAAAATCATACTTCGTGAGACTCTCTAAACATCTAGAAATACTAGATGTTTAAAATTAAATATTTCATTTACTGATTATTTAATAAATTGTATTGGTTATTGCCATGCCACTAATGAACACAGAATCATATAATTTAAAGATTCTATAGTATGTGCTTAAGAAAAATGAATTGCATCATGAACCTCAGTACATCAAGGATAGTAAGATATACCTTTCCCCCTTTTTTTTTTCTTTGAGAGGGAGTCTCGCTCTGTTGCCCAGGCTGGAGTGTGCAGTGGCACGATCTTGGCTCACTGCAACATCTGCCTCCTGGGTTCAAGCTATTCTTCTGCCTCGGCCTCCCGAGTAGCTGGGATTACAGGTGTGCACCACCACGCCCAGCTAATTTTTGTATTTTTAGTAGAGATGGGGTTTCACCATATTGGCCAAGCTGGTTTCGAACTCCTGACCTGGTGTTCCACCCTCCTTGGCCTTCCAAAGTTCTGGGATTACAGGCGTGAGCGTCCGCATCCCGTCAAGAGATACCTTTCAATACAGAGGTTATTTTTACATGAAACTGACCCAAACAATAAAAATTAATTTTTACTTTTAAATAAAAATGTGGTGGAGGGAACCAGTCTCCCTCTCTAACACAACAGCATATATACATTTAATATATAAGGTTAAATATGTGCAAGTAACAATCCCAGCAACACAATGAAGACTACACAAAGGGGAAAGAACAATCTATCATCAAAAGAAAAATGTCTCTATCCTTTTTATCAACCAACTATATATTTACAAAGTTGAAATGTTATAGAACAACTATGATAAACACAGCTATTTAATAGTAAACCCAAGAGAGCCACCCACACAGAGCTCTTAAAATCATTTGCAGGGTTAAGCATAGTTTAAAAAAGTGATGTCTGCAATATATGCACATCCACACTGTCTATAAAACAAAATAACTAAAGATTTTACAGTTGTCTAGCAATATCCATGGAGGATTTGTACCTGTACCTTGCCCCCATACCAAAATCAGCGCATACTCAACTCCCTCAGCTCTTCAGAACCCATGGTTATGAAAAGGAGGTGCTCTGTTTACTCGGGTTTCAGATTCTGCCAATGCTGTACTTTCCAGATGCATTTGCTTGCAGAAGCAAAACCCGCAGACTCACGGGGGGGCTGACATGACAACTGCACATCACAGAGATGAGATGAAATGACAAAGTACCCAACACACCTCTCCACGCGAATCAGGAAGCTAATGCCTATATTCATAAAAAGACCTCTGACTTTTTAATATATACCAGCAATGTCTATATATTAACATGGAAAGAATAGGTATTTTAAAGATATAACCTGACTGTACACACAGCAATCTAAACTACCATACAGGTTTGGTATGCCATTTCACTTCAACAAACATAAACAACTTCTGCCCTATAGTTTTAAGTAAAATATATCCACCAAATATAACAAATTTCTGTACATCTATAAATTCTGCACATATTAAACATGGACACAACTAACAATTGAATAAACCTCCACATACACACCAATTTAAAAAAAACATAAAGGTTAGCACTTCTATTGAAAAAAGATTGTTTTCACCATATTTTAACATTCATATATTCTGTATGTTCATATATGTGCATGGTGGGTGTTTCTATATACCTAGGAAATTCGATGTTACTCAAGACGCTTATCTATTATTCACACAGCAGTCAAATGGTATCCAGCTCTATCCAGGCACCCAACAGTCCAATAAACACAGGAAGGGACAAGCCACCAATTAGGTTGGAATAAGAAAAAATAATATAAAAATGTACATTTTTATATCAAAATTTTTTTAGACAAAGACAGTCTCATTTTTTTAAAACTCCAGAACCCAAAACAAAACCAAGAAAACCCTCAAAATCAAACCTCACAAGCACACAAAGATGCTAACTCTATTGGCAAATGATGATTCTACTTTTGAATAAAAATATATTTCCAAAAATATGGCAGAACTTGAATATTCAAAAATGTTGTTTTATCTTCTATATACAATTATATATTCTGCATCAATCAAATAAATCCCACATAAACATGGCATAGCAATTCTACTGATCAAACTAAAGTGTTTTGCCCTTGTCTAGTGGTTTACTGGTCACGATAAATGCCTATTAGTAATCTGTATGCAGATGCTAAAAAGCAAAAGGTAACATTTGTCTACTACGTATTTAGCAGCCATACAATAGCTCTGGCAACTTAAGAATATTTCTACTCTATGACAAAAAATGTTGTTTACACAGTGATATGTATGCGTATATATAGACCCGCATACACACAAATACACATGTCAGTAATTCCTACAAATCAAAGACTAAACAATTAAAGCAAAACAATTATATATTTTGACTGTTTTATACACATGTAACAAAATTCCCCTCCAGCTGCTCAATTATTTACACGCATAAGTGATCTGCCTATGTGAGGGAGGGAACAAAAGCTTTCACTATGTGTGTGTGTGTGTATAGATTTGTGTGTGTTTACGTGTGTGTATATGTATTTAGAAACATGCAGACATAATAGCCTCTATGCTTTCCAAAACATATAACCATGTATATTGTATATACATAAGTGTTCCACTGATCACCTCATGACCTAATGAACTCAGGTTTCACATCCCATTGCTAGTATCCCCATAAAAACTTATAAAATGCCTCTACAGATAGAAACATTTTAAATCAAAAACAACTCACTATTGATGAAAGTCACATTTTTTTTGGCAAATGAGAACTTTTCTAACCTATGCTATTTAACTCATGTGGCAATTTTTCTGTTATATAAGAAACTGCATATACACATCTGAAAACCATAAACAAAGGCAGACCAACACTTATGACATTTCCACCATGTTGCATCTGTCAGAAAAACACTGTCACATATATATTTATATTGAGATATATAATATTATACTAGAAATTATAAGATATAATTCTTATTATATCTACCACAACCTAAAACTTAAGCCCAATGATCCAATGAACAGTTTGCTTTTTGCAAGCAAAACTGGTTCTATCCCATATGAATTAAAAATGACATCTATACACTTAGAAAATTAGATGTTAGAAATATTTAGCATATCCACCAGCAATGAACTAATGTTCCGAGAGGTGATTTAACACTCCCACTAGCAAAAGGAAAGTAGTCTACCTGTCCACAATGTAATGTTAACACATACATAAGACCACCACCATCTTTCACGTGGATTTAAGTCTGGAGGCCCTGCAACATATGCTCATATGCACACAGGGCTCCAACATCCCACCCTCTTATCTCCTAAATCCACATCTAACATTTGCCTAATACTAACAAAGCCATCTAAGAGTCTAGACACTCCTATCAGTAACCAATGACATCACTGTATAACAACTTAATGTCCCCCAAAATGCAAAGTATCAGCCATCTCTGTGCTGGTAAAGTTTCAGTAATACAATCCTGTTGGTTATATAAACAAAGTAATACAAAACCCACCCAACCCTTAAAATATAAGTGTTCTAGAGGCTGGCCTTTTCTTCAATTCCATCATGAAAAGAAAATCTTATACCATGCAAATTTTAACAGAAAGACCACTGACAAAATAACATCTACATCCATGATTTTATACATAGAGCAGCATTAATAAAACTTCTTAGTTAGAAGTTGTATACATTAAGTTCACCCAGAAAAACATCCATAGAATAAACCAAAATAAAAGGAATTTTAATGTACATCACTCAGAGGTACTCTAATAATTATATCTCTACAATCATTTCTTAAAATGTTTCCATATACTTGAGCAAACTAATTGTTAGCAATATCTACATACCAAGAAAATGTCATTAAACAATTATTTAGAAACTTCATACACTGTATCCTCAAATGCACATAAACAAAATGCCTTTTTTTAAATTAACACTTCCCATGTCATTTTCTATTACCCTTATGCACTCAAAAAGTGAATACAGAATTGTATTTATCTTTAAAAGGTGACCTGAGAATTCCTTTCTAACAACTGTTCTAGAATAAAATTCTACCAAATACATTTTTAGAAGCTTCCCTAGGAAACGAGCTATTTAGCCACAGCAACTACATTAACAAGCTTAATAGATTCATGTTCAAAATCTAAGTGTTTGCTTTTAACTAGTTACATTCCAAGATTATGCAAAAAAATACAACTATTACGCATTTAATTTCATTGTCTGGCTTACCTAAGGCACAATGAACAATTCATACACATTTATCAATGTGTATCTTATATTTTCATTTCAATACTATTATCCAAACAGAATTTTCTCACATATTTAAACAAACTCATAAGGTAAATATGTCCAGGAAAAAAAGTTTATATAATTTGAATATTTGCAGCTCTTTCACAATGCTAGCAGGAGTTGGGGAATGACGTCCTTATTGCATGTGCACGCAAGTATATCATGTGCAGGGCTTTTACTGGTAAACCTTCCAAAGGCAAGCAGACTCTCCACAGCAAAAAAAAAAAAAAAATTCTCAGTTGATGAAGTTCAGGCAAGTATCAATCCATATTTCTTTCTTCCAAGGTTTTCCAGCTGATGAGGCATCTAGCTGAATTCAACAAATGTTATCCTTCCCCTTCTATCCATATATTCCTGCAGGGTTGGCTTGTCATCTTGAGTTTGTACAGACTAGACAATATATTTCAAGTTTTATATATCTGAAATGTTTTTCAATTCAGTAGACAATTCTTTATGCACCTGCCAAGCCAAGAATCTGGAGTGAGAGTTGTTCTGATGCTGTAAGGAGCAGGCAAATAGAGTAGATCTGGACCACGTCTCTACAGTGGACTCTGGTCAAAGACCCTTTAAAGCAGACATCTCCAAGGGGCTTTAGACTTCCACTGCAGTCTAGAAATAAAAGTTCTCCAGAAGTTCCAAAAAGATCTCTAAACTACAATTTTCTCAATGCTGGGGTAGTCACTCAGACTACTCACTCCTGCTTATACATTTCAATGAAAAAATGGTTCACAAATCTACCCTATATCATACGTTGTAATCAGTGTTTCTTGCTGCAAAAAATTTCTGAAAATTTTTAAGGATGAGAGGATTAGTGAGGGAATGCCACAAAATATACTAATCCAAATGTTTGGTGTCCAGAAGTGGGCGGTTTCCAGTGTTTTCTGTGGCAAAAGATGTTCTACATATTATAAACGTATGCAATCTTTGTCCTCTTCCTTGATTATTGCTCATTTCCAAAAGTCTTGAAACATGACAACTGCTTATTTATCAAGAAAATCTGATGAGGTTTGTCTTTTTTCCCCACATCAGCTCTGCCAGATAGATGAATTAAAGAATCTGAGGTTAGAAGCAAGGGGAGCAGTTGAAAGTATGTGAATACAGTTAAGATGACAAAGCTCTCAGATGGAAGAGTAACTCCAGGTCAGTTATCTAATGGGGTGAACAGTATCTTTTGTACAGTAAGTTTCTAAAGGAAATAATCCTGGTCCATCTTTTTTAAGCTGCAATTTAGCCCATGAATGAAAGCTGTTTCCTTGCCCCTTAGCTGGCATCTCCTTTATTCGACTCTTCAGAATTGACAGTCAAATGTATCACAGAGATCTTAAAAAGATGTTTCTGAATGTAAATGAGTTTGAAGTATTTCACAAATTTACTTTCTCCTTATTTTCTTGTTCAATGATCTGTTCATGATTTGTCCATTTTCAAAACAATTTTCCAAGACTTTTTGTTTACTTTGAGCTGTAGATCGTATTTATGTACACTACAGGAATCAACAGAGTAAATAACCAATATATTTTGCCAACCCAAATACAATAGATGCATTTTCATTTATTTTTATGTTGTCAACTAATCTTAACACGCTAACAAGTACACCCTCTTATCCTCTCCAACAGCAATCTCCTCTTGATTTCCAACAGGTTTGCTCAAAGGACAAGTTCATGTGAACACATGCTTCTTTTTTTAACCTGGAATATTCATTCTCCAGTGAGCTAGCCTGAAGCAGGTGGAGGCATCCAATAAAATACAATCTTAAGGAACCACCTTTTCTATTTTTAATAAACCCCCAACCAGACATCTGGCAATGTCTTAGTAACCTCTCTACCTGATGAAAGAGACAACTTTAATTTAAAGCAAGACAGTATGTCCCAATTCCCTACTCTCAGCTATGTGGTACAATGAAATGCCCTTGTTCTTGATCTAAACCCTAACAAAGAATGGAGAAAAAAAATCAAGGGGAAACTGACAGCCATACTTTGCCTGTACTCTACTAGAAGGCAAGTTTGTTATACTTTCTTCATTCATGTATTAACTCTACCAATGACTGTGGTAACAACATACCAATGAAATAAAAATTGACTATCCATCAAACACATACTAGATGCTAATTATTATGCTAGGCCTTGAAGACAAAGCAGTAAAAAGTATAGTCAAGGCATCTGATAAACCATTAATGCTTCTTTCTCCTTAAACAGGAAAAATATCCAAAAAGTCAGTCTATTTAGCCTTTTGGAACCATATTTTCAAATTCTGCTACATACTCATCTTAGACAAATGAAAAGCATTCTTTCAGTAAGTCAAAGCTTTTACAGAAGGTATCATCATTGTGACTTTAACAATTTCTAAGAGATGGATTTTTTTGTTTTTGTTGCTACTTGACATCATTGCCTACGGCTGTAATCCACTCAGTAGATAAAACACCCAGTCTACCTAAAATGTGAAACCACCATGTCCAGCCACGCTCACTGGAGTTACACGTTATACAATTGACATTAAAACAGAAAGTACAATGTCCCAAATTTGTTGCCACCCTCCAAAATAATTTCAATAATTCCTAGGCCATATATATTTTTAAATCCTCTATAATTTCTTCTCATTTTGTTCAGTCCAACCCAAAGAAATCTGCTTGTTTGAAGTCTGGGTTTCTTGTTCAGTTGCTGTATCACAGAAAATGACTCTGATTTCACCTGAATATATCCATATTCTTCACCACTTCCAAACCTGGAGGAGTCTCAACTAAAGTGGCTAATTTTACCGTTTTAAAGTAGAAGAGAACAGTCTATTCCCAAAGAGAACCATCACTGGAAAACAGTACTAAATATCAAAAAACAACTATAGCCACTGGAATGCCAACCTGTATGTTGAAATTTCCAAACCCAACATATGTAAATCCACCAGAAGTAGATGCTTAAAATCAAATAAACAATTAATAAAAGAAGTTATGAAGAGTTCAGTAATTAACATTAAGCGCAAACAGAACTACCTTTCCTTCCTCCAAAAGGGTAGGTATTAGGCAGAAATTACCACACTATATTCACTGAGATTATAACTGCTCTTAAAATGTCATTTTTTTAAACTACTGTTTTCTGGAATTCTTGTTTTCTTTTATCCAAAGGGAATTTATATGGACTGAATTTACTCAAATTTAATTTAGATTTGAAAGGGTATAGCTGATACACTGCTATATTATCAGATAATTTAAGGAAAATTATCAAATAAGCTTGTTTCCTCCTATGAGGTAGGTAATTTAAATTTATGTTAGAAATGTATTACTGTAAGTGATCTATCTCTATATTCCCAGGAAATTAAGTGTTTATATCCTCCCATGCATTTGAACACACTGGCTACTAACAGTCACGCCTACTAGTAACAACCTTGCAAGAAAAAAAATATAGCATTCTACACTGATTTACATTATTACATAAGACAACTTTCTCTCAAGATTCCCTGGTCATGATCACATTTAAAAATATGTGGTAACAAGATATATCATTTTTTTCCCATTATCAGTGTACATTAAAAAACATATAATAGCACTGTATAAGTGTGGTTCCTAGATCTCCAGCATCTAGGAACTTGATAAAAATCAACTTTTCATACTTATACCTAATAAGCCAGAAACACTAAGGTCAGGACCCAGAAAACTGGGTTTAAAAAGCCCTCAGGTGATTCTTATCCACACTAAATTTAAACAAATCACTGACTAACCAAAGCTATCTAGAAATATAGTCCTTTATTGATTCTAATAATTTAGCAAGAACAGATATTTAATCAGCACACTTCGCTACTTAAAACAATCTCAGTAAAAGACAATATTACCTATTTATGGTAATCTCAAGAAAAGGTATAGAAGCTAACATGGGAAAGGTAGCCGACATTCTTTCTCTGAAGTAAAACAGAAACTTCCATGTAAATGATAATTCTGACTCCTGACAGACACCCCCTCTTGTCCCACAATTCAACCCGTGCAAGTTTTCATTATTTCCAACAAATGAAACAATCGTAACATTACTCTCAATTTACCTGTCTCCCTTCATACAACTCAAGAACATGTTCCAACCACATTAAAATTTGCTTACTGGCCAGGCGTGGTGGCTCACACCTGTAATCCCAGCACTTTGTGAGGCCGAGGCAGGCAGATCACCTGAGGTCAGGAGTTCCAAGACCAGCCTGGCCAATGTAGTGAAACACTGTCTCTATTAATTAAAAACAAACAAACAAACAAAAAAAACTAGCCAGGCGTGGTGGCAATCGCCTGTAATCCCAGCTCCTCGGGAGGCGGAGGCAAGAGAATTGCTTGAACTTGGGAGTCGGAGGTTGCAGTGAGCCGAGACTGAGCCACTGCACTCCAGCCGGGGTGACACAGTGGGACTCCATCCCAAAAAAATAAAATTTTGTTTGCTTATTTGTTTTTCTCCTAGTACTCATTAATGCGATTTGCCATCTATTGCTAACTCATTCCTTCCACTACTCTCAGCAAATTACTTTGATTATGAATTAGCATGGCTGGACCCCAGGCTCTCTTTGCAGGAATGGAAAGTGTCATCCAATTTAAGAAATAATGATTCTCATCATTAAGCCAACCCTCCTCCTACTACTACACCAACACACACACACACACACACACACACACACACACACACGTACGTCATCTCTTCCAGAGATTATTTTCAGGAGATTTATTTTAAGCCATCTGTGAAGTATCACCCCACAAATGAGGTTGTTTGGATGGGCTAGGCCAGCAACTACCACTGCATTCTCCAGGTTGCAGCAAACATCTAAAGGTAAAAGACTGCTGTCAACACTATACCTCAACAGACCTGGCACTAATTCCCTATTTTTCTCACTTAACTGCTTATTTCTAATCTAATTCAGTTAGTAGGAAGGGAAAAACTCATTTTTCTCAATTCAACCAACATATCCCTAACTGCCTGGATCAGGAACACTAACAGAACCAAACAAATCTGAGAGGTTATAAATACACTAACATTTCTACCAGAAGAACAGAGATTCAATGGCAAGAACTAGAAAATAACCTATCTCACTTTCAAAAGAATGTTCATTTCTCTGAACCCCAACAGCTTTTCACTATAAACCAGTCATTTGTCATGTGACAAATGACAGTATCAACACTCACATCATTAATATGTACATATGTATACACAAACACATAACACATACAGAATTTATCAACTAAGAAAAAAACTAGAGAATAAGATCTTGCTATATTCAATGTTCATGGTATATTTAATACAGGCTTCTCTAAATTACCTTTTTATTCACCATTCTTCCTTCATAATATTACAGGCAAAACAAAAGCACCTACTCATAGAATGTCAATCACAGATAGCAAAAGACCCATCAATCATACAAGCAAAAGTAGAGTATAGAATAATGTGAAATTAGAGATGTGATTCAAAAATGGCATGGTATTTAGCAATCATTTAATCTCCGTGGGGCTCAGCATCAAAAACTATATAATGCCAATTTCATCCCCTTAACTGAATCTAAGAGTCAAAACTAAATCTCCATCTATGTCTTGTAAAGATACAGCAAATGGTCAACTTAATTAAAAGTAGAATTAAATTAATCCCTGTAAATGTAACTTAAGCATTCTGCTAAATATATAAATTAAGTCTCCTCTCAAACCAAAGCAATGTCTCAGCCACAAACTAGCAATTTCTCAATTATATGCTAAATGGAGAAGCTGCCTCAGTGACAGAAACATACTCATGAAACTTTCATACAAGGTTGGAACCAGGTGATGCAAGCAATAGGGTTAAAAAAAAAAAAAAAAAAAAAAAAGAGCACAGGAGCTCCCAGGTACTTATTCTCTTGAAGTGATCACTTGAAATGCATAGTACAAATAAGCAAAGGTGTGGCTGCATGCATGGCTTGCACATGCAATCCCAGCACTTTGGGAGGGTGAGGCGGGTGGATCACTTAGAGAACAGCCTGGCAAACATGGCAAAGCCTGTCTCCACAAAAACATACAAAAATTAGCTGGGCATGTTGGCACATGCTTGTAATCGCAGCTACTCTGGAGGCTGAGACAAGAAGTGCCTGAACGCAAGAGGCGGAGGTTGCAGTGAGCCAAGATCACGCCAAAGATGAGACATACCAATGCAGTGAACATAGAACACACTACAAAAGATTAACTGTACTAAAGGATCTAGAACCAACTTCCCTCTATTGCACTGGAAAAACCTATGACACGCCACTCTCCTTAACCTGTATTGATAGGAAAAAACATGTGAAATTTAGAGTCTAAGAATTTGTGTTTTGAGTATTTGTGTCCTGAGTCCTTAGACTGATACTAAGGCTGGACTTCAGAGTAATCACATTGAGCTTTACTTCATCATGCTCAGTAAACACAGCTCATCACAAATCCAGCCCAGGTCTTTCCCAATGTCTTTCCTATCAACTAGTAAAATTATGTTTAAAAAAAAAAAAAATTCCCTGCAGACAGTGTATCTCTACCCATAAGGACAGTCCCTGGCCTGGAAGAATAAATAAGAGTTTTATGTGACAATGGATATAAAACAACAGTAACAACAACAGTATCATTCAAAACCCACAGAAATAAGGGGAATTATGAAGAAAAAGACACACACAGCAATCTACGTGAAGGAAACACACACACACACACACACACACAGAGCAATCCACATGAAGGAAACAAACACACACACACACACACACACACAGAGCAATCTGCCAGTAGGGTCTCACAGAGCTAAATATAGTAATTATTTCCACTAGCAAATTGTCCAAAGAACTGAAACGGAAATATCCTAATGCCACCACAAATAACTATCAACAACTTGCTATTCTCCCCAATAATTAAATGTAAACCAATTTTAGGACTAGAGTACACTGAAAATATGCATCAAAATATTTCAGAGTTAAGTGTAAACAAATAGTATAGAAAGATAAACAAATAAAATCAAGGCTGGCACAACATATGAAATACAAAGTCCAACGAAAGGATTCTGAAGGAGGTCTAAACTAACTATAACTTCTCTGACAAGAAACCAAAGTAGCACAGCAACACAATCCAAATTTTCTCATGACAACCCACAGTATTCCTGATACATATTTCCTAAACATGAAATCATTAGATTTCAGGAACTGTATCATTTCAACTCAATTTTTGCTACCGAAGAACAAATGATATAACATAAAATGAACACATCTATACAAACAAGACATCCAAAAGATGAGAAACAGTCCAAAAAATTCAGATGTACAACCTAACTCTCAAGGTCACTGTATTCTCATTAGTTCAACAGAAAATGATTCACATGAACTAAACATCAAGTTCAAACATGAGGCTCCTCCTTGAACCTTGGGCACTTAGTGTGGACCTTGCTTTTTAAGTTGAATCAGCTCAGCAAAGTAAATTAACCCAGCCAAGCTTTTCCTACCAATCATTTCTACGCTGCATTAGTTCTTAAAACTCATGGGCAAGCAGGCCTTGTAAAAAAGGATTCCAATGACTCACATAGATGACGCTGAAAGTGGAAGAGCTAGAAGAACTGTTTCTCCATGTCTGCAACCCCCTTTCGATTGTACAACCACCTCATCCCTTTATCAACATATACTTCTACACTATTCCCCACCTCTTTACTTTCTACTGGCTTAATAAATACATCCTTTGAACTTGATATCTTATTTTTTTTTCCCCAGACGGAGTCTCACTCTGTCACCCAGGCTGGAGTGCAGTGGCACGGTCTTGGCTCACTGCAACCTCTGCCACCTGAGTTCAAGTGATTCTCCTGCCTCAGCCTCCTGAGTAGCTGGGATTATGAGCACACACCACCAAGCTCGGGTACTTTTTGTATTTTTGAGACAGGGTATTGCTTTGTTGGCCAGGCTGGTCTCAAACTCCTGATGTCAGGTGATCCGCCCACCTCAGCCTCCCAAAATGCTGGGATTACAGGCTTGAGCCACCACACCTGGTCTCAAATATTTATATAGAATTAAGTGTTCCCCATCTCACCATGCAAGAGAGGACTTCTCACTCCTGTAAACTCAAATAGCACTTGCTGATTTCTATTTTTTTTTCCTTGAGATGGAGTCTCACCTCTGTCACCTAAGCTGGAGTGCCAGTGGCATGATCTCGGCTCACTGCAACCTCCGCCTCCTGGGTTCAAGCAATTCTCCTGCCTTAGCCTCTGGAGTAGCTGGGATTATAGGCACCTGCCACCACGCCAGACTAATTTTCGTATTTTTAGTAGAGTGTTTTGTCATGTTGGCCAGACTGGGCTCGAACTCCTGACCTCAGGTGATCCACCTGCCTCATCCTCCCAAAGTGCTGGGATTACAGGCGTTTTAACCACCACCACCAAATAACCCCAAAACCATACCCAAAAATACACTGTAAATATCATCGCAAGGTACTAAACAAGTGCTGGTAAACACTAAATGACTCAAATGACCTCTATCTGGGAATGGTTGACTATTTCATGGGTGTAAATGTATGGAGTCAGATATCAGATGGGCCAAGATTCTGATCAGATATTCTGTCATAAGGAAGTAACTAGGAAATAGCTAAAAACTTGTTTTCTAACTTAAGAAAAAAATTAGTACCTGGCACAATGGTTCACACCTACAATACCAGCTGAGGCAAGAGGATGGCATGAGGCCAGGAGTTCAAGATCAG
Organism: Macaca fascicularis; assembly: GCF_037993035.2. Taxonomy (NCBI): domain Eukaryota; kingdom Metazoa; phylum Chordata; class Mammalia; order Primates; family Cercopithecidae; genus Macaca; species Macaca fascicularis. The sequence continues at coordinate 4,130,699 of NC_088381.1, forward strand.
CCTAAGCAACATAGTGAGATCCCAGCTCTAAAAACATTAGAAAATTAAAATTAGCCAGGCATGTTGACACGTGACTGTAGTCCCAGCTACTCTGGAGGGTAAGGTGAAAGGATCGTTTGAGCTCAGGTGTTCAAGGCTGCAGTGACTTATGTTAATGCCACTGAACTCCAGCCTGGGCTGTGAGATACTGTCTCACTTTACAAATATTAGCAATGCTGCCTCATTCATTCACTTAATATTTCTTCAACATCTGTTGTGTGATGGGCTCTGTGCAAGTCGATCAACTGCACACAGCTGAAGAAAAAAACACATAAACAAAATCAACTGTTCTAAAATACCAACAGTATTCATTTAAAGGCATGTACTATACTCACTGTGTTCCACAATATATGCTCCATAAATATAATTCCTCCTCTTTTCTGGACATCACTTAGAACCCTAGAACTCTGGCGCTTTTTTTTTTTAATCCGAGAGGTGGTAGTCTCATTTTCACACATCCTTGTTTCCATCTCAACAAGTGCCTGTGCCTTCTGTGGTCCAAGGATAAGTTTCCTTTTAGCTTTCAACAACGTACAACATGTAGGAAAAAAAAGGAATTCAGAATATCTATACAAATAAAAAAGAGTATCTGAGCAACTAGCAAAGTGCAATACTACATCTGCCATTTTTAAGTATTCAAAGTTTTCACAACACTTTCTGCAGAAAATCTTGAAATCGAAAAGTCTAATGAGGCACACTGACTGGATTTCAGAGTGTCATTTTTAAGCTCAAATTTTGAAATCATTATGTTCAGACAAGGTCCTGTGTCATCATGAACCTAGCCAAGGCCTCCGCAATATATTCTTATTTTTCTTTACAAGGTTATTTTACCTGAGCAGTTTACATTTCTGTGCTAAAAGCACTTAATATTATTTTCAGCTTCGTTGTGACACTACTGAGTAGGATCCACACTGACGACACATCAAATATTAGCGATCAGATTCTCTCTTCCTTTCAGAGGCATCAACTAAGTGGTCAAAAACTGGTATCACATGACGCTGAAAAAGTTACAACACAAATATCTTATTTCAGGCTCAGATGTCATTCTCCCACTACAAAAGTCCCATGAAAATATACCTTGCTTTATTACATAAAATTCATGTACTAAGCATTATTATGTGTATGGACAAGATGAAGAGAATTGAAATGCAAATATAAGACAGAATCAAGCAATGTATTATCGACCAGAAAACATGCATTTAAAAACTTCAACCCATGGCCGGGCACAGTGGCTCATGCCTGTAATCCCAGGACTTTGGGAAGCTGAGTCGGGTGGATCACCTGAGGTCAGGAGTTTGAGACCAACCTGGCCAACATGGTGAAACTGTCTCTACTAAAAATACAAAATTTAGCCAGCTGTGGTGGCCCACACCTGTAATCCCAGCTATTCAGGAGGCTGAGGCAGGAGAATAGCTTCAGACCAGAAGGTAGAGGCTGCAGTGAGCCAAGATCACACCAACCACTGTACTCCAGCTTGCACAACAGAGCGAGACTCTGTCTCAAAAAATAAAATTAAATAAATAAATAAATAAATAAAAACTTCAACCCATGGATTATAACTGACTACCTGCTGAAATCAGTGAAGGTAGTATCAGAGGTAAACATATCAGGTAAAGGGTGTTTTTGGTAAGCTTTGAAATGAGATCATGAAAATTCTAGTCAAGCAACACTATTTCACATAACTATCAATGTAAATCAGTTTCCACTTGTAATACTCTATTACAAGAACCTATAAAAGCAAAATACCGTATGTTAATAACAAACTTCTGAAATCTGACATCATAATTAAGGAATGAGTTCACGAAAGCAGGGAGTTCCCTAAGCAACTTTCAGAATCTTTTTAATTCCAAGCCAAGATTACCTATCATATAAAAACAGAATACCTCAAATACTTCATTACCTATTTTAAGGTAGCAAAATTTTTATCCCAAAATTCTATCTGAAATTATTCCATAACCTACAATGAAAGCATATGTCAAACATGATGTGCAACATGAATATATTTATGAAGTCACTTAATGAAATGTGTATCAGGAAATCAGAAAGTTGTTGACCAACCATGTTTTGGATGAGAAATATGTGTGTGTGTATATATATATTTTTTGTTGTTGTTGTTGTCGTTCGTTTGTTTGTTTTTGAGACGGAGTCTCACTCTGGAGTGCAGAGGCTGGAGTGCAGCGGTGCTCCAGGCTCCACGCTCCAGGCTGGAGTGCAGTGGCTCTATCTTGGCTCACTGCAAGCTCCACCTCCCACGTTCACACCATTCTCCTGCCTCAGCCTCCCGAGCAGCTGGGACTACAGGTGCCCACCACCACGCCAGCTAATTTTTTGTATTTTTTAGTAGAGATGGGGTTTAACTGTGTTAGCCAGGATGGTCTTGATCTCCTGACCTCGTGATCCGCCCGCCTTGGCCTCCCAAAGTGCTGGGATTACAGGCGTCAGCCACCACGCCCAGCCACATGTATGTATTTTAATGCAAGAATGTAGGATGATTTTTAACTAACACCAAGGATTAACTACCAAGAATGTTTTAAGACGGGTACGTTGATGTGTGTCCCTAGTGGAAACATGCAAAAGCTTAGACTAGCATTCCATAACAAAAGATTCACCATACTCAATTATACTATCTATATCCCAAGTTTTCTTCTATTATATCATCACAATCAGGATTCTCAAAAAGTCCAGGAAGCACCAAAGAAAATGTATTATCACCAAGCAAAATAACTACAAGCAGCAAGCATCTTGTGGAATCTAGAGTTCTTATAACTTACCTTTAACTCATGCAACAGGCCATATTTAATTAAAAAGGTCCTGAAAACAGGTTTTCTTCAAATATGCTGCATAATCACTCATGCCAAAATCTAAGGGCCATCCACACCAGCAAACCAATGCAAGGAGAAATGCTTCCCCTCCAAAAACAAACAAAAAAGTATAATTAGAAGTAGCTCCAGAGCAGTACAGGAAGAACTCACAGGTTGCTCTACATACTACCCCACGGTTTGTAGAGGAAAAGTATTTGTCTTTTCATCAGTCAATTTGTGTGAACTGAGGAGCTCTGTCTTCAAAGATCCAGATAAAGTACTTTGGTTGTGGCTTTGGTAAATCAAGAGGTTTAACATTTACAAATTCTGAGAACACTGATGTCACACCTGTATTATATAACTCCTAAAGCAACTAGGCTTGGCCTCTTTATTTTCCTTACCTGAGAGTGGCCATTAATCCAAGAAGCTATTCCGGCAGAGACCATATCAAGTCAGTAACAGGAACTGCTGTTACTCTGATAGTTCCTTTTCCTTGAGTAATTACCGTCTGCAAGGATGTGATTTAAAAGATGGAAAAGGTGACATTCACAATCACTCCTGGTAAATTCAAGAGAAAAAATGTAACTCCAATCAGTCTATCAGTATTATCATGGAGCTAACACCAATCTCTATAGTACCTGGTAATCAACTGTTACAATCACTATGAATCATTCCCTTGCTGCCTACTATAAACTTTAGCTGCAAAACCTAAAAATCTCTTCCCTTTTATGAATGGCTTCTTTGTCCCGTAACCAACTTGAACTGGACCTAGAGACTCGGGAATTCCTGAACTATTTACTCCCAATTTATCACTTAGTGACACCACTGAACCTAACTGTAATTTGTATTTCAGTGCTCCAAGTATGGTTTAGTGTGTCAGTTATCTCTATTATCAGTGATACAACTTATTCGCTCAAATATGCAACCTCCTGCCTCCCAGCACCCAGGACCTTCCACTCATTTAGTAATTTATAAATAAATACTTACTCAATGGTAGAAAATGATTATTCCAGTATCACATCCTCTACTGTGATCACAGGGCACTGTAAAACCTGATCAACTGAGGTCAACATCCCAAGAAAAAGAGTAACTTCTATTTCAAAAGCCTTGATACGTAACGAGCATGATCGTGATTCATTACAATTTCCTTCAGTATATAGGTGGCCTTACAAGGGCTTTCATCCCATCCCCACTTCCCTTCAGATAACATGACTTAGTAACAGGAGAAGCAGGAGGCCACGTGGGAAGCAGCACAACCACTTAAAACCCCCTGGGTCATGAAAACATTATTAACCAACACCAGTCAATGCACAAAGTGAAAGTTAGAAAGCAGAAAACCTTTTTATCCTAAGAATGAAAGAGAATATGATTTGAATCTACTGCTTAATAGGCATCACCTCATCCACAGTAACTTAAGATCTCATCAAAATCAACAGGCAAAAAAATATATACAACAGTACCTCACAGTTTAATTGCTCTATGCATTTATTATTAGCTATTATTAATGCAGAATGAGGGGACAAAAAGCTCACAAACACTCTACACAATTTCACAAGACGCATTGCAGGGGGAAAAGTGACTGAGATGGATCAACAGTATGCTAGGGTCTTGGTGGACGCATTCCTGGGGGAGGTGGACCTGGAAAGGAAATAGAAACATTGAGAAAAAGAGGATACACATATTCAGGGGCCTGGCTGAACCATCAAGCCCCTATGCTCCCACTCACCTCTAATTCCTGGTGGAGGGGGTCTCATTCCCGGAGGGGGCATGCCTATTGGCGTCCCTCGAGCAGGGGGAAGCCCAATTGGTGGGCCCATGGGTGGTCTCATACCAGGTGGAGGAGCCATAATGCCTGCGATGAAAAATGGTAGAAATAAAGGCCTTATAAACCGGCTTAGAAAAGCTGTTAGAATTTAGCCCAAATAATCCCTAAAGAAATGGGCCAGACAACAGTGATAAGAGTCAAATGATTTCTAAATGACAATTACTCTCCTACGTCTTTCATTAAACACCAGTACCTAGAAGAGGGAGGAAGCATATGCCCTGGATTCTGAGTTAGGCCCTCAGGCTGTGTCTTAAATCAGTAAGCTCTCTCTAGTCAGAGATTCAAATTCGTCTTAATGTTCACCAATCCCTTACCTGGAGGTGGGGTTGCTCTGCCAACAGGTGGGGGCGGAGTCCCCCGTCCTGGTGGGTACTGTGTTGGGGCTCCAGCAATGCTGGCGGTGGCAGCAACAGCAGCAGCTGCTACAGTGCCTCTTCCCTGTGGAGTCATTACCTGAGAAGGCAAGGGGAGAAACCAACAAAGTGATACATACCTTCACGTTATTCAAACACAGAAAATAAATGAGAAAAATGGCCAATTAGATACAAACAACTGTTGCAATGTTGTACTTCTCTCGTTATTCCCATGTTTTTTTTTTGAGACAGTTTCACTCTTGTCACCCAGGCTGCAATGCAATGGTGCAATCTCAGCCCACTGCAGCCTCCCACTCCCGGGTTCAAGCGGTTCTCCTGTCTCAGCCTGCTGGGTAGCTGGGATCACAGGTGCCCCCAACCAGGCCCAGCAGGTTTTTGTGCTTTTAGTAGAGACGGGGTTTTCACCATGTGGGCCAGGCTGGTCTCCAACTCCTGACCTCAAGTGATCTGCCCACTGTGGCCTCCCAAAGTGCTGGACTACAGGCATAAGCCACCGCACCTGCCTATTCCCATATTTTAAAAACTAATCTTAGTACACTGACATCCACAAAGCCCTTTGATCTTTTCAACTGAGGTATATCCAGGCATTCCGTTCACTCACCACTAGTGGCAAGTTACTCTTACCAAGAGTAACTCGGGTAATTTTAATCACCCAATGACCATTTTAAGTAGCTAGTTTTATTCCCTTCCTCCTGTATATCTGTCCGTTGGTTCCTCCTAGACCATATGCCCTTTACATAGTATGACATGTACACTCAGGTTTTTAAATCTCCTCGGCCTCTGGCTTAGTCACATTCTCCCAATATAAAACCCTCCGCTGGTTCCTCACCTGCTGGGACGGTCCCCCAACTCCTCGGACAGGGCCTGCCAATCCAGCAGGGGCCTGGGGAATTGGCACACCAGCTGGTACTCCTCTACCAGCTGCCCTACCAACCCCAGGGCCTCCAGCAGCTCCAGCAAGTGGTACCCGAGCAATGCCAGTCTGAAACAAGAAAATGTATAGCCTAAAATCAAACAATTTACAAGTTCTCAGTATTTTTATGCATCAGAGATCACTTCTCTCCACCATTTTCCCAGACATTTATCTCGTATTAGTTCTGTATCCAAATGAACAAGCAAGTATACCATGGAGGTATCTTGTGGATAAAATGCACATTATTTGTCAAATTGTGAAAACAGCTCTTTTATAAACATACCAAGCAAACATGAATCAGCAACTCCTACCCTCACCTAGGTAATGCCCAGCACACAGAATAATTCACCAAAAAACCCTTAATCCCAAATAGCATAGGCAACCAACAATTGATACTAAGTGCTTGGCACATTTGACAATCCATGTTAAACTGTGTCTGTGCTGTACTGTGATTTCAGACATCTCACATAATATGATGTCCTTGCAAATTAGAGTTCTGTCCTGCTCTACATCTTCCTTACATCTTTGGGGGGTGGCCCCTCCACAGTCATGGATACCAAGTTCTCCCCACGCAGCAACACCAGACCCAAAACCCGCTTTTCTTCACGCTCTGGTTGCTTCGCATTCTTTGGCCTACAAATCAGAATTAAATTTTAGTGAGATAATTTTAGTGACCCCTAGATTACTCACTCATCAAAATATTTATACAACCTCAAGTATCAATTAAGGCAACCGATGCTAAACAGATATTAAGTTATCACTGAAAAACAAACCAAAAAAAATCTGTAAACAGTTAATATAAAAGGGTAAATAGTAAAGCTGTTTTCTGATCTAACTTTAGTCTTTTACAGAATGTTCCTTTGATGTTAACACTACAACAAGACGAATTTCTTTTGTAAAACGCCTTTTAAGGAAAACAAAGTTGAAACTTCGGTTTCCATATTAAAATGGAAATTTCTTTAAAAAATTACTTAAATAATTAAATCATAATGACAGGATGACACAACTGAAATAATGCGAACAGTAATAGGCAAAGAGAGGATAACAAATAGCAACCATATCCCAACTCCTCAACCGTGAAGAGCAATTATTATTCTCTATTTCAACCCAGATTTATTCGGTCTAAGACTGCTGCAGAAGCCAACCAATTAATTAACAATAGCATTTTTCTCAATTTTAAAAATAAATATAACTTAATATTTTGAGCACTACACTTTTATTCCCAGTAATAAATCCATGATTGTCTCACAAACTTAAAAGAGTTTATATGCAGACTCTGACCTAATTCAGAGATCAGGTCAAGAGGTGAAACAATAGACTGGCTCTACCTTAGCTTCCCTACCTACCTCAGTTACCCTTGGAAATCCCTTACTCCAGCTCTGGCCTTCCTTTCCCACTGCCTCTGCGTCCAACCCCCATTTACCCAAATCAGCTTACTTGATCTTTCTGAACTCATCACAATCACAGAGGATCAAATTCATATGCTTGTCAAAAGCCTTAAAGGTGCCAATGAAGATTCGGCCATCTTGTAGGATACATCTCATTCTATAGTCAATGTGCTGCAGCATCTTGCTACTCTTGCCCACAGTCTGGAAGCAGTAAGACAAGAGTCATGTTCAGGTTGCCAACACCCTAGTCTTCTAATCTTCTGTTTCTTCTCCGCCCTTATATAATCCAAGCCTGGTTTCCTTAACTAAACAAATATTCTCTCCTACTTTTTCACCAACATTCTTCCATATTTAGTATGAGTCTCTGGAGGACCACGAAGGATTATGAAGTATTTTTTCACATCTCAAGAACCAATTTTCACCTCCTTAGGGGTGATTATTCTTCTCTTAGACAATGCATGCTGTAAACTGTCCACTCCCCTAACTAAACCAAACCACAATGATTAGGGTGTTCTCTCTCTCCAGACTGCTTTTCTCTGTACTATTAATGCCAAAACCCTTCCATTTTCAAAGTCCTCTTTATTTCTATTGTAATCTGACCTGAGAGTCCATCATCTGCAGGATAGTCCTTCACCACGGGTGGAATCATGACCAAATACTCCTGTATTTTCTCACATCATAAAACATTTCTCACGGCCAGGTACAGTGGCTCACGCCTGTCCCAGCACTTTGGGAGGCCGAGGTGGGTGGATCACTTGAGGTCAGGAGTTTGAGACCAGCCTGGCCAACACGGTGAAACCCTGTCTCTAATAAAGAGGCTGAGGCACAAGAATCTCTTGGACCCAGGGTTGTAGTGAGCCTGGGAGACAGAGCAAGACTCCGTCTGAAAAAAATAAAAAAAATCAGCTCATCTCCCGCTGATACTCAGTGCAATGAGAATCTATATCCATGGATGTATACTAACATTCAGAACCCAAAATCACTGCACATGCTGGCAAACTCTTTCTTTCAGCCCTTACATCACGTTTTCAACCCTCAGCCTTATTGTACAGCTTACCATGATTGCTGTTCCACCAAATTCAATGTCCACAGTTAAAACTTGGTGCTTCTGAAGACCTAGGGGAAGGCTATAGATAAAGGTATGATGCAGGTTCTCCTAGAAACAATGCAAGCTGGGCAGAAGCTTCAAAGAGTAGACGGAGCCTGCAGAGAAAAGCATGTTAAAGCTGCACTGCAATCTACCATATTTTAAAACAGGCATGAAAATCACTATGACAGACATATTCAAAAACATCCTTCCTCTCATACTAGCTTCCTCACCAAGGGACTGCCAAATTTCACTAGTCCCATTCTTAACTGTCACATTTGACACACTTAGGACTGATGAAACTCATTGAATTTTATTTTACCTAGTAATTCCTACATGTTTCAAAAATTAAGCTTCATTTTCCAAAATTTAGTATTTTTCTTTCCATCTTCATTTAAGGTAGTGTCTCTCTCTAGTACAGAATTCATATCAAGTCATCTCTATATCAACATCTCAATTACTCTTTCATTCAGATTTTTCCTTTTTTCTGAGATATGTTGTCATTTGCAACATTCTTTCTTCCCCTAAATTCACTTCAAGATGATGGCAAGTAATCTTTCCCCACTAAGAGCCAAATGTGTTATAAACCTGCCTAAGACTTCCCATGTCAAAAGAGGATACACAACTATGGAATATATATATATATAGACTCACATAAACAACTTTCATACATCATGTAACGAAGGACAAAGTTATAAATCACGTTAACGACTGGGTTCAGTAGCTCATGCCTGTAATCCCAGCACTCTGGGAGGCCAAGGCGGGTGAATCACCTGAGGTCAAGAGTTTGAGACCAGCCTGGCCAACATGGTGAAACCCCATCTCTGCTAAAAACACAAAAAATTAGCCAGGCATGGTGGTGGGCGCCTGTAATCCCAGCTACTCGAGAGCCTGAGGTAGGAGAATCTCTTGAACCTGGGGGGCAGAGGTGGCAGCGAGCCGAGATCGTGCCACTGCATTCCAACCTGGGCAACAAGAGGGGGCAACAAGAACAAAACTCCATCTCAAAATAAATAAATAAGTCACGTAACAATGGGGATACCTGAGGAGAAATGCACTGGGTGATTTTATCATGGTATGAACAGTGTACTTACACAAACCTAGAGGATACACAGAGAGTCTACTATACTCTTAGGCTATATGGTAGATCCTACACTACAAACCTGTACATCATGTTACTATCCTGAATACCATGAACACTCACAATACAATGTTAAACAGAGAAGAGGCTGGGTGTGGGGGCTCATGCTGGTAATCCCAACACTTTGGGAGACCGAGGTGGGCGGATCACCTGAGGTCAGGAATTCAAGACCAGCCTGGCCAACATGGTGTCTCTACTAAAAATACAAAAATTAGCTGGGTGTGGTGGCGGGTGCCTGTAATCCCAGCTACTCAGGTGGCTGAGGCAGGAGAATCATTTGAACCCAGGAGGCAGAGTTTGCAGTGAGCTGAGATGGTGCCACTGCACTCCAGCCTGGGCAACAGAGCAAGACTCCATCTCAGCGGGGAAAAAAAGAGAAAAGGTACAATAAAAACATGGTTTTGTAATCTTAAGGGACTGCCATCACACATGCAGTCTGTTGGTGACTGGAATTGTTATGCAGCTCATGACCGTAATCAAACATGCATACTGTTTCCCTTTTCTCCATAATTTAAAAAATGCTATTAAATATGGCAGCCAAATCTAGCCCGAATTGTAAAAGGTCTCAAAGTGCTTATCATACTAATTTAAAAATGGAACACAAATTACTTTTGAAAGGATTCAAAAGTATTCCTTTGAGCCGAGATCACACCACTGCACTCCAGTCTGGGCAGCAAGAGTGAAACTCCATCTCAAAAAAAAGGAATACTCTAATGCCTGGCTGTCATTCAGTGGCCATGAATCTGATGTCTGTACATTTAAAAAAGTATTAAATAAAACTTATAAAGATCTTAAAAGAACTTTTCAAATAAGCAAACAAAGACCCTCACAAAAATTAAATGTAGTTTCTGACCTATATATAACGAGTAACAGAGTTTAAGGCCCATAAACAGAAGTTTTGAATATTATGATTCTTTATAAAGCAGTCTAAATCCAAGAAAACATGGTATGTGAGACTCAACAGCAATATCCTTTTGTTTGTTTGTTTGTTTTGAGATGGAATCTCGTGCTGTCACCCAGGCAGGAGTGTAATGGCACAATCTCGGCTCACTGCAGCCTCCACTTCCCGGGTTCAAGTGGTTCTCCTGCCTCAGCCTCCTGAGTAGCTGGGAATACAGGCACCTGCCACCATGCCCGGGTAACTTTTGTATTTTTAATAGAGATGAGGTTTCGCCATGTTGGCCAGGCTAGTCTGGAACTCCTGACAGGTGATCTGCCGGACTTGGCCTCCCAAAGTCCTGGGATCACAGTGAGCCACCACACCCGGCCAGCAATATCCATTTTTATAGCATTGCAACACTTGGGACCTTCAGCCACCCAAAGAGACAACGAGGATCATGACTGTGAATGAGCATGACAGATCTTACTGTGCTGATGAAAATGTTTCCTGAGTAGTTCATGTCAATGATTGCACAGTTCTATAAATTTACTTAAATCATTGTTTCATGCACTTGAATTGGGTGGATTTTATGTTTATCAGCTCTACATCACTAAGGCTGTTTTTAACCCATTTATGCCAGAGGTTGGAATTTTTTTGTGAAAAATCAGACCTTGGCGATGACTTTGAGCAGTAGGATATAAATAACTCCCACAAGCTTAGCAGTCCATATGTATGAAATACATCTAGGGATGCGAGTTATGGCCCAAAGAACTGAAGACCTAGAGATTTAGGGATAGATTATTTTAAATATATATATTTTATATATTATATATATTTTGCATATATGTGTGTGTATATATGTCATAAACAATATAATAAAATGAGAACCTGTATAGATAGAAGAGATACATGTTTCACTCACAACAGGAGCTGACCTCCTACAGCAGTTAAAAGGATTCCTTTAGGAGACAGATATGAAATTTACAAACAGTTCTCTCTCATCCCTAAATGTGATACAATGTAGTCATGACCTTGTAAGTGAAACAAAATAAATCACTGCTGGGTGGTCAAATTTATCTTTATAGCACAAGAGAACAAAACTTCAAGAGAAAGGAGACAACAGTAGCAACATCACACTGCAAGGATGGATCAGCAGTCACAGTGTATCTTCGGAGATCAAAGGACACATAAGCAAATAAACCAACTGGTATCCCTCACGGAAGCACAAGTTCTCAAACTTTAGGAAACTGTAGACATTCAAATGATTAAACTGCATAAAAATATAAATCTACTTTAATTCAAAAGTAAAATAAGATGACTAGGGTTGGACAAAGCACATATAGCAAAAAGTAAACTAAGATGACTAGGGTTGGCCAAGGTACACATAGCAAATGAGAGACACCACAGAGTATCGATATTCATCTGTTAAAATTTAAAATTATAGAGGGTCTCCGTAGAGATCCTCCATCGAAGAGTATGCAAAAACAAGTGACAAAACTAAATACAAAATATTAATATGCAATAATTCCAATTAAAAACACAAGAAAACAAATTTCCTTTATTGGAAAGGTTTAACAAAAACAGAAGAACACCAGAATACAAAGGGTGTTACTGAGAAACTAATGGTCTACTAATTTTCAGTGGCAATCAATACTTCTCATGATGTATTTAGAAAACAATGTAACAAAAACGTTTAAAAGTCATACTACTAGTACACCCTGCATCCCAACTACTAGGTAAGCATCCAACTGGATATGTACCCTAGTAAATATTTAGGTACCAAACAAAAATAGAACATTCATAACACAATGTTTTTGTTTTTGTTTTCTGAGATAGAAGTATTGCTCTGTTGTCCAGGCTGGAGCACAATGGCACAATCTCTGCTCATTGCAACCTCTGTCCCCAGGGTTCAAGCAATTCTCCTGCCTGAGCCTCCCCAGTAGCTGGGATTACAGGTGTCTGCCACTATACCCGGCTAACATTTGCATTTTTAGTACAGACAGGGTTTTGCCATGTTGGCCAGGTTGGTCTCAAACTCCTGACCTCAGGTGATCCACCTGCCTCGGCCTCCCAAAGTGCTAGGATTACAGGCGTGAGCCACCACACCCAGCCACATAATAGTTTATTTTCCTATTTTTCCTGGTCATAATGTGCCTTACATTTTTAATGAAAAAGGGTACCAAGTGTTTAAATGTCATTAAGACTACCCATCTTCCTCCACAGCAGGCTTTAACATGACTTAGACTGATCCCTTCCCCAAGAAATTCATCTGATTGTCTACCCTGTAATGTATACTTCATGCATATTTCTATAATCCATTCTTCATCACCTTCTATGACATTATGACTATATTCACTGGCCCCCACTTTGGTGTTTTCTTCTTTGAATCTGCTCCTCTAAAACAAAACTCAGCCAATTTTTTTCTTTTAAATAGCAAGATACTAAGTATTTTACACTTTGCCTGTCCTTCAATCTGCCACAACTACTCAAAGCTGCACCACTGTAGCACCAATGTGGCCAAGGATAACATAATAAATGAACTTAGCTGTGTTCCAATAAAATTTCATTTATAGACACAGGTAGTGGTCCAGATATATTACCAACCTGTGTTCTACAGGAATACTAGTAATGGGTAAATATCTGGGTAGAACTAGCAGTTGAGACTAGAATAAGATATAAATAAATACCATAAAATTACATGGTCCTACTTGCAGACTATAATGTATGACTTAAATGTTGTATTTAAAAATTTACAAAAATCTGTGAACTGAACTGAGCTGAAAATTCCTAAGAAGAAAGAAATCAGTTGTGCACCTATTCAATAAAAAATTCCCTTACTCCAGGGAGCAGCTTGGAACAATGATCAGATTCCAATCTGCTTACGCAACTACTAGAAAATGTTGAGTATAAAGGATTCAAGAAAGGAGGATTTCTCAGAAAATTTCTGTCTCCTTTGATTTAAACTCAAAATTGGCCAGGCACAGCGGGCCACGCCTGTAATCCCGGCACTTTGAGAGGCCAAGGCGGGTGGATCACCTGAGCTCAGGAGTTTGACACCAGCCTGAAGAACATGGTAAAACTCCGTCTCTACTAAAAATACAAAAGTTAGCCAGGTGCGGTTGGGGGTGCCTGTAATCCCAGCTACTCGGAGGCTGAGGCAGGAAAATCACTTGAACCTGGGAGGTAGAGGTTGCAATGAGCCGAAACTACACCACTGCACTCCAGCCTGGGCGACAGAGTGAGACTTCATCTCTAAATAAATAAATAAGTAACTCAAAATGGTGGCCATAAACAAGCCTCACTGATTCAAGTTGAAGAATAATATTTCAAAAACAGACTTTAAAAAAAGGCTAGAAGAAATTTATCAGTAAACCCAATTCCTCTCTGCTCTTACTTTGTAAAAAGTAAACAGTAAACTCTCAGAAATAAGGGCATTCTAAACTTAAAGTAGAAAAAAAGAAAAATCACAAAGGAAAAACAAGAAAATAAATCAAAATCAACTTTGTAATAGCTTTTTCCTAAAAAATGAAAGCAATAACATAAAAAGAAACCAAATAAATCTATATCACATTGAAAATTTATCATATTTTTATTACATTGCTGATTCAAATAGGAAATACATTGGTTAAAACAGAAAAGTGAGAAAAAGACAAAACAAAAAGAATTAGTAAATAAGCATGAGAAAGTATTTAGGTTCTCTAACACTCATTGTTAATTATGTGTTGTACATTTATAATTCACTAGACATAAACTAACTTCGAACTAAAATAATGCTGTGAAAGTATGTTGTAACTGGCCTTTTATTTTTTGAAAGCAATGAATACTAATGTAATACTTTGCAATAAATTTAGAAAAATGTACCTTAAGTTCATATTCCTTGATTCAATTTACTTTTACATCTGCGTATCTGAAAAAATTATTCTACCTTAACTTTTATACAAAGCTATCTACTAAAGCTTTGTTCAAACTACTGGCAGAAAAAAATGACACCTCCCACAAAAGGAAATTATAAAACATTCAGTAACAGGGTATTCAAGAGCCATTTATAGTGAAATACTTTTATATCATTAAAAAAGAAAACTACCTGAAAAACATGCACTACAATAACTGGAATACAGAAACATGACAAAAGTGTCAGGGCAGAAAATTTAAGGTCCCGCTTTTACTTTTTAAAACTTTCTGCAATGTGCTTATTGTATGAAGCTCTAAGGAAAAAAAGTAATGTGTGACTGATAATTAAGAGAACCCCCAACACCCATTCTTTAATGATTCTTTATTCTTGATCATTGCTGCATTAGTTCTAACCTGGTTTTTGCTTGGAATCAGATTCCTCTCTATTCCAATATGGCTTTAACCACCTCTTGGTGTCTCAGCTAAGAATGCCTGCCTCAGTTCAGCCTGGAAATCCACCACAGGTACTTGCTGCTGCTGGGAACGCCTCGGGTACAAATGACACCTACAACAAGAGCACAATATATATAAATGATAGAAGGACATTTGTCTTTATAAGAAACCATGTGAAAGAAAACTAGGGACCCTTACATTTAAGAAGATATTCCTTTTTTTTTTTTTTTTTTTGAGACAGGGTCTCATTCTGTTGCCCAGACTGGAGTACAATGATGTAACTTTGGCTCACTGTAAACCCCACCTTCTGGGTTCAAGTGATTCTCCTGTCTCAGCCTCCCAAGTAGCTAGGATTACAGGTGCACGCCACCACACCCAGCTTTTTTTTTTTTTTTTTTTTTTTTTTTTAATTGGAGACGGAGTCTCCCTCTGTCACCCAGGCTGGAGTGCAGTGGCGCAATCTGGGCTAACTGCAAGCTCCGCCTCACAGAATCATGCCATTCTCCTGCCTCAGCCTCCCAAGTAGCTGGGACTACAGGTGCCCGCCACCACACCTGGCTAATTTTTTTGTATTTTTAGTAGAGATGAGGTTTCACCGTGTTGGCCAGGCTGGTCTCCAACTCCTGACCTCAGGTGATCCACCCACCTTAGTCTCCCAAAGTGCTGGGATTACATGCATGAGCCACCACACCAAGGCAAGACCTTTCTTTAGGGTCAGAGCATGACACTATCTTATGAGAAATTATAAAACAAAACAGGAATCTCTACACAGAGATTGTGCAAGGGGATTAGTGGATACTTAGATACTTACCAAGTCTAGAAATATTTCCAAAAGAACTAAAAACACAAGGGCTGGTAGCCCTGAAGAAACACCATCAGTTACATATATAGTCACTAACTTTCAAATTATCCTATGTGAACAATCCTTTCTCCCCAGGGGTGAGGAGGGATATGCTGCTAAAGCATTTGCAGGGAGATGTTCAGGCTGTCCTTCATACTGATCCTCCTGACAGATCACTACCTGAATATAAAACTTCCAGGGCTATTTAAGGGCTCTTAAAATATGTAAACCCATCATCTACTGGTAAGCAGGGAATTCCAGAGAAAAGCCCTCAACATACCCCTATGAATGGGTAACCTGGCTGTGAAATCTGATCATGAGAAGGAAGAGATACAGGAAATGACAGTTAGCTTGCCTTCAGGTGAGGAGGTGGAGAATCACTAATAATGCTGCCCTTGTTGGTATGTAAGGATTTGGAAATTGGACTTTTTTCTATAGTTTTTCAGTCACATTTTAAACATGTTTCTGTATAATACAGAATTTAGCTGGTCTTTGCTCCTGGTTCCTGGGAAATAACCTATACATCCTGGGAATTTACCAAGTGAAAGAAATGTGCTTGTTATTCCAGGTGGGTCCCTAGGATCACACCTGAGTTCATGGTAATGAGATGTCTCAAGCTGGTGACTAACCAGGCCACAAAAGATCAAACAAAGATTAAAGGGTTGGGGCTTTGAGCAAGCCCTCCTCGGAGGGCAGGAGAGTTGCTGACTGAATTCAATGACACGTCCAATGATTCAATCTTGTCAACATAATGAATGCCCAACAAAAGTCCTGGACATCAGGAGTTCTGGTGAGCTTCCTGGTTGGTGATATACACTAGTGGGCAGGTAATGCATCCTGAGGACAGGGAAGCTTTGTGTGGGACCTGCCGGGATTTTGCTCTATGCATCTGTTCATTTGTATCCTTTATAATAAAACTAATATGTATAGCACTTTCTTGAGTTCTACTAGTCATTTAAAAAACCTTAGTCAATTATAAAATCTGAGAAAATAGTAGGACCTCAGAATCTATAGACAGTTAGTCAGAAGTGTGGGTGACCTGCCAAACCTGGAGCTGGGACTTGGTGTCTGCATTGAGGAGAATGTTCTGGAAGGCATCTGCACAATTGTGAAATTTGCACTAACTCCAGGTAGTCAGAATTGCACTGCACATACCTTTAAATCTTCACACTCTAATTCATAGTCTACTTTATACTCTAATTCATAGTCTAATTACTGAATAAATCATAATTTGGGCATTCTCCATTCTAACCTCTTTGTTTACAAATGACAACTAAGTCTCTGATTTAATAAAGGTCTAAAAAGTGTTTCAGTCAAAAAAAATCTGTTATCTTGAAACTTAAGAGAATTCTCTATTGCAGTGTCCCCCTCAGATTTAACCTGTAACCCAACAGAAGACTAAAGACTGAGAAAATATGAGGCAGCCTATACAGTATTTAATTCATAAACTGCAGAATATTAATTTGAAAAGACATTTGAAGCTTTGCATAAAATAGATTAAGACAGTCCTCCAGCTCCAATTTCTAATTTCCCTTCGAACTCACAATGCATCATCCAGCCCCAAAGAATAACAACTGATTTAATGACACATACACAGACAGAATAAATAAGAAACTTAAAATAAATCAGTGAACTTTTTATTTTTTTTTTTTGAGATGGAGTCTCACTCTGTCACTCAGGCACAGCCAACGGCACGATCTCAGCTCACTGCAACCTTTGCCTCCCGGGTTCAAGCGATTCTTCCACGTCAGCCTCCTGAGTAGCTGGGATTACAGGTGCACGCCACCACATACAGCTGATTTTTGTATTTTTCTGGAGATGAGGTTTCACCATGTTGGTGAGGCTGGTCTTGAACTCCTGACCTCAGGTGATCCGCCCACCTTGGCCTCGCCAAGTACTGGGAATACAGGCGTGAGCCACCATGCCCAGCCTCCTTCATTGATTTTTAATGCTAATAACCACACAACTCCTCCAGGAACACTGCCTCCCAATATTACTTATGGTTTGGGAGGACATAGGAGATGAATGGGTAAATATTGAACAATTCTAGTGTAATAATCTAAGTATACCAATCCTGAGAATCCTAAACACATGGATAATGAGGCAGTGCTAATCAATTCTGCTTACCCATTCCATAATCCAGTCACTCTCAAAATGAAAAGGCACAACTGGGAAAATTATACTATTTCCCTAACTCTGCACTTTCCTCAGATCATTCCCCCTGCAGGTCTCCCTCAAGACCCTGCAGTATTTGTACATATGTATGCAGTGCAGATCAGAAAAAGTCAAGTTATTTCTTCTTCAAAACCATCAAAATGTTTCCATAAATATGGACAAGATGCCTAGAAGGCTTACCTCATCCCACAACAAGATGAGGATGAGAATACCTGTTACTGAGTCCACACTGAGGCTATATAGGAAAAAAACTACAACAAAAATATAGCAAGCTAGAACCTTCACCCACTTAACGGTCCTAAAACTAAGAGTCCTAACCCTCAGCCCTACCTCCACCACAATCTCTGAACTACCTCTAGAAACTCAGGGAATAGTAACGGCACTTCAAAAAAAAAAAGTCAGAGTTACAAAATAATGAAGAGAGAAGCTGGGCGCAGAGAGAAGCAAAGTGCTATAATCCGAGCATTTTGGGAGACCAAGGCAGGTGGATCACCTGAGGTCGGGAGTTTGAACCCAGCCTGACCAACATGGAGAAACCCCATCTCTACTAAAAAATACAAAATTAGCCAGGAGTGGTGGCACACATCTGTAATCCCAGCTACTTGGGAGGCTGAGGCAGGAGATCACTTGAACCCCGGAGGCAGAGGTTGCACTCCATCCTGGGCAATGAGAGCAAAACTCTTGTCTCAAAAAAAAAGGAATGAAAAAAGGAAAAAAGAGACTACCATATCCAATAAAATGAATGATTGAATAACCTATTACAAAGGACAAATTATACTACACAAAATACTTACAAAATATTTATCAATATACAAACAAAACATACATAAAATGTCTTCCAAAGCAATTTTAAAAATGAAAAGTATATACTCACAAAAATAAAAAACAGCAAAATAAATCAGAAAAAACAAAAAAATCTTTACCCTCACCGTAATTTAAAACTTGCTAACAGATGTTTTACAACTTTTCTTTTTGAGACATGATCTCATACTATCACCCACTGGAGTGCAGTGGCACAAACATGGTTCACTGCAGCCTCAGCCTCCTAGGATCAAGTGACCCTTCCACCTCAGCCTCCCAGGTAGCTGAGACTACAGGTAGACATCACCATGCCTGGCTAATTTATTTTTCTGTAGAGAGGAGGTCTCCCTATGTTGCCTAGGCTGGCCTCTACCTGCTGGGTTCAGGTGACCCACCTCAGCCTCCCAACATGCTGGGATTAAGAGGCATGAGTCATCACGTCCAGCTCAACTTTTCACATATAAAATGAAGAAATAACAAAAGACACACAAACTACTACCCAGTTTTTACTATGAGGAAAAATCTTTAATTTGAAAAAAAAATAAGTGAGTATTCATACACTGCATTTTCTTTCTTTTTTTTTTTTCCTGAGACGGCATCTGGCTCTGTCTCCCAGGCTAGAGTGCAGTGGCACCATTTTGGCTCACTGCAACCTCCGCCTCCTGGGCTCAAACAATTCTCCTGCCTCAGCCTCCCAAGTAGCTGGGATTACAGGCACGTGCCACCACACTCGGCTAATTTTTGTATTTTTAGGAGAGATGGGGTTTCACCATGTTGGCCAGGCTGGTCTCAAACTCCTGACCTTGTGATCTGCCTGGCTTGGCCTCCCAAAGTGCTGGGGCCACGCCTGGACTACATTGCGTTTTCAAAGTGATTGTTCTTTCGATTGTTAATAGTCAAACAATGCAAACAAACTAAATATCCAGCAGCAAGCTAATGATTAAAATAATAATGTTATCACACCACCCACACTTTGTAAAATAAAGTAGATTTATGTGTACTGATATGACAAGATCACCAAGACATATTGTCAAAATACATACAGCATGGTGTCGTATGCACACAAACTTCAAATGTGTCCCATGTCCTCCCTTCCTCTCTCTCCACTATGCACACAATGCCTAGGACAAGGTCTGAAAGGACAGATGGCTACTTACTTAAGGATTATCTTTGGGGAGGAAAAGGCCAGTAAATTCGTAGTTGCTTTAAAATGAGACTTTTTATGCAAAACTGTTTTACAAAAAGAATCATCTTCATTAATTATTAATACTTATAAATAAGAAAATAAAACAACTGTAGCTAAGAAAAAAAATGCTATCTACTGACTGTCAAAATTTTAATGGCAATGACTAAATGCCAAAGTTTCAATGTGGACTAAATATGTATTAGGTCATTTAAAATGTTCACATATTTTTAATTAAAATTTCCCTTCTAGAAATCTAAATTAAAATGTGTCTGAGTGCGTCTGTGTATACATCCTATATATACATTCCACACATACATACTAAAAACAGGATAAAAAACACAAATGTATTTTAAATTTTAACAGAATAAATGCACTAACCAAAAACTAACACCTAAATATCACAGAGCAAGAAGATGTAAATTAATCACTTCAGTGCACAGTACACATTTTGCAAACATACAAAGTGATTCAATAATGTAAGAATGCAGAAAAATTTAAATATGCTTATGTTGAAGGGTAATTACAAAATTGTATGAAGATAAATGCACTTACACATGTATAGGAAAAAAGAAAATTATACTAAAATCTTTAAGAATGCGAATTATTTTAGGACAATATGGTTAAGAATTTCATTGCTTTTTTACTACATGTTCTGTATTATATGTGTCTGCTTCTTCAATTATGTTCATTTTAATCCCCTCATTGCATGCTATTTTGTTCTAATCTGAAATGGGATTCTGACTTGCATTTGTACTCACTCTTGGTTGCTCAGTGAGGCAGTCCTTCTGCGTTTGACTTGGACTTCCACCTCTGGTACGTGCTGTTCTGTAGTTCGTCTCAGGTGTAAGCGATCCCTGAAACAGAAAAGAGAGGGATTTGTTTGGTAGACTGCATCAATCTATGAAATAACTATTTGTCAAGGTTATATTTAGAACTACATTTAATATAATGGATTTTTAAATCTAATTAAAACAAGTTAACATTATTACAAGATCTTTAACCTTCAAACAGTCAGAATCTATGATATAACCACTTCTTTTCTCCTTTTAGAAGCCCATGACATCAGAAAACCTGGTTTTAAAAAAATGAGGAAATTAAAATAATGTATCTACCTCTATTTGTAGTCATGTACATATAATATTCCCACTTATGCAGAGATATATACACACATTACACCACTGCCCTACTTACCTTCCCTCCAAAAGCTGTAAACCTGATTTCAAAAATGGTTTCAAAAATATTTTTAGGATACAATAGACATACTTTTGTAGAGTAGAACAGAACATAGTTTAAATTATAAAATATCTACTTAAAAAAAACATGCAAATAGCGCTTTCTTTAGGATTTGCAAAGCAACAGAAGAGTTGCCCAGGCTAAAAACTATCCACATAGCAAAAACAAACAAACAAAAAACCCTGCCATGTTATGTCTGAACCCCTCACAAAATGGCTGCTCAAGGGAACAGAACATGAAATCAGAAACGAACACTCAGACTAGCCATATTAAGGACTGCAGAAACCACCTATGAACCCTTAAAGATGATAAATCAGAAAAGTCAGCAAAGTAACACAAGTAACAACTCAAAAGCAAAATTCAAAAGATAAATGCCAAAAGCTATTAATAATTCTCTGAACCCTGATGTTAAGTCATGTTAGACTTTTAGATTGGTAAAATAGCTTACCAATAACACACAGCTGTTTTATTCCTTCGAGTTTAAATGTTCTAATCAAGCCATACACACAGATTTGATTTCTAAATGGTAAACTTTTATACACTGATAATGTTTATTACTTTTGATTACACAATGGCCTATTAAATATAACACCTGAATTACAAGCAGTATAAGAAGTAAAGAGGACTTCATCAAAAAAAGTTCCGAAAACACTAAAGAAAGTGAAAGGATAACCAGAATAGGAAAAAATTTTTGATAAACATACAGCTGTTTCTAGTATCCAAAACAAACAAACAGAAAATCCAAACAATGAAAAAAAAAGATGGTAGGGAGAGGCAAAGGAAAACTTTTTCAGGTGGTAGATACATTTATGCCACTAATTTTGATAAGACAATGATTTCAAAGGCATGTACTTATCTCTTAGCATACCAACTTTTAACATTAACTATCTACAGCTTTTGTATGTCAATCACACCTCAAAAAAGTATTTTTTCAAGTTTGGTATCAGGAATATGTAAGGAACAACATACAACTCAACAATAAAAGGGCAAATTCTACTGCTACAATGGGTAAAACACTTGAATAGACAGTCTTCCAAACATATACAAATGGCTAATCTATATGAAATGATGCTGAACATTAGTCACTAAAAAAAAGCAAATCAAAACCCCAATGAGGCAGGGCGCAATGGCTCATGGAAGGCTGAGGCCAGACAATCACTTGAGCTCAGGAGATAAGCCTGGGCAACATCTGTATGAAAAAATACAAAAATTAGCTGAGTGTGGTGGTGCATGCCTGTGGAGCCAGCTACTCAGGAGGCTGAGGTGAGAAGGTACTTCAGCCTAGGAGGCAGAGGCTGCAGTGACCTGAGATCATGTCACTGGCACACCAGCCTGGGTGACAGAGCCAGACCCTGCCTCAAAACAAAAAAAAACCCACTGAAATGCCACCATCTGACACCACAATATTTGTGAAGGATGTGGGGAAATTGCTGGTGGAAACAAAGTGGTATATATAGCCTTTGCCTACTTCCTAAAAATGTTAATCATGAAAGTAACATATGACACTAACTCTACTGCTAGATGGAGTAATATTACAAGACCCAAACTCAGCCTCCAAAGCAGCTGGGATTACAAGCGTGTACCACCACACCCAGCTAATTTTTGTATTTATAGTAGAGACAGGGTTTACCATGTTGGCCAGGCTGATGTCGATCTCCTGGCCTCAGGTGATCTGCCCACCTCAGCCTCCCAAAGTGCTGGGATTACAGGCATGAGCCACTATGCCCGGCCAGTTCATGTTCTTTCTATTATACCTGCAGCCTTCCCAGCTTCCACTACACTCTCATACTTCCAAAAAGACAAAATTTCAAGAACCTGGCATATACTAGGGCTACGTAAAACTTTGTGAAACTAATTCTTTGTATTAAACATATTATACATGTTCCTAGTAGCATTATTCATAATAGCCAAAGAATGGAAACAACTCAAATGTCCATCAACTTACGAATGAAGAAAATATGGTATATCCAAAGGAATATCATTCAGCCATAAAAAGGAATTTAGTACTGATGAGTGCTACATTATGGTGGCCAAATATAGCTAAAAATGTAGTACATTAATATAATACAATTAAACTATCAACTAAACCATGATTAATCTAATAGTATACAACTGCAAACACTGTCTTACCAAAAAACAAACAAAAACCGGCAGTTGCTCAATATGAAAGGTCTGAGGTCAACTGAGGAAACAGCCATCAAACCAAAATATTCTATTATCCTACTACTTCAACTTTCTGAATTTACCCTTTTTGTATGTGTGTGAGACAGAGTCTTGCCCTGTCACCTCGAGTGGAGTGCAGTGGCATGATCTCGGCTCACTGCAACCTCTGTCTCCCAGGTTCAAGCAATTCCTCTGCCTCAGCCTCCCAAGTAGCTGGGGCTACAGGCGTGTGCCACCATGCCTGGCTAATTTTTATATTTTTATTAGAGATGGGGTTTTACCATATTGGCCAGGCTGGTCTTGAACTCCTGACCTTGTGATCTGCCCGCCTCGGCCTCCCAAAGCACTGGGATTACAGGTGTGAGCCACCACACCCAGTCCAAATTTATCTTTTTTTAAATGTAGAGACGAGTTCTCACTACCCAAGCTTGAACTCCCAGGCTCCAACGATCCTCCTGCCTTGGCCTCCCAAAGTGCTGGGATTATAGACGTGAGCCACCACACCTGGCTTAAATCTACTTATTTTTAATCTACATATAAAATGTCATCTATGAGGTTTATTTTGAAAACACGGGTTTATTGAATGTTCTAGATACATACACACATGCTTTATCTAACTGCATCCCCAACACAGAAACCAACATTTTATGAAACTGAGGATATCACGAAAAAATCATCATATATAAATGGTGTTAAATATTTGCCCTCAAGGCCGGGCGCGGTGGCTCAAGCCTGTAATCCCAGCACTTTGGGAGGCCGAGACGGGCGGATCACGAGGTCAGGAGATCAAGACCATCCTGGCTAACACGGTGAAACCCCATCTCTACTAAAAAATACAAAAAAAAACTAGCCGGGCGAGGTGGCGGGCGCCTGTAGTCCCAGCTACTCAGGAGGCTGAGGCAGGAGAATGGCGTAAACCCGGGAGGCGGAGCTTGCAGTGAGCTGAGATCCGGCCACTGCACTCCAGCCTGGGCGACAGAGCCAGACTCCCTCTCAAAAAAAAAAAAAAAAAAAAAAAATTTGCCCTCAAATCACTTACACTGAAAGTAACCATCTGGACATACATTGAAAAGCAAAAAGCAATGGGATCCCAATTTTATTATGGCCTAAATTTTCCATAAAATTTACGATGTCAAGAATAAAAATAAACAAACAAACAAACAAAGTTGGCCAGGTACAGCGGCTCATGGCTGCAATGCCAGCATTTTGGGAGGCCTAGGCAGGAGCACTGTTTGATTTCAGGAGTTCGAGACCAGTCTGGGCAATATAAGGAGATCCCTCTCCACAAAAAAATAAAAAGTTAGCTGGGCATAGTGCCTCAAGCCTCTAGTAACAGGTACTTCGGAGGCTGAGGCAGGAGTTTAGATCGATCCAGGAGTTTGAGGTTACAGGGACCTATAATTACACCACTGCACTCCAACCTGGGCAATACAGACAGACCCTGTCTCCTAAAAACAAAAAAATAAGGTTAATGATAGCCTGCTAATCTGTATCCCACGAACACAAGAAACCTCAGTGCCTCCAAAATAAAACCTGGGGAGGATTAACAACAAGAGAATTTGGGCCAGCCACAGTGGCCACAGAGAGACTGAGGAGGGAGAGGATATAGCTTGAGTCTAGCTGTTCGAGTCCAGCCTGGACAACATAGGGAGACCCTGGTCTATTAAAAAAAACAAAAACAAAAAAACTCTGAGCCAGTTAGCATGCAGAAATGGAGAGAGGCTGCCTTAGGTAGTAACAATTCTCACTCAAGCTTTCTGGCTCTGGGCCACAAAAAAAAAAAAAAAGGGACAGGACCAGCGACAAATCTTCGCGTGGAAGAAGTAAGATTTTTAAACCTTCATTGTCCCAGTCACTGAGGGCAGTACTCACAACCTGCTTACTTAAATGATTCTTTATAAAAATAGCTATGTAACAGAGGGCAGTGGCAAAGGAGGTTATCTTGAAATCCTTGACACCTTATAAACTAAATTTTTTGTAAAACAAAAATGTTTATTAGGAAAAAGAACAGGGTAAGGGAAGCATAAAGATATAGAGTAACTATAAATGGGGAAAACATTTCAGCAATGACACACTGGTCAGACAGAATAGCGAAATTAAGATAAGGCAAGGTCTGTGAATAAACCCAAACCAGCTACTACCCTGCCTGAGACAACAATATAAGGGTCTCTCAACCAAGCTTCCTTCCTCTGCATCACAAGAAGGCCTGCCTCACTCCCCGCCTCCAAAAAGCCCTAGCACAGAGCCAATTCACTGAATAGGACACAGACCTTGAAACTTCAAGAGGCCTTTCCAAAGGGATCTGCCATATTGGGATCCCGGGCCTGAATGCAAGACTACAAAATGGCGGACCAGACTAAATACTCAGCTTGCAAATAGCCAAATGACCAGAAGTTAAACCAAGAAATATATGTATGTTAAGTGCTATCTCCATGCAAGCAGGAAAAAAAAGTAAATTATAAGTATCATATAAAATCCCAGACTCCTGCTATTTTTAAAACTACCCAAAAACAGATTATTCCAGAACAAGGCTTTTCGGGCTTCGTAGATGTAACTTTTCTGTTACTTACAACTCAGTGCAACCAGACATACCAGTTATGATAGAGGGAAAATGTAAATACAAAAAAGGCAAGCACTGAAAGTCCTGCGAAGGAAGACAAAATCCTTAGAATAAAATGATTTTTTTTAAAGTACTGGAATATAAAAATGCAGTTATTCATTAACCTTTCTCACCAAATTTTTGTAGCTCCAACTTCAAAAATGATCATCATTAATTTAAAATTCCAAAAAAAGACATTAACTCTGATCCCAAGTACAACCCCACCCCAATAAGATCGTCTCCACTTTTCTGCTTCTCTTTTATTCTCTTTCTGCAAACACAACTTGCAGCTTTCAACTCCCAGAAGATGAAGGGGTCCAGTGTTTGAAACACCTTACAACCTTGGCTGGGAAGAGCCATCATGATACCCTCTTCCCCCAACCCATTTAAGGGAAGTATGCCGTGCATCAGAATGGACTATCCAGAGATTACGAAGGATAAGTGAATCTTAAATAGAGTAAATTTGGCATTTATCAAATGTGTCCAGTGGAAATCAAAGACTACAGGGAGTTAAAAAAGGGGTTAACAAGTCCACTTCGAATAGAGAATTAGCGCACAACACAACCAAGAGAAGAACTGCAAAAATGAAAAGGCAGGATTTTCTAGGGAGTCAGAAAACCAATTTAAAATCTCTATCATTAATGGAGGCTTCCTGAAGCAGCACAGCAGGTCTTGGGGTGGCTGCACCTTTGATGGCCCCCAGACCCCCACCACCCCAGTTTACTGCAGAACAGAAAAGCAGCCCAGTGCAGCTGCCATCCCACACAGGCGGAGGTGGTACAAATGCCTGGCCTCTAGCCACATTCCCCTCCAATCCTCTACAGCCGCACGGTGGGTAAGGGGTGGCTGCCAAGCTTGCTAGGGGCGCCTGTGCCAACCCATCTCCCTCCTCCCCCCTCTACTGCGCCACAACCGGAAAGGAACAGCTGCTGTATCAGCCAGGTGAAGGGGAGGGCTGCCATCCCTTTCAGGCAAAAGCTGCATAAGCCCCCACTCCCCTGCTCCCCGTCTCGCCCCATTGCAAGCGGAGGCGACTGTCACCTCTGCTGCGTCTGCGCGACTGCATCCTTCCCCAGGCAGCGCTTTGGGGAGGAGGCAGCCGCCCACCTTAGCCCGCCTCCTCTGCTTACCACTGCACCCTAAAGAGGATACGGCTGAAACTTCAAAACAGCAGAAGCTGAGCACACACACACCAGCCGCCCCCTCCCCACTGGCGGCTCTAGAGAGAGGAAGCGGCCACCCCCACCCTGAGGCGCTTGCGCAGATCTAAGGCGCTGCAGCGGCGGCCATCTTGAAGGAGCCGCACAATGGCAGTGACGCAACACAGACCCCCAGGCTGTGCCGACACAGCCTTCCAAGACCCGGTTCCAGAGAGAAACAATGAAAAAAAAGGTAACCCTCAGGCATCGCCTGGCCTATCCGTCAAAAGATCTGTAAATGCAAGTTCTGCACATCATTCCTGTCTTCTTATGCTGTAGCCTCAAAAGCGAGGGTTCCTAAAGGGTACACCAGGCAAGGATTCCACGCATTTCTGCAGCCCCTGCGGCAGTGTAGGCGTTGCGCAGTTTTAATAAAAAAGCACCATCACCACAGCAGACAAACCAGATGACCACCACAGCAGACAAACCAGATGACCACCGCAGGTCACAGGAAAATTAAAGGCTGCTGACTGTGCTACTGCCCCTCCTGATGCCCCCTCCCCGCCACAGCGATCATTCAGCGTCCCTTAGTCACTCCAGACAGCAACAGGCCCCGCGGCCGCCATGCCCACCGCCTCCATGCCATGCCCACCGCCGCCATGCCTACTGCCACCAAAGCCGCCAATGCCCACCGCCGCCGCCTTCCTCCTACCTCCCAGCCGCTTCCTACAGACCCTTCCCGCGCCGCGATCACCAACACAAACCCCACCACGGTCGCACCGACTCATCCCCCTGGTCCACTGCCACAGCCTCCTCGCCTCGGTCACTGCGACGAATCCCCCCCAGTCGCCCCACGTACCCTGCTCCACCACGCAGTGGCCACTTCAGTACACCCACCTGCGCTCGACACCCCCTAAATACCCGTCACTCCACGTACCTTCGCCCCGCCACGATCACTCCAGTATACCTACCTCCGCCTCAAATCCCGATGCACCGGTCCCCCCACGTACCCTCGCCACACGGAACTGCAGTCACTCCGATGTACCCACCTCCGCCCATGTCCCTGGCTGGCTGCGGTGACCCCACACGCTCCCCGTCACCACCGCCCTTCCCACCGCAGACACCCGCAATAGGACCTGTGGCGACACCACAGCTGGGGGCGGATGGAGGACGCGCCCCAAAGCGAGCGGACAGGGTACCATCAGGGCGAATGGCACAGCCACAAGCCTCTGAACCTTCCGGATCTGGTTCTCCAGAACAAAGGACTTTAGGACCCAAATGCCCAGTTTATTGAGTACTCCAAGTCCTGAAAACTTGGAATATCTGATGAATAAAAGTGGCTGCTCCCCAGGCTGTCTCTTGAGAGAAGCCACCGGCGCAGCTGACCTTGCTCGCTCCATCGCGTCACTGACCGCTCCTCAGACCGATGCGTCAGGCATCTCCGGCGGCCGCTCCGCTCTGCGCCAGACTCGCTGCAGCAGCGTCAGGCTTCGCACACATCCCCGCCTGAGCATGCGCACTAGCCCGCCTCTGCGGCCGCGCAGGCGCCCTTGTTTGCCGCAGTGCAGGGGTCCCAGTGCCCTCCCTGACCGCAATGACCTGGGGGGTGGGGGCTACTGGACCCCTAGGGCCCCACAGCATTGTTGCATTGAGAGGGGGCCTCTAGAAACCATAAGCAACCTGGGATCAATGGACATGCCTATTTTTTTAAATGTGTAAAATACTAAAGAAAGAATTCTTGGTTGTACAATAAATGTTTGCACACACCACTGGCCAAACAATCCTAATTTACACTCATCCTCAGGTCTTCCTATGTGCGGTACAGAAAAGCTGGTTTGGAAAAGTTAAATGCGCCATAACCACAATCAATGAAAATATGCCAGACTTGAAATCCTTCCAGAAGAAAATCTCCCTAACTCTAAAAACACGCTACATTGTTCAAATTTGGTGGGATCTTTCTTCCTTTTTTCTACTTTCTACATTTTGAGGGGGTAAATTGTGAAAAATATCTTCCCCAAAATCACAATATAATTAAACTGTCCTATACAGAACGGATAGATCATTCAATTCAAAAACACTGGCTATTCAATTCTTGTAAAACAAAAATATGAACTTAGACCCCCACCTAAGATCTAAGTAAGACAGCCTTTCTTTGCCTATTAGACTTGGATACATTAAAATTTTTGCCAATAATCAATGATAGCTGGAGTGGGGAGAAACTGACACTTTTATATAATACTAATGGACAAGGAAACATTATTTTTGACCTAATAATATTCTATCTGCAGAAATAACGGAAGCATCCGTAACTCCAAAATTTAGATACTGATGTAGCTTGGGAAAAGACACTGCTGAGAATAAGGAGGAAATAATCCTGAAACTGTATCTGCATAGTTTTTATACACATTTGCCCTTTCTCAATTGCCCATTATCAAAGAAGGGAGGGTGATAGGAGTGGAGGTTGACTAAATGGTTAAATCCCCTCTCAAGCCCTGTAAGCTACTGCTCAGTTCCCAATGATCCTACATTAAAACAGGTGCACAGAGGCTTATCAATGCTGACTTTTATCATAACAAAATCTCAGAAACTGTGCAATGTTCCTCACAGAGAACAGATAGGCTAAGTAAATAAACGTATATATAAACAATAACATGCAATATCGCTGATGGAAAAAATGATCTATTAGGCTGAACCATATAAAATTGTCAATATTCAATTTTTTTGACCTACAAAAACATTGCAATTTCTAATAGTTCATTGATACATATTCACATAAAATAACATGGGAAGTTGACTCTGATCACAGGAGTGAATCGAAAAATAAAATGTAGGCTGGGCACAGTGGCTCACACCTGTAATCCCAGCACTTCAGGAGGCCAAGGCGGGCAGATCACGAGGTCAGATCGAGACCATCCTGGCCAACATGGTGAAACCCCATCTCTACAAAAAAAACAGAAAAATTAGCTGGGCGTGATGGTGCGTGCCTGTTGTCCTAGCTACTCGGGAGGCTGAGGCAGGAGAACTGCTTGAACCCAGGAGGCAGAGGTTGCAGTGAGCTGAGATCGCACCACTGCAGTCCAGCCTGGTGACAGAGCAAGACTCTGTCTCAAAAAAATAAATAAAATAAAGGCATACTCTATGTTTATTCGTACACTGAAAAAAGTATGAAAGAACACATACCATTATAGTCCAGTGACAAAAACCATGCCTTTGGACTCAGGCTTTTTTGATTCAAATTCCAGCTTTGACTCTCCACAACAATGTTACTTTGAGCAAGTTACTTAACCCTCTGTGTATTAAATTCCTAATCTGTAACAAAAGAAGGGATTCTATTTACTTTATACAATGGCTTAACAATTAAATGAGCTAAAATACTATTTAGAACAGGTCCTAGTAAAAGCTGGGTAAAAATGTTGGCTCTTAGAACGTCACCAAATGTTACAGTACCACTTCTTCTAGGAGTAGAAATTGGGTATTCATTTTTTATTCTCATTGTTTTAACTAATGTCTGTATCTTATATTTCCTCTTTTTTTTTCCTAATATCCTTTTTCCATTGTAGACACCAAACTTACATGCCACAAACGTTATAGTCATGTTTCCTCAGGTTTCTCTTGGCTGTCACAAGTTGAGATTGTTTTGTATTTTTAATTTTTACAGTGTTTCGTACTTTTTGCAATGATTATGAATTACTTTTACAATTAAAATATAAGTATTATTAAAAAGAAATAAACTACATTCAATTCTCAACTTGCACTTATCTAGTTTCTTGGACTTATCTTCCATTGTTTCTGGTATGTTCTCTTTTCAAACTCTGACTGCCTTTCCTCATAATCTCCTGTATGTTCTACTGCATTAGGAAATTCGCTTTGGAGTCTGAGAAGTCATAATGGGTGTCCTGGACTTTACAGAAAATACAAAGAGAACTGCCATTAGGCTCACTCATATTTTATACTAGTTAGTAATAGGTCTGATTCAGCATATTCTACAACTGGGGAGTGAAGATACAGAGAAGGAGACATTGCCGCTAAACTCCACTATGATATGCTAGTAGACCCTGACAGGTGTCCCAAAAATTCAATTTTCCCAAAGGCTACATTTATCCCCAAGCCAAACACTTAAGGTTATGTACTTAAAGCACACTAAACTTGCAATAAAACGGTTCTGTACAGAATAGACAAAGGAGACTAGAAAAACTAATCAAAACCCTTGCATCATACCATGTACAAAAATTAACTCAAAATACATCAATAAACTATAAGTCATTTGTTATAGAACATATATATACATGTTATATATGTATATATACACATATATACCTACGTATAAATGTGATATATAACATTTGTGTATGTGTATATTTTACATATATATTCCATGTATACTTATATATACATGTATAAATATATGTGTGTATATATATAAATCTGCGTAACCTTGAATTAGGCAACAGTTTCTTAGATATGACATCTAAAACAAAGGCAATCAAAAATAATAAATAAACTGAACTTCACAGTTACATAAAAGTTTTTGCTTCAAGGGACATTAAGAAAGTGAAAAGACAGCCAAGAAAATGGGAGAAAATATTTGCAAATCATAAAGCTACTAGGAGTGTAGTATTCAGAATGTGTAAAGAAGTGTTACTACTTGGCTGGGTGTAGTGGCTCATAAGTGTAATCCCAGCACTTTGGGAGACCAAGGCAGGCGGATCATTTGAGGCCAGCAGTTCGAGACTATTCTGGCCAACATGGTGAAACCCCGTCTTTATTAGAAATATGAAAATTAGCTGGGCATGGTGGCACATGTCTATAGTCCCAGCTACTTGGGAGGCTGAGGCCAGGAGAATCCCTTTAACCCAGGAGGCCAAGATTGCAGTGAACCCAGATCATGCCACTGCACTCTTGCCTGGGTAATAAGAGTGACACTCTGTCTCAAAAAAAAAAAAAAAAAAAAAAAAAGTGTTACTATTCAACAACAAAAGGACAAAAACATTTTTTTTTAATGGGCGAAGGATTAAAATGGTTCTCAAATACCAACGGCCAATAAGCACATGAAAAGATACAATCGTTAAGTCATTAGAGAAATACAAATGAAAACCACAATGAGATGCCACTTGGGGCTATAATTAAAATGACAATGACAAGTGTTGTGGAGGAGGTGGAGAAATTGGAACCCTCTAACACTGCTGATTGGGATGTAAAACAGCACAGCCACAGTGGAAGAGTTTGGCAATGCTTACAAATGTTAACCCTGAAGTTACCGTGTGACCTACAATTCTACTCCCAAGCAGATCAGAACGAAATGAAAACGCCAAGTGCGGTGGCTCACGCCTGT
This sequence comes from Macaca fascicularis, assembly GCF_037993035.2. Taxonomy (NCBI): domain Eukaryota; kingdom Metazoa; phylum Chordata; class Mammalia; order Primates; family Cercopithecidae; genus Macaca; species Macaca fascicularis. Next base: position 4,162,960 of record NC_088381.1, read on the forward strand.
AATATAGCACTTTGGGAGGCCGAGACGGGTGGATCACCTGAGATCAGGAGTTCGTGATCAGCCTGACCAACATGGTAAAACCCCATCTCTACTAAAAAATACAAACATTAGCCAGGCATGGTGGCGGGTGCCTGTAGTCCCAGCTGCCTGGGAGGCTGAGGCAGAAGCCTCCCTTGAGCCTGGGAGCTGGAGGTTGCGGTGAGGGAGATGGCGCCATTGCACTCCAGCCTGGGCGACAGAGCAGGACTCCGTCTCAAAGAAAAAAAAAAATGAAATGAAAACATAGGGGCTGGGCACAGGGGCTCAAGCCTGTAATCCCAACCCTTTGGGAGGCTGAGGCAGGCAGATCGCTTGAATCCAGGAGTTCGAGACCAGCCTGGGCAGCATAGCAAGACCTGTCTCTACAAAAAAAAAAAAAAAAAAGCCAAATGTGGTGTTGCAACACCTCTGGTCCCAGCTACTCAGGAGGCTGAGGTAGGAGAATCACTTGAGCCTGAGAGGTGAAGACTACAGTAAGCTGTGGTCGCACCACTGCACTCCAGTCTGGGGAATGGAGCCAAACCTGTCTTAAAAAAAAAAAAGAAAAGAAATGAAAGCATAAATTAATGCAAAACCATGTCTATGCATTTTCATAGCAGCCTTATTTATAATACTAAAAACTGGGGGTCGGGCGCAGTGGCTTATGCCTGTAATCCCAGCACTTTAGGAGGCTGAGGCTGGCGGATCACGAGGTCAGGAGTTCGAGACCAGCCTGGCCAACATAGTGAAACCCCATCTCTACTAAAAATACAAAAATTAGCCGGGTGTGGGGGCACACACCTGTAGTTCCAGCTACTCAGGAGGCTGTGGCAGGAGAATCACTTGAACCCAGGAGGCGGAGGTTGCAGTGAGCCAAGACCATGCCATTGCACTCCAGCCTGGGTGACAGAGTGAGACTCCGCCTCAAAAAAAAAAAAAAAAAAAAGTTAGAAACAACTCAAATGCTCTTCAACTGATGAATGAATAAACAAAATCTGAGGTCGGATGCGGTGGCTCACGCCTGCTATCCCAACACTTTTAGAAGCCAAGGTGAGAGGATTGCTTGAACTCAGGAGTCTGAGATCTCCCTAACAGCAAGACTCCATCTCTACTAAAAATTTTTTTAAAAATTAGTTAGGCATAGTGGTGCGTGCCTCTAGTCCCAGCTACCCAAACTGAGGTGGGAGGATTGCTTGAGCCAGGGAGGTCGAGGCTGCAGTGAACTATGATTACACCATTGCACTTTAGCCTGGGCAACAGAGTGAGACCCTTTCTCAAAAAAAAAAAAAAAAAAAAAAAAAAAGAAAAGAAAAGAAAAAAGAAAACAACTATGGCATGGTACTATGGAATATTATACTGCTATAAAAAGGAATGGCGTGTTGATTCATGAAAAAACATGGATGAACCCTGACAACATTAGGCTGAGTGAAAGCAGCTAGACAGAAAAGGCTACATATTTTTTTTTGTTTTTTGTTTGTTTAACAGTCTCACTCTGTCACCCAGGCTGGAGTGCACTGGCACAATCATGGCTTACTGCAGCCTCGACCTCGTGGGCTCAAGTAATTCTCCCACCTCAGCTTCCTTAGTAGCTGGGACTACAGGCATGCGCCACCATGCCAGCTAATTTTTTTATTTTTTGTAGAGACCTGGTCTAACTATGTTGCCCAGAGAGGTCTCCAACTCCTACACTAAAAAAATCGTCCGCCGGGCGCGGTGGCTCAAGCCTGTAATCCCAGCACTTTGGGAGGCCGAGACGGGCGGATCATGAGGTCAGGAGATCGAGACCATCCTGGCTAACCCAGTGAAACCCCGTCTCTACTAAAAAATACAAAAAATTAGCCGCGCGAGGTGGCGGGCGCCTGTAGTCCCAGCTACTCGGGAGGCTGAGGCAGGAGAATGGCGTGAACCCGGGAGGCGGAGCTTGCAGTGAGCTGAGATCCGGCCACTGCACTCCAGCCTGGGCGACAGAGCGAGACTCCGTCTCAAAAAAAAAAAAAAAAAAAAATCAAAAAAAAAAAAAAAATCAAAAAAAAAAAAAATCAAAAAAAAAAAAAAAAACCGTCCCACTTTGGCCTCCCAAAGTACTGGGATTGCAGGCATGAGCCAACATGTCAGGCATTATTATGGTTCCTTTTATATGATATGTTAAGAATTGACAAATCCAGGGTGAGTGTGGCGGCTCACGCCTGTTATCCCAGCACTTTGGGAGGCCAAGGCGGGTGGATCACCTGAGGTCAGGAGTTCAAGACCAGTCTGGCCAACATGGCAAAACCTTGTCTCTACTAAAAATACAAAAATTAGCTGGGTGTGGTGGCACATGCCTGTAATCCCAGCTACTCAGGAGGCTGAGGCAGGAGAATCACTTGAACCCAGGAGGCAGGGGTTGCAGTGAGCCGAGACTGCGCCAATGCACTCCAGCCTGGGTGAGAGAGCGAGACTCTGTCTCAAAAAAAAAAAAAAAAGAATAGGCAAATCCATATAGACAGAAAGCAGATTAGTGATTTTCAGGGGATGGGAGAGGAGTGAAAGGAGAGTAATTGCTGTTGGTTATGAGGTTTCTTTCCAGATGATCAAAATATTCTGGAATTTCTGGAATTAGATAATAGTTTATCTAATTTTCCAACCATAGGATGGTTGGGAAACATTGTGAGTATACTCAAAAGCACTGAATTATATATTTTAAAGGGGTAAATGTTATAGTATGTGAATTATAAATCAGTTTTTAAAAACCCTAATTCAGGGACATTCTACAAACATTTGACCAGTAATCCCCAAAACTGTCAAGGTCATCAAAATAAAGTGAGAAAATGTCACAACCAAGAACAACCTTGAGACACAAGAGTACTAGCTGTACTGTGATTTCCTGGATGAGATCCTGGAACAGTAAAAGGGTATTTTAGAAAAACTGAAGACATCTGGATAAAGTATGTTATAAAAGTTAATTAAAATGTACCAATATTGGTACATCAATGACACAAGTGTAACATGTTAATAGGGGAAACATATGAGACACATGGGAACTCTCTACTATCTTTGAAATAATTTTGTAAACATAAACTGTTCTGAGGCTGGGTGCGGTGACTCACACCTGTAATCCCAGCACTTTGGGAGGCCGAGGCGGGCAGATCACAAGGTCAGGAGATCGAGACCATCCTGGCCAACACATTGAAACCCCGTCTATACTAAAAATACAAAAATTAGCCAGGCGTGGTGGCGTGCGTCTGTAGTCCCAGCTACTCAGGAGGCTGAGGCAGGAGAATCATTTGAACCTGGGAGGTGGAGGTTGCAGTGAGCCAAGATCACGCCACTGCACTGTCCAGCCTGAGCAACAGAGCAAGACTCCATCTCAAAACATAAATAAAATAAAATAAAAGAAGATTTGTATTTTGAGTTTTCGATTACATTGTGAAACACTGATGCTACATTAAGAAATTCTAGCAGAAAAGTGAGTGGTAGATTGAGACCATTTTCCCCCCTAACTTATTGAGAAGTAGAGGTCTTTTGACTGTTATAAATTACTTTCTTTTTCCTTAGTTTGAGACAAGTGTAAGTAAAGTCCAGCCAGGCATGGAAATAAGATGTGCTGCTACTTGGATAAAATACTTTTGGATGGGGTGGAAGAATATTTTAAAACACATACAACTGTATGACACGACAAAATATAAAATCAGGTTTTTTTGTTTTGTTTTGTTCTCTTTTCGAGACAGAGTCTCACTCTGTCACCCAGGCTGGAATGCAATGGCGTGATCTCGGCTCACTGCAACCTCTGCCTCCCGGGTTCAGGTGATTCTCCTACCTCAGCCTCCCAAGCAGCTGGGACTACAGGTGCGTGTCACCACGCCCAGCTAATTTTTGTATTTGTAGTAGAGACGAGGATTCACCATATTGGCCAGGCTGGTCTCGAATTCCTGACCTCATGATCCACCTGCCTCGGCCTCCCAAAGTGCTGGGATTACAGGCATGAGCCACCGCACCCGGCCTCAGGTTATGTTTTAAATACAAAATAATGTGAAGTTTTCTTTGCATAATTGCCACATCATCCCAGTCCATCTTCCCTGCCATAAGGAGTACTTTTGTGGCAGGGTCTTTTAAATATAATATTTGTCTTTTAAAAAAGACTTCTACAAATTGTAATCTGAGATAATTATACACACTAAAATATTTTTGAAAGCTGCATTTGATATATTAGAACTAAAACAAATATAAAAGGCATATGCATTATAAAATAATTTGAAGTAAATAACCTTAAAATTTATGGAACATATACAATATTGGAAATGATACTTTAGAGGGACTAACATCCTTCTTATAACAAAATTAAAAATTCAGAAGCAGAAATTCAATGTAATAAAACTAGAAAGACTAGATGGTTTGAAATCTGCACTCTATGTGAGCAGCTCTCTTTATTTTTCATTTATTTATTGTACAAACCCATATCCTTACTATGCAGCAGTTACTCTTCTAAGTATGTTAACATTAGTTCATTTAAAAATCATGTTCTGGGCCGGGCGCGGTGGCTCAAGCCTGTAATCCCAGCACTTTGGGAGGCCGAGACGGGCGGATCACGAGGTCAGGAGATCGAGACCATCCTGGTTAATACGGTGAAACCCCGTCTCTACTAAAAAGTACAAAAAACTAGCCGGGCAAGGTGGCGGGCACCTGTAGTCCCAGCTACTTGGGAGGCTGAGGCAGGAGAATGGCGTGAACCCGGGAGGTGGAGCTTGCAGTGAGCTGAGATCTGGCCACTGCACTCCAGCCTGGGCGACAGAGCGAGACTCCGTCTCAAAAAAAAAAAAAAAAAAAAATCATGTTCTGGATTCAGGACTACTATAAAAAGATTAAAAATAAATAAAAAACAAAAAATAAAAACCATGTGATGGCCACTGTAGGCTCATGCCTATAATCCCAATACTTTGGGAGGCTGAGCAGGGGGATCACCTGAGCCTTGGAGTTACAGATCAGCCTGCATAACATAGGGAGACCCCACCTCTATTAACAATACAAAAATTAGCCGGGCATGATAGCATGTGCCTGTAGCTCCAGCCACTCAGGAAGTTGGGACAGGAGAACTGCTTGAACCCAGGAGGTCAAGGCTACAGTGAGCCATGATTACATCACTGCACTCCAGTCTGGGTGACAGAGTGAGATTCCAAGACTTTGTCTCAAAAAAACAAAACAAAACAAAAAACCGTGTGAGTTACTATTTCATTTCCATCTTTTCTTTTTATTTTTTTTTTAAGAGACAGGGTCTCGCTATGTTACCCAGGCTAGAGTGCAGTGGCACAATCATGGCTCACTGCTGCCTCGACCTCCTAGGCTGAAGCTATCCTCCCACCTCAGCCTCCCAAGTACCTGGGATTACAGGCCTAAGGAATCATGCCTGGCCCTATTTCCATCCCTTTTACAGATTAGGAAACTGATGCCCAGAAAACAGAAGAACTATACTCAAAGTCACACAGCTCTCAAGCATTTGAGCCCAGATTCAAGCCAAGCATTCTGGTTCCAGTACTGCCAGCTCTCAACCCCAACTCTATGCTGCTCCTCTTCATTATAATTTTATTCCATAAAAAGTTTATATAAATGCAAATACAAAAACCTAAAGCCAAGGCAGAAAGATGGGTAAAAACACAAAACAGAACACACGTACATTAAGCACTGAAGCCCAGGAACTAACCCAACATGCCTTTCTGCTCAAAGCACCAAGTAACAGGGGCAGCTGACATTTTCCAGACTTTTGCCTACAGGCACCATCTGTCCCACAGGAAAGCAGGCGAGGGACAGCCTTGATAAGGAGAGATAAATCTTTGCTGAATTTCTCCTCTCCCGCCTCAATCTAGGGAGCAGCTGGAAAAAGACTAGACTAATAGCAACCTTCTTAGAAAATCCCAAGATAGGCTCAGGAAAAGAATGAGCAAGAAAAGAAAGTACCTACTCTTGAGAATGCACCAACTGGAACACAAGCAACAAAATAAAAAGCTCTTCACCCATGGCCTTTGCACATATTGTTACCACATCCAGGTTTTAGAAAAGAGAGCCCTTGACGGTCAGCAAACTATGCCAAATCCTGCCTGCTGCCTGTATATTTTTTTTAAAGAGATGGGGCCTCTCTATGTTGCACAGGCTGGAGTGCAGTGACACAATCACAGGCTTAATTATAGCACGATATAACCTTGCAGTCCTGGGCTCAAGTGATCCTCCTGCCTCAGCCTCTCAAGTAGCTGGGATTACAGGCATAGTGATATGCACAGGTACCTACCATTGCAACCGGCTGCGGTACTTTCTTTTTTTTTTTTTTTAACATGGTGGGTAGGGGGAAGGAGGAAAGGATCCAAGTAAAAGTTTATTTTGTGATGTAAACATTATATGAAGTTCAAATTTTAGTATCTATAAATAAAGTGTTATTGGAACAAAGCCATGGCCATTTGTTTATGTATTGTCTATGACTACAACCACACAGTTGAGTAGTTGTAACATAAACCATATGACCCACAAAGCTAAAAGTATTTGTTATCTGACTGTGATAGTGATCTTATGTTTCAATGGGGCTAGGCCATGGTACCCAGGTATTTGGTCAAACATCAACCTGGATGGTGCCATGATGGCATGTTTTGAGATGGGGTTAATGTTTAAATCAGTAGACTCTGAGTAAAGCAGATGCCTTCTTTAATATGGGTGGACCTCATCCATTCAATTGAAACCCATAAGAGAAAACAAACCAAAGAAAAAGAAGACGAAATTGTCTCCAGACTGCCCTTGGTCTAGGGCTACAACATCAACTCTTCCCTGAATCCATAGCCTGCTCTGAAGATTTTGGACTAGCCAGCCTCCATAACCACATGATGAATTCTGAAAGAGAGAGACAGAGACTGAGACTATATACATCCTATTAGTTCACTTTGTTTTTCTGGAGAACCCTAACACACACAGATTTTGTTACCAAGAATAGTTCTATAGGAAACAGATTTTAAGAATAAATTTTCTGAGTTAGTTCTGGGGTTGGTTTCTGAAATTGGTACTCTAAATTAACTAGATTTAAAGGCATTAATTACAAGTAATCAGAAGAACACTAGCTAATTGCTTTTTGTATTTTTAGTACAGATGGGATTTCACCATGTTGGCCAGGCCAGTCTCGAACTCCTGACCTCAGGTTATCCGCCCGCCTTGGCCTTCCAAAGTGCTGGGATCACAGGCATGAGCTACCACTCCCGGCCCAGATACTTTAAATTAAATAAATATAAAAGGCAAGGTTCTGGATTAACATGTATGATACTTTCAAACATTTTGTCAAACAAACAAGTATAATGAGACTGTCTAGTTGCTCCTAATTTCACTGAACAAAGTAGGGGGAAAATTAGCTCAGGGATTCAAATACCCAGTTCATGTGCTACATTCATGACCTGAAAAGCTGTAGTTTTGAGTGGATCCCAAAACAAGAAAAGCTTCTCCAACAGGTTCAGGCTGCAACGTAAATTTCTCTGTCTCTATGGTCACATGATTCTGCAAGAACCAATGATGCGGCCAGGTGTGGTGGCTCACGCCTGTAGTCCCAGCGCTCTGGGAGGCTGAGGCAGGTAGATGACTTGAGGTCAGGAGTTCAAGACCAGTTTAGTCAATGTGGTGAAACCCTGTCTCTACTAAAAATACAAAAATTAGCTGAGCATGGTGGCACACCCCTGTAATCCCAGCTACTCAGGAGGCTGAGGCATGAGAATTGCTTGAACCTAGGAGCCAGAGGCTGCAGTGAGCCAGGATCATGCCACTGCACTACAGCCTGGGAAACAGAACAAGACCCTGTCTCAAAAAAAAAAAAAAAAAAAAAAAAAAAAAAAAAAAAAACACAATAATGCTTGAAGTGTCAGTAGCAGACAGTAATGTTTTTAGGAGCTCTTTGCAGGCCCTCATTGGTAAGTTGCAGCATAGGCCTTTAGGATATTGGCGCAAAGCCCTGGCATCCTCCGTAATTAACTACTCTCCTTTTGAGAAACAGCTGTTGGCCTGCTACTGGGCATTAATGGAGACTAAAAGCTTAACCACAGGACACCAAGTTACCACGTAACCTGAGCTGCCCTTCATGAACTGGGTGTTATCTTACCCGCCCAGCTGTAAAGTTAAGCCCACGCAGCCAGAACATGATCTGAAGACATAATTAAGTTACATGAAGAAGTGGCTCAAATGTCCATGGCCCCCACTCCTGCTACACTGCTTTCTCTATCCCAGCTGCCCCTGTGGCTCATGGGGCATTCCCTTCAATCAGATAATGGAAAAAGAGAAGACTCAGGCCTGGTTTACAGATGGTTCTACGTAATATGCACATATCACCCAGAAGTGGACAACTGCTGCACTACAGAGCCTTTCTGAAGACCTCCCTGAAGAACAGCAGCGAAGACAAATCCTCCCAGTGGGTAGAGCTGGGGACAGTGTTCCTGGTTGTTTATTTTGTTTGGAAGGACATATGGCCAGACACACAATTATATACCAATTTATAGGCTGTGGCCAATGGTTTGGCTGGTCAGGAATGTAGAAGGAGCATGATTGGAAAATTGGTGACAAGGAAGCCTTGGGAAGAGATAGATGGACCTATAGATAGACCTCTCTAAATCAACCGGGGGAAAAAAAAAAAAGGTAAAGACATTTGTGGCCATGTGAATGGCCACTCAGCAGAGGAGGATTGTATGACCAAGTGGACAGGATGACCTGTTTCATACATACAGTCAGGCTCATTTTTCTGTCATTGCCCAATGGGATGATGAACAAAGTGGCCACGATGGCAGGGATGAAGGTTACGCACGGGTTTGGCCACATGAACTCCCATTCACCAAGGCCAACCTAGCTGTGGCCACCACTGAGTGCCCAATCTACCCTCAGCAGAGACCAACGCTGAGTCTCCACTATGGTACCATTCCCCACGGTGATCAGCTAGCTACCCGGTGGCAGGCTGATTACATTGAATCCCCTCCATTATGGAAGGGTCAGTGTTTTGTCTTTAATAGAACAGACCCTTACTCTGGATACAGATTTGCTTACACTGCATGCAATGCTTCTGTCAAAAGCTCCCTCTGTAAAATCACAAAATGCCTTATGCACTGTCATAGTATTCCAGACAACATTGCTTTCAACCAAGGAACTCACTTCATAGCAAAGAAAATGCAGCAACGGGCCCATGCTCACAGAATTTGGTGGTCTTACCATGTTCCCCACCACCCTAAGGCACATGATTTCACAGAATGGTGGAAAGGCCTTTTGAAGATTCAGTTACAGTACCAGCTATTGGGTAATACCTTACAGGACAGGGGAAAGGCTTTTCAGGAGGCTGTATACTGTCTGGGTCAGTATCCAATATATTGCTGTTTCTCCCATAGTCAGAGTTGACAAGGCTAGAAACCAAAAGATAGAAATGGGAGTGGCAGCCCTCCACAATTATCCCTAGTTGACCATCTAGCAAAATTTGTGTTTCCTGTCGCCATGACCTCATACTCTTCTGCTCTGGCAGTCTTAGTTCCAACAGCAGGAATACTTCCATCAGTAGAAACAGCAGTGATTGGACTGAACTAGAAGTTAAGACTGCCATCTAGGCTGGGCACAGTGGTTCACACCTGTAATCCCAGCACTTCAGGAGGCCGAAGCAGGTGGATCATGAGGTCAGGAGTTCAAGACTGGCCTGGACAAGATGGTGAAACCCCGTCTCTACTAAAAATACAAAAATTAACCAGGCACGGCGGCAGGCACCTGTAATCCCAACTACTGGGGAGGCTAAGGCAGAAGAATTGCTTGAACCCCGGGCAGCAGAGGATGCAGTGAGCCGAGATTGCGCCACTGCACTCCAGCCTGGGTGACAGAGTGAGATTCTGTCTCAAAAAAAAAAAGACTGCTATCTAATCTAACCCTTTTAGGCTTCTCATGCCTTTGAATCAACAAAGAAGGGAACTCTGTTGTGCTGGCTAGTGCTACTCATCCTGATTACCAAGGGGAAACCGGACTTCTGCTTCATAAGGGAAGTAAGGAAGAATATATGTGAAGTACAAGGGGTCCCTTAGGGTTTTTTTTGTTTTTTTTTTTGAGATGGAGTCTCGCTCTGTTGCCCAGGCTGGAGTGCAGTGGCGTGACCTCGGCTCAGTGCAATCTCTGCCTCCGGGGTTCAAGCAATTCTCCTGCCTCAGCCTCCCGAGTAGCTGGGATTACAGGTGTGAGCCACCACGCCCAGCTAATTTTTGTATTTTTAATAGAGACAGGTTTCACCATGTTGGTCAGGCTGGTCTCGAACTCCTGACCTCGTGATCTGCCCAGCTCGGCCTCCCAAAGTGCTGGGATTACAGGCATGAGCCACCATGGCCCGGCGTCCCTTAGGGTATTTTAGGATTAACCAAGCTCTGTGACTAAAGCCCATGGAAAACGCTAACAACCAAATTCAGGCAAGACTATGACTGGCCTAGACCCTTCAGAAATTGAAGGTTTGGGTCACCCCATCAGGTAAATAATCACAACCAGCTGTGGTACTTGCTGAGGATAATGGGAATACATGATGAATAGCAGACAGAGGTAATTACAAATATGAGCTGTGACCACCTGACCAGTTACAGAAATCAGAACTGTAATTGTCTTGAGTGTTTCATCTTTTATGAATAGGTTTGTGCATGTGCATGTGTGTGTATATAAAGTCATTGCTAGGCCAGGTGCAGTGGCTCACGCCTGTAATCCCAGGACTTTGGGAGGCTGAGGCAGGCAAATTGCCTGAGGTCAGGAGTTCAAGACTAGCCTGGCCAACATGGTGAAACTCCACCTCTACTAAAAATACAAAAAAATTAGCTAGGCGTGGTGGCGTAAGCCTGTAATCCCAGCTACTCGGGAGGCTGAGGGAGGGTAATTGCTTGAACTAGGAAGGTGGAGGTTTCAGTGAGCTGAGATCGTACCACTGCACTCCAGCCTGGGCGACAGAACGAGACTCTGTCTTAAAATAAAAAAAAATTTTTTTAAGTTTTCTTTCCTCTCTTATCCCCTTACCACATAACATATAAGATATATTGACTTTATGTTACAGTATTTCAGTGTTATTAACTTCATATTATAGTTTTTATGTTACAGGATAAAAAGGAAAAAAGTGACTATCACCCACAGACTGTGTATCCTCTTCTGTTTGCACTAAAACCTTGGTGTGTTTTTTAGTTGTATACAAGGTGGTGTATCATGTTAGGCAGGAGTATGATCTTGTTAATATCTTTATTTGGATAATAAGTAAGGTTCCAGGATATGCTTATGGCATCCATGTTGACAATAGGTAAACCTGTGATGTTATATATATATATATATATATATTTTTTTTTTTTTTTTTTGAAAAGAAGTCTCGCTCTGTCACCCAGGCTAGAGTGCAGTGGCATAATCTTGGCTCACTGCAAACTCCACCTCCCGGGTTCAAGTGATTCTCCTACCTCAGCCTCCCAAGTAGCTAGGATTACAGGTGCCCACCATCACAACTGGCTAATTTTCGTATTTTTAGTACAGACGGGGTTTCCCCATGTTGGCCAGGCTGTTCTCGAACTCCTGACCTTGTGATCCACCCACCTTGGCCTCCCAAAGTGCTGGGATTACAGGCGTGAGCCACTGTGCCCAGCCCCTGATGTTTAATTTTCTTTTTTTAAAATTTAATTTTATTTTTTAATTATTATTATTTTTTTTTGAGGCGGAGTCTCACTCTATCGCCCAGGTTGGAGTGCAGTAGTACCATCTCGGCTCACTGCAAGCTCTGCCTCCCAGGTTCACGCTATTCTCCTGCCTCAGCCTCCTGAGTAGCTGGGACTACAGGCGCCCAACACCACACCAGGCTAATTTTTTTGTATTTTTCTTTTTTAGTAGAGACAGGGTTTCACCATGTTAGCCAGAATGGTCTCGATCTCCTGACCTCATAACCCGCCCGCCTCAGACTCCCAAAGCGCTGGGATTACAGGCGTGAGCCACCGCGCCCAGCCGATGTTTAATTTTCTATGTCTACCTGGTTGGTCCCAGATACATGGCTAAATACCACCCTGAATATTGCTGTGAAGGTACTTTTTGGATGACATTAACATTTATGTCAGTAAACTCTGAGTAAAGCAGAATACCCTCCAAAATGTGGGTGAACCTCAACCAATCAGTTGAAAGCCTTAAGAGAAAACAGATTAAGGCCGGGCACGGTGGCTCATGCCTGTAATCCCAGCACTTTGGGAGGCCAAAGCAGATGGATCACCTGAGGTCAGGAGTTCAAGACCAGCCTGGCCAACATGGTAAAACCCCGTATCTACTAAAAATACAAAAATTAGCCAGGCATGGTGGTGTGCACCTGTGGTCTCAGCTACTCAGGAGGTTGAGGTAGGAGAGTCGCTTGAACCTGGGAGGCAAAGGTTGCAATGAGCCAAGATCGTGCCACCACACTCCAGCCTGGGCTGCGAGACTCTGTGTCAAAAAAAAAACAAACAAAAAACAAAAACAAAAAGAAAATAAAACAGATGAAGATCTCTCGAGGAAGAGAGGGAATTCTGCCTCCAGACTAGTTTCAGACTTAACACTTAACACCGCAACTCTTCCCTGGGTTTCCAGACTACCAGCCTACTCTGCAGATTTTTGGCTTGTAAGACTGTACCATCATGTAAGCCAATTTCTTAAAATAATTTAAAATACATCTCACCCTCTTTTTCACTCACACACACAAACACACATACACGCAGCTCCTTTAGAGGAGAATTTGCCGACACCTGCCTTAGACACTTCGCCTACAGCAGCAAAGTTGTCAGAACTCCTGGTCAGAATAGGATGATTAACCATCTTCCTCACTGCACATAGTCCTACAAGTCACATTTGAAATGCTGATTCTGAAATGTAAAGACCAAAAATATTTTTTAAAAAGAATGCAAAACATAGCAACTGGAATAGAATAGAGAGCCCAGAAATAAGCTCTCCCATATGGTCAAATGATTTTCAACAAGTGTGCCAAGACCTTCAATGGGGAAAGGACAGCCTTTTCAACACGTGGTACTGGGAAAACTGGATATCCACATGCAAAAGAATGAAGTTGGACCCTTTCCTTACATCATATACAAAAATGAACTTGAAATGGATCAGAGACCTAAATATAAGACCTAAAGCTATAAAACTGTCAGAAAAAAAGCTTCATAACTTGGGATTTGGCAATGATTTCTTGACTACAACACCAAAAGCTAAGGAAACACAAAAATAGATAAACTGGAGTATATCAAAATCAAAACCTTCTGTGCATCAAAGGACACAATCAACAGAGTGAAAAGGCAACAAATAAAATGGGAGAAAATATTTGCAAATCACATATTTGATAAGATGTTAATAGTACACATAGATATAAGACTCCTCAGCCAGGCACAGTGGCTCATGCCTGTAAGCCTAGCATTTTGGGAGGCCAAGGTGGGTGAATCACAGGAGGCCAACGGTTTGAGACCAGCCTGGACAACAAGGTGAAATCACGTCTCTACTAAAAATACAAAAATTAGCTGGGCGTGGTAGTGCACGTCTGTAATCCCAGCTACTTGTGAGGCTGAAGCAAGAGAATCGCTTGAACCCGGAAGGTGGAGGTTGCAGTGAGCCAAGATCATGCCTGGGTGACAGAGTGAGACTCTATCAAAAAAAAAAAAAAAAAAAAGAATTCTATAATCGACATTAAAAAAAAAAAAAAACAAAAACGTGATTTTAAAATGGGCCAAGCCAGGTGCAGCGGCTCACGCCTGTAATCCCAGCATTTTGGGAGGCTGAGGTGAGTGGATCATTTGAGGTCAGGAGTTCAAGACCAGCCTGGTCAACATGGTGAAACCCCGTCTCTACTAAAGATACAAAAATTGGCCAGGCATGGTGGTGCACATCTGTAATCCTAGCTACTCATGAGGTTGAGGCAGGAGAATTGCTTGATCCCAGGAGACAGAGGTTGCAGTGAGCCGAGACTAGGCCATTGCATTCCAGCCTGGGCAACAGAAAGAGACTCCATCTCAATACATACATACATACATACATACATACATACATACATACAAATAAATGGGCAAATGTCTTCATGAGAATTCTCCAAAGACATACAAATGGCCAAGAAGCACATGAAAAGATGCTCGGCATCACTAATCATCAGGGAAATCAAAATCAAAATCACAGTGAGATACCACTTCACACCCATTTGGATGGCTACTATAAAACAAAGAAGAAACAGAACGTAAGTGATGGTGAAGACCAGATGAATTGACAACCTTGTAGAATGTTGGTAGGAATGGAAGATTTTGCAGGCACTATGCAAAACACTATGTGGTTTCCTCAAAAAATGCAAAAGAAGAATTACCATGTGTTCTGGGTTTTCTTAGCTTCTGTGTCTGTCTATTTGGGATCCATTCATCACCGAGCCAATTATATTAACTATATCTTATTTTCTGTATTTTTGTTGCTCTGGCTTTTGAGGGCCTTGCAAATCATGGGAGAGAATGCCCCTCCCAAAGCTACCTAATTCCCAAATACAATGATTTGTCTATAAGCATGTCTTTCATATGCCAAACGACCAATCCCAGTCTGTAGACCAGCCAACTCCTTAGCTAACTCTCGCTGGCCACTATTTCCCATACTCTACATACCCAGGGCACAAACCAAGCCTCTAGAGACCATCCCTATAGCCCAAAGCCAACCAGAATTATTTAAACTAACCCATCCTATGCTCAAACTTGCCCTGTTTCCCTTGGAGTTCCCAGTAAAGGCTTTACCCTAGATTTTCCCCTTCACTGCTATCTTCTGCGTCCAGACCAAAACCTAGTGCTCCTCATGTGCTGTGGTGTAGTGTGGCATGCCCCCTTCCTGGAAAAATGTAAGGAATAGGCCGGGCGCGGTGGCTCAAGCCTATAATCCCAGCACTTTGGGAGGCCGAGACGGGCGGATCACAAGGTCAGGAGATCGAGACCAGCCTGGCTAACACGGTGAAACCCCGTCTCTACTAAAAAATACAAAAAACTAGCCAGGTGAGGTGGCGGGCGCCTGTAGTCCCAGCTACTCGGGAGGCTGAGGCAGGAGAATGGCGTAGACCCGGGAGGCGGAGCTTGCAGTGAGCTGAGATGCAGCCACTGCACTCCAGCCTGGGCGACAGAGCGAGACTCCGTCTCAAAAAAAAAAAAAATGTAAGGAATAAAAATCTTCAATTGGCCAGGCGTGGTGGCTCACCCATGTAATCCCAGCACTTTGGGAAGCCGAAGCAGGCAGATCACGTGAGATCAGGAGTTCAAGACCAGACTGGCCAACATGGTGAAACCCTGTCTCTACTAAATACACAAAATATTAGCCACGCGTGGTGGTGGGAGTCTACAAGCCCAGCTACTTAGGAGGCTGAGGCAGGAGAATCGCTCGAACCCAGGAGACAGAGATTGCAGTGAGCCGAGGTCGCACAGTTGCACTCTAGCCTGCACAAGAGCGAAACTCCATCTCAAAAAAAAAAAAAAAAAAAAACTTCAGTAGCACTGGTCTCTCCATGTCATCACTCAGTCATCTCCATAAATTAAGACCTGGGCACAGAACACTACAATAATCTAGCATCATCACTTCAGGGTTATATCTAAAAGAATTAGAAGCAGAAGGCCAGGCATGGTGGCTCACACCTGTAATCCCAGCACTCTGGGAGGCCAAGGCGGGTGGATCGCTTGAGTTCAAGAGTTCAAGACCAGCCTGGCCAACATGGTGAAACCCCAAATCTACCAAAAATATAAAAAAATTAGCCTGGTGTATTGGTTTGAGCCTTTAATTCCAGCTACTTGAGAGGCTGAGGCAGGAGAATCAAGTGAAAATTGCTTGAACCTGGGAGGCGGAGATTGCAGTGAGCCGAGATCACAGCATGGCACTGCAGTCCAGCCTGGGCAAAAGAGCAAGGCTCCAGCTCAAAAAAAAAAAAAAAAAAAAAAAAAAAGAATTAGGAGCAGAAACTCAAAGAGATATTTGCACACCCATGTTCATAGCAGTATTATTCGCATTACCCAAAAGGCAGAAGCAACCTCAATGTCCATTGATGGATTAATAAATAAAACATAACGTATACATGCAATGGCGTATCATTCAACCTCAAAAAGAAAGTACATTCTGATGTATGCTACAACATGCATGGATTTTGGAAACATTACACCGAGTTAAATAAGCCAGACACAAAAGGACAAATACTGTATGATTCCACTTATATGAGGTATCTAGACTAATCAAATGTCATGGAGACAGGAAGTAGAATGGTGGTTGCCAGGGGATGGGGTCGGCGGAGGAGGAAACGGAGTTATTATTTAATGGGTAATTTTCACTTATGTAAGACAAAAAGTTCTAGAGCTAGATGGTGGTGATGGTTGCACATCAGTGTGAATGCACTTAATGCCTCTGAGCTGGACACTTAAAATGTGGAAGATGGAAGTTTTATGTAATGTTTTTACCACAATTTAAAAAGTGCAAAGCATTATCAAAAAGTAGCAAGTATACCAGATTCACATGAAAAGCAAGTCAAGATGAATTTTTTTTTAATTAAAAAAATTTTTTTAGACACAGTCTCGCTCTGTCATCCAGGCTAGAGTACAGTGGTGAGATCATAGCTTGAACTTTTAGGCTCAAGCAATCCTCCCACCGCAGCCTCCTGGGTAGCTGGGACTATAGGTGCACATCACCACGCCTGTTTGTTTTTGTCTTGCTCTTTTGTTTTTTTTTTTTGTAGATACAGGGTATCACTGAAAACTTTTTAAATACTAAAAAGTGTCAATATATTATACATTTCCAGGCGAATTGTTTTGGTTTGTTTTTTTGCTTTAGACAGAGTCTCACTCTGTCACCAGGCTGGAGTGCTGTGGCACGATCTCGGCTCACTGCAAGCTCTGGCTCCCTGGTTCAAGCTATTATCCTGCCTCAGCCTCCCAAGTAGCTGGGATTAGAGGCATGCGCCACCACGTCCAGTTAATTTTTGTATTTTTAGTAGAGACAGAGTTTCAACACGTTGGCCAGGATGGTCTTGATCTCCTGACCTTGTGATCCACCCGCTTCAGCCTCCCAAAGTGCTGGGATTAACAGATGTAAGCCATCGCACATGGCCGGTTTTATTACTTTGTAAGTTATTGGCAAGATACATTTATTTCTCATCAGAATTCCATTGACAACTGAAAATAAGTAAAATATTTCTTTGGTGTCTGATGTGGTTTGAGTCTGTGTCCCCATCCAAATCTCATGTCAAATTGTAATCCCCAATGTTGGACGTGGGGCCTGGTGGAATGTGACTAGATCATGGGGGTGGACTTCCCCTTTGGTGCTGTTCTTGTGATAGATCACAAGATCTGGTTGTTTGAAAGTATATAGAACCTACCCCCCTTGCTCTCTCTCTCCTGCCATGTAAAGATGTGCCTGCTTCCCCTTTGCCTTCTGCCATGATGCAAGTTTCTTAGGGACTCCTCAGCCGTGATTCCTTTAGAGCCTGTGGAATCATTAGCCAATTAAACCTCTTTTCTTTATAAATGAGCCAGTCTCAGGTAGTTCTTTATAGTAGCGCAAGAACGGACCAATACAGTTCCCAACATCCTGACCTGAATCATCACTAGTCCCTTGGTCCAAATTTGTACCATGTTCAAAGCTGACTCCGTTTCTGCCAAGATTTTGGTTTCCAACACCTTCAGCACCACCATCCCTACCAGATCGGGAATATGGGCTTTCTGCAAATTAACATGGGAGCCTAACTTGGCCTCCTCACTCTCGATGCAAAGCAGCAAATTCAGCTTTCTCCAATTCTCACCACAAAGTTTTACACAAAAATCATGGAATATAAAGAAGTATCTTTTGGCAGCAGGTTCAGAATTCACAGGAAAGTTGCAGTCATCTCCAGTGGGAGATTAGGTGCAAAAGGGAGAAATAACACATTTTTTTTTTTTTTTTTTTTTTTTGAGATGGAGTCTAGCTCTGTTCCCCAGGCTGGAGTGCAGTGGTGTAATCTCAGCTCACCACAACCTCTGCCTCCTGGGTTCAAGTGATTCTCCTGCCACAGCCTCTCAAGTAACTGGGACTACAGGCGTGCGCCACCATGCTCAGCTAATTTTTGTATTTTTAGGAGAGACGTGGTTTTCACTATGTTGGCCAGGCTGGTCTCAAACTGACCTCATGATCCACCCACCTCGGCCTCCGAGGATTACAGGCGTGAGCTACCGCACCCAGCACATAATTTTTAACTCTTCTCTGTCTGGCCCCAAAGAGTGAGCATCCACAGTCCACTTTTTCCAGAAGCAGGAAGGACTTTCTTATGCTCAACCTTATTTTAGGGCAACTTTTCAGACTCCACTGCTCTGAAAACTCTCCTGTTTAAAACTTCCTTGACTTTATTTGCTCCAAATAGATCACGCACGCTTGAGATGACATGTTTGAAGCAAATAACCTCCAGTCCAGACTTCTTGGTGTGGGCAGGACTCCTTGGAAACATTGGAGCCTCCTCTCTCTTCCTTACCCTGTTCCCAAAATGCTTCCCACTTTCCACTCAAGAAACAAAACATTCTCTATCCACTCATGGTCCTGTCACATCCAAATCTTAGCGCAGACTCTTGCCTCCTAGCTTTTAGAATATCTCTTTCTCCATTCTTCTGTTTTCAGCTTGAACCCTTCAGAAAGCTTCTCAGGAATGTTTTGAAGGCAGAGATTCATTCACAAAGCACAATGCGTACATCAGTATTTATATCTATCTTTCAAATGATCTCACCTATTAAACAAAAATTGAACTTTGGTTTTTTGGGTTTTTTTTTTTGTTTTTTTTTGGTTTGTTTGTTTTTGAGACAAACTCTCGCTCTGTCACCCATGCTGGAGTACAGTGGCCCGATCTTGGCTCACTGCAACCTCCACCTCCAGGGTTCCCCTGCCTCAGCCTCCCAAGCAGCTGGGACTACAGGCGCATGCTGCCATGCCCAGCTAGTTTTTTGTATTTTAGTAAAGATGGGGTTTCACCGTATTGCCCAGGCTGGTCTCGAACTCCTGAGCTCAGGCAATGTGCCTGCCTCGGCCTCCCAAAGTGCTGGGATTACAGGCGTGAACCACTGCACCTGGTACAAAAATTTAACTTCTACTAGACTGAAACCTCTGTGATGAATGCGCTTTTATCTTGCTAACTTGTGATCTCCAAACAACATATGCACAAGCAACTGAGCACCTGTCCCCACCTGGCCATATAAATCGGAGGTCAGTCAGGCATGGTGGCTCATGCCTCTAGTCCCAGCACTTTGGGAGGCTGAGGCAGGCAGATCACTTGAGCTCAGGAGTTTTAGACCAGCCTGGGAAATATGGTGAAACCCCATCTCTACCAAAAATACAAAAGATTAGCTGCGAGCGGTGGCACACGCCTGTGGTTCCAGCTACTTAGGAGGCTGAGATAGGATTGCTTGAGCCTGGGAGGTGGAGGTTGCAGTGAGCTGAGATGACACCACTGCATTATAGCCTGGATGACAGAGTGAAACCCCGTTTCAAATAATAATCAATCGATGAATCAGTCAGAGATCAGCAGCCTTCTTCTGTAGAGAGGAGAGCAAGACAGTAAATATTTTAGGCTTTGAGGGCCATCGCTCACAACCACTCAACTTTCGTAGTGGGAAAGCAGTCACAGACAATATGTAAACAGGTGGGCATGAGTGTATTCCAATAAAACTTCATTTATGGACTGTGCCATTTGAATCTTATGTAATTTTTATTAAATGGTATTCTTTTGGTTTTTGCAAGTATTTATTTTTTGAGTCTCACTCTGTTGCCCAGGCTAGAGTGCAACGGCATGATCTCGGCTCACTGCAACCTCCGCCTCCCAGGTTCAAACGATTCTCCTGCCTCAGCCTCCCAAGTAGCTGGGATTACAGGCGTGCACCACTACACCTGGCTAATTTTTGTTATTTTTAATAGAGATGGGGTTTCAGCCAGCCTGGACATCATGGTGAAACCCCGTGTCTACGAAAAATACAAAAATTGGCCAGTCGTGGTGGCAAGCACCTGTAATCTCAGCTCCTCGGGATGCTGAGGCAGGAGGATCACTTGAACCCAGAAGGCAGAGGTTGCAGTGAGCCAAGATCACGCCATTGCACTTCAGCGTGGGCGACAAGAGCAAAACTCTATCTCAAAAAACAAAGAAACAAAGTCGGTCTTAACCTAGGCCTGTAAATATTTGAACAAAATACTAACATAGATTCTAGCAGCTCAAGGCCACATCCCCTGGTTGACCCTATACCTCTTAGATAACCTGTCTGAAAAAAGTGAAGGCTCCCAAATGAATTTCCTGTTTGTTCCAGCCAACACCAGAAGATAGGGTCCTGTCTCCTGGCCTCTGTGCGAGGGTCAGAGCCTAACTTCAAACAGCACCAGTTAGCAATCCCAGTTGGGTTTTACGTGGACCAGCCACTTTTGGTAAATTTGTATTTCCCTGACTGTCAAGCATACCCTGCCCCCCAACTCAACTCCCTCCTAGTCCCTCATTTTCCATTTGTGGGTGAAGCAAAGTCTTTTTTTTTTTTTTTTCCCGAGACAGGGTCTCACTCTGTAGCCTAGGCTACAGTGAAGTGGTGAGATCTTGGCTCACTGCAAACTCTGCCTCCTCAAATTCAAGGGATCCTCCCACCCAAGCCCCCTGAGTAGCTGGGACTACAGCCACATGCCACCATTCCCTGCTAATTTTTGTATTTTTTGTAGAGACAGTGTTTCACGATGTTGCCTAGGCTGGTCTCGAACTCCAGAACTCAAGCCATTCATCCACCTCCACCTCCCAAAGTGTAGATTACAGGCATGAGCCACCCCACCCAGCCTGTCTTGATGTATTGCCCAGGCTGATCTCAAACCCCTGGCTCAAGCAATCCTTCTGCCTCAGCCTCTGCAGTAGCTTCATCCCAGTGTCCAGTACACACCCAGCTTCATTCTTCCTTTAAAACACCCAGTCACCTCTGCACACACCAAAGTTGAGCTCAGATCATGCTGGACTCTCTTCACTATTACAATAGTTATTAGTGATTAAAATGTGTCCTTATCACTATAACTAATATCCAGCTTTTGTTTTTCTTTAACATAATTAAGGTAGAAAATACTGGAATAAAATCATTCATTATATCCTGGCAGCATTATTAATATAGACAGGGCCAAGGAAGGAAATGTTGTGCCAGGCAAAAATAAAAATCAGAAGCAGCAAAACAAATTGCAAAGTTCCTAGTAATCAAAGAATATGACCTTTTTTTTTTTTTTTGGAACCAGAGTCTCACTTTGTCACCAGGCTGGGGTGCAGTGGCACGATGTCCGCTCACTGCAACCTCCACCTGCCAGATTCAAGCGATTCTCCTGCCTCAGCTTCCCAAGTAGCTGGGACTACAGGCATGCGTCACCACAGACAGCTAATTTTTGTATTTTTAGTAGAGATAGGGTTTCACCATGTTGGCCAGATGGTCTTGATCTCTTGACCTCGTGATCCACCAGCCTCGGCCTCCCAAAGTGCTGGGATTACAGGTGTGAGCCACCGTGCCAGCCAGAATATGACTTCTATAAAGTTAGCTTGTAGCAATGTACTCTCAACTAGAAAAAAGTTTTATAAAATTAAAGCTCAGTGTTTTGTTTTTTTGAGACAGGGTCTCACTCTGTCGCCCAGGCTGGAGTGCAGTGGTGTGATCTTGGCTCACTACACCCACTAGGGCTCCCCACCTCAGCCTCTTGAGTAGCTGGGACTGTAGGTGTGCACCACCATGCCCGGCTAATTTTTTTTTTTTCCCCGAGACAGAATCTTGCCCTGTTGCCCAAACTGGAGTGCAGTGGCGTGATTTCGGCTCACTGCAACCTCTGCCTCCTGGGTTGAAGCGATTCTCCTGCCTTAGTCTCCCGATTAGCTGGATTTATAGGCACTCACCACCACATCCAGTTAATTTTCATATTTTTAGTAGAAACGGAGTTTTACCTGTTGGCTAGGCTGGTCTTGAACTCCTGACCTCGTGATCCACCCACCTCAGCCTCCCAAAGTGCTGGGATTACAAGCGTGAACCAACGTGCTCAGCCTTTTTTTTTTTTTTTTTTTTTTTTTTTTTTGTATTTTTGTAGAGACAGGGTTTCACCATGTTTCCCAGGCCGGTCTCAAATTCCCGAGCTCAAGCAATCCTCCCTCCTCGTTCTCCCAAAGTGCTGGCACTACAGGTGTGTGTACCACACCCAGGAAAGCTGAGTTCTAATAAGGTACAGGTAAATCTAGATTGATTTCTGAAGACAATAATGTATATTCTGAGGATTTAAACTAAGGGCATAGGCAAAAAAAAAAAATATCTATGCAGCCGGGCGCGGTGGCTCAAGCCTGTAATCCCAGCACTTTGGGAGGCCAAGACGGGCGAATCACGAGTTCAGGAGATCGAGACCATCCTGGCTAACACGGTGAAACCCCGTCTCTACTAAAATACAAAAAAAATTAGCCGGGCGAGGTGGCGGGCGCCTGTACTCCCAGCTACTCGGGAGGCTGAGGCAGGAGAATGGCGTGAACCCGGGAGGCGGGGCTTGCAGTGAGCTGAGATCCGGCCACTGCACTCCAGCCTGGGCAACAGAGCCAGACTCCGTCTCAAAAAAAAAAAAAAAAAAAAAAAAAAAATCTATGCATAAAATATTTTTTGCCCTTTTATGTAAAATATACTTCTCCATCTCATCACTGAAATAAAAAGAAACCAAATAAATCATCTTTAACATTTACTCATAGGCCAAATCACTATGAAAGATGAAAGATCAATCTTAAAGTTTTTTTTGTTTGTTTTGACTGTGGTATAAGTTTTACATTTTTAATCTGGAAAAAAAATTTTTATTGATACATAATATATATATATATGTTCAGGTTGATTCTTTGAGCAAACTTGTTACTGCCTTAATTGATTTTATTAGAAAAATACGTAACTGTTGCTCTTGCAGAAACTATTACTGGCAGAAAAATCACCACAGGGACCCTGCCCTCATGCTGTCTACCATTCAACAGGAAAATAAAATACGCTGGACTCCACTTGGAAGAAAATGTGTTTATGCCTTTTTAGGAAGTGGTGTGGCAGCCCCACAGAGGGTTGGCTGGGCCTCAGCCCAAGGCCCTGGGCTGCTGCTGCCACCCAGAACTCAGGGAGACAGTCTGCCACCCTCATGAGTGGACACCCCATTGACAGGGTGCCTGCTGCTTCCCTGAGCTTCCCAGGTGCCCGCAAGTACTCCCCATCTTCCCAGACCTAGCCCCTTTCCCTGCAGAAGCCTGCTTACATTTCCCTGAAGATTTTAAAAGTTTGATATTAAATCTAAGATGTGTGCATGATGCTCCTCTTGTCTGACAACTGATGAGAGGAAAGGGGACCCTAGGAGGCAAGGGGCAGAGTAGGGAAAGAGATGAGACAGAAATGGGGTGACGCTCACTGGGAGATAAGGTTCTCAATGTGGAAGGAAGCTCTACAAATAGGAAAGGCAAGGAAAAACCCTGCGGCGTAGATTGGGATGGAAAATATCACTAAAAG
This sequence comes from Macaca fascicularis, assembly GCF_037993035.2. Taxonomy (NCBI): domain Eukaryota; kingdom Metazoa; phylum Chordata; class Mammalia; order Primates; family Cercopithecidae; genus Macaca; species Macaca fascicularis. Next base: position 4,186,461 of record NC_088381.1, read on the forward strand.
TACATGAAGATATATATATACACATACACGCACATAGTTATATACATATATACACAATAGAGTTACATGCATACAGCTATATCTTCATATCCTGTATATTTGAAAGGTCCTAAAAGCAATAACATACCAGTAGCACCAAGACCTTGGTTTCTAAGTACCTTTCTCCACAACAGAAATCAGGATTCCTTGGAAAAAAAACAGCTGATTCAAAAGTGGGGACAGGCCGGGCGTGGTGGCTCAAGCCTGTAATCCCAGCACTTTGGGAGACCGAGGCAGGCAGATCATGAGGTCAGGAGATCGAGATCATCCTAACACGATGAAACCCCGTCTCTTCTAAAAAAAATACAAAAATTTAGCTGGACGTGGTGGCGGGTGCCTGTAGTCCCAGCTACTTGGGAGGCTGAGGCAGGAGAATGGCGTGAACCCGGGAGGCGGAGCTTGCAGTGAGCCGAGATCAGGCCACCGCACTCCAGCCTGGGCGACAAAGCAAGACTCCGTCTCCCAAAAACAAAAAAAATAATAAAATTTTAAAAAGTCGGGACAGGAGAGGTACAAGACAAGCTTGGAATGTGTTCTGGGGTACCTAAAAATTGGAGCTGGGCGTGATGGCTCATACCTGTAATCCTAGCACTTTGGGAGACAACAGCAGGAGGATTGTTTTATGCCAGGAGTTTGAGACTAGCCTGGGCAACATGGTAAGACCCCATCTTTATGGAAAATTTTTAAAAATAGCTAGGCATGATGGCATGTGTCTGTAGCTACTCCAGAAGCTGAGGCAGGAGGATCGTTTAAGCTGCAGTGAGCTGTGATCGTGTCATGCCTGGGTGACAGGACAAGACCCTGTTCCAAAAAAAATAAAAGAGGGAAAATTACAGCTAGATAGGAAAAACAAGTTCTAATGTTCTGTAGCACTGTAGGATGACAATATTTTTTGATACTGACCATTATTTATAATTGTGATTATTAATTACAATTCTGCTCTCTACTTCTATGAGGTCAACTTTTTAAGCCATTTATCTTTCTGTGCCTGGCTTATTTCACTTAACATAATGTCCTCCAGTTCCATCCATGCTGCTATGAATGACAGGATTTCATTCTTTTTTATGGCTAAGTAGTATTCAATTGTGTATATGCACCACATTCTTTTAATCCATTTATCTGCTGGTGAACACTTCGGTGGATTCCATATCTTAGCTATCATGAATAATGCTGCAATGAACACAAGAGTGCAGCTATCTCTTCAATACGCTGATTTAACTGGACAAATACTCAGCAGTGGAATTGCTGGTTCATAGGGTAGTTCCATTTGTAGTTTTTTGAGGACTCTGCATACTGTTTTCCATATTGACTATACTAAGTCGCATTCTCATCCAAAGTGTGGGAGAGCTCCCTTTCGTCTGCATCCTCGCCAGCATTCATTTTTATGTCTTCGTGATAACAGCAATTCTAACTGGGAGGAGATGATATCTCATTGTGGTTTCGATTTACATTTCCTTGATGATTAAATGTTGAAAGAATGGTTTAGCCATAAAACATCATTTTGATGACCACACTGGGAAAAACTGTGTTGTGCCAACCAAAGCAGCATCAGTAGAATCCAGTCTTAAGAACACTTCAGATGGACTCAAGCTGAGGGCATTCTGTAACACACCTAGCATGCACGCTTCAAAAGTCACAAGCCGAGGGCATTCTGTAACACACCTAGCATGCACGCTTCAAAAGTCACAAACACATGAAAGACAGAGGCAGGCAGAGGAAGCATTCCAGAGTAAAGATATTAAACATTATGGCAGACTGATAAGATACATAGTGTTAAACAAGATACTTAACATGAAAAAGTCGTAAATAACATTATTGGGGCAAATGAAGACATTGGGTTATAGCCTGTAGATTAGACAAAATAATTGTATTGTTACATTTCCTGAATTAATATCTTTACTATGGTTATCCAAATATATATCCCGGTTCTCAGGAAATGCATTAGGGACATGATGTCTGCAACCTTCTCCCAAAGTGGTCAAAAGTAAAAAAAAAAAAAAAAAAAAAATTAAAAAGTTTATAAGCAGGGGGAAACAGAAGGAGAAGAAAAAGAGGGAAAGGAGGCCAGGCTTTGTGGCTCATGCCTGTAATCAAAACACTTTGGGATGTCAAGGTGGGAGGATCACTTGAGCCCAGAAGTTTGAGATCAGTCTGGGCAACATGGCAAGATCCTGTCTCTATAAAAAAAGTTTAAAATTAGCCAGGTACAGAGACATATAGCGGTAGTCCCAGCTACTCTGGAGGCTCGGGCAGGAGGTTTCTTTGAGCCCAGGAGTTTGAAATGTCAGTGAGCTATGAGTGTGCCATTGCACCCCAGCCTGGGTGACAAACCAAGACCCTGTCTCCAAAAAAAACCAAAAAACAAAACAAAACAAAAAACAAAAGAGGGAGAAACGAAAGAGGGAGGGAAGGAGAAAAATTGATTAACTAATGTGAAAATATATTAGTATTTGTGAATTTGGGTAAAGGGTAGGGTTTTTTTTTTTAACATTCTTTTAAGCAACAGGGTCTCACTCTATCATCCAGGCTGGAGTGCAGGGGTGTGATCATGGTTCAGTGCAGCCTCTAACTCCTGGACTCAAGCGATCCTCCTGCCTCAGCCTCCTGAGTGGCTGGGACTATAGGCATGTAACACCACACCCAACTAACTTTTACATTTTTTTTTTTGTAGAGAGGAGGTCTCATTATGCTGCCCAGGCTGGTCTCGAACTCCTGGCCTCAAGCGATCCACCCATCTCAGCCTCCCACAGTGCTGGGATTATACCTGTGAGCCAGCATACCTGGCTACTAATATTCTTTTAACTTCTGTAAGTTTAAGGTTGTTTCAAAGTAAAAATTTAAATTAAAACAGCATGGATACATCCATTTGTTTAAAAGTGCAAAAAAACAGAATTCATGTATGTACTTACAAAATACAAATAAAATTCCTCTGGAAGAGACATAGGCAACGATACCACATTTGCCTCTGAACTGGAAGGAACATAACAGCATGGTGAAGCAGCAAGGATATAAGCAGAATGTCTGTATAATTTATCATCCAAACGAGCACACTTCTGACAGAAAGTAGGATTATTCATAATCATGTCAGGACAATAATTTATGTGTGCATCTATGCCAGGCAAAAGGGGATATATTGTCATTACGGATGGAAAGATGACTTCTCACTGTATGCTTTTTGTATATTTTGATTTTTTAACTATGTAAACATATTATTCAAATATATAAAAATTTACATATATAATTTAAAAAGGAATCACCTACTCATTAGTATAATAAAAGTTGGAAAATGGGAAAATTATTAAAATAGCATCACAATAGAATCTAAAGTAGCTATTTAAAGAATGAGGGGCCTGGCACAGCGGCTTATGCCTGCAATCTCAGCACTTTGGACAGAAGGATTGCTTGATGCCAGGAGTTTGAAACTAGATTAACATAGTGAGACCCCCATCTCGACAAAAGGATTAAAAAATTAGTGGTCTGGGCGCGGCGGCTCACGCCTGTAATACCAGCACTTTGGGAGGCCAAGGCGGGCGGAACATGAGGTCAGGAGACCGAGACCATCCTGGCTAACATGGTGAAACCCTGTCTCTACTAAAAATTCAAAAAATTAGCTGGGCATGGTGGCAGGGGCTACCACTACTCAGGAGGCTGAGGCAGGAGAATGGCGTGAACCCGGGAGGCGGAGCTTGCAGTGAGCCGAGATTGCGCCACTGCACTCCAGCCTGGGCAACAGAGCAAGACTCCATCTCAAAAAAAAAAATTAGCTGGGCATGGTGGCATGCACCTATGGTCCCAGCCACTGGGGAGGCTAAGATGGGAGGATCGCTTGGAGACTGAGGCTGTAGTGATCGCAGAACTGCACCCAGCCTGGGCAACAGAGTGAGACCCTGTCTTTTAATTAAACAACAATAATAAATTCATAAAAGGGAAAAGGGGGACTCTAGAAAGGCAGTTTTTGAAAGCTTCATAGAGTAAGACACAGCAGAAATGAGAGCAGAGGAATTGGGGTTTGGAGCCAGGGAAGTGTCGGGGATTGGTGGGGGGAAGCAATCATACATTTTTCTTTATGTAGAGATGGGGTCTTGCTATGTTACCCAGGCTTGTCTCGAACTCCTGGCCTTGAGCAATCTTCCCATCTCAGCCTCCCAAAGTGCTATACAAGTGTGGGCCACCATGCTGGCCACAATCCTACTTTTAATAATTAAAGAATTACAGCTTATTTTCCTATGATTGACATAAAACACTAGAAATGTCCTTTCTTCCGGGGCCCTTTATAAACTAGTAAGCAACATATATACTATGGATTTGGAGGCATCAGTATTTTTCTTAAAAGAGGTTGAAATTTAGCTTTTCCTGACTCAACCCTGAATAACTTCAGTAGAGCCTTCATACACAATTCTATTTAAGTCAACAGATAAAATAATCATATGATTGTGTACTTACAGTGTTCATAGTCCAATAAAGAGTTTAAACTAGCTAATAGAATTTGGAGTTAAGTAGATGGAAAAATCACCACAGCTGAATCAGAAGCCAAACCTTCTGTCAGACACGCAGACATTTATCATCCCAGTTTGCACGTGGTTGGCTGTAACGTTCTATTCTGCCAAGCATAAGTTCAACAAGACTTGGCTGTGGACAGGGGTATTTTTTTTTCTTCCTGCCTGCACATTTCCCAAGAGGGCTGAAGGAGTTCAGGAAATGCCACCCCTAGCCTGGGCATGGTGACTCATGCCTGTAATCCCAGCTGTTTGGGAGAGAGAGGTAGGAGGATCACTCGAGGCCAGGAATTGGAGACCAGCCTGGGCAATATGGTGAGACTCTGTCTCTGGAAAAAAATTTAAAAAAAATTAGCCAGGCATGATGGTGCATGCCTGTGGTCCCAGCTACTCAAGAGACTGAGGTGGGAGGATCTCCACCCCAAAATATGATGCTTTGGTATGCTGATTACTCTGAACTGAGGGTATGTGGGGAGCAGCTCATACAGGCAGAGGTTTTCTCTGAGCTTCCTTATCTAAAGAGATTACCCAAAAGGAACTTAATTGTCATGAATTCCCTCCCCAGGAAACTCACCAACCAGGGAAGACTGGCTCCTATCACAGGAGAGGAGAGTAGACCTTGACAACACACGCAGACTTTGTCACCGGCTGTTACCTGTTCTTCCGACAGTCCGTTTATCTTTCCCCCAAACTGTTTACTCTCCCCTAAGTTACCTAATCATCTATACCCTCTGTCCTAAGAAGAGGGTACAGAAGCTTCTGGATCTCACTGGGTTCTGGGACATTTGCTTTTCTTTCATGTGATGTCCCTGTGTCCATATCTAATTTGTATACCTTTTCTCCCGTTAATCTGACTACTGTCAATTTCTTTCATGGACTCAATTATTGAATTCTCAGAAAGTAGAAGAAAGGTCTTCCCTCCTGTAAAGAAGGAAAGACTCCTGAGCTCAGGAGTTTGAGATCAGCCAGGGCTACATGCTGAAACCCCATTTCTACTAAAATATAAAAAGCCAGGCATCCAGCCTGGGGAACAGAGTGAGACTCTGTCTCAAAAAAAAAAAAAAAAAAAAAAATATATATATATATATATATATATGTGTGTGTGTGTGGCAGTAAAAAGAAACAAACCCTAAATTGATCACAGTGAACTCCAGCAACTGAGAAGACCCAAGTGAGCCCTTCCCAAAACAGCCTCTCTCCTGTTCACAGGCAACCACCATCCTGACTTTTCACACTGACTTCTGAATGTTATAGAGATGAACTCACAGACAGGTAAGTTTTTGCCTAGATTATTTTGCTCAACTTTGTGTTTATAAAATTCATCAAGGTTTTTACACGTAGATACAGGTCATTATTTTTTATTATTTATAGTTGAATTCCATTGAATTTATATACCACCATTTACTTACCCACTTTGCTTTATTTCCAGTTTTTGGCTATTAGAAATAATGCTGCTATAAACATTTAAATACATGTCTTTTCATCAACTGTGCATGTACTTTTCCGTGGCCTACTCCACAGAGTAGAATGGCTGGTGCATGTCTAAGGTATACATGGTTTTCTAGGTAATAGCAGATAGTTTACCAAAGTGCTTGTTATAATTAACCCTGCCATGAGCAACATTTGAATTGAAGATCCATCAATTCCACTTCCAGTAACAGATCCCCGAGAGATGTGTACCTGTGTAAATCAGGATACACATACTTCAGTGATTACGATTGCAGTGTTGGTGATAACTGCAGACTAGACACAACCCAAACAATCATCAGGTATAGAAGGCATCGGCAGCCAAGCACGGTGGCTCACGTCTGTAATCCCAGCATTTTGGGAGGCTGAAGTGGGCAGATCACCTGAGGTCAGGAGTTAGAGACCAGCCAGGACAACATGGTAAAAGCCTATCTCTGCTAAAAATACAAAAATTAGCTGGGTATGGTGACGGGTGCCTGCAGTCCCAGTTACCTGGGAGGCTAAAGCAGAAGAATCGCTTCAACCTGGAAGACAGAGGCTGAAGTGAGCCGAGATTGCACCACTGCACTCCATCCAGCTTGAGTGACAGAACAAGACTCCATCTCACCGAGTGGGGGTGGGGGAAGGGACCGGCTTACTGTGGCATGCATATGGAAACTCTAAGATAATGATACGTCTATATAGTGAAACGCATACACTCTGTTTATTTATTTATTTATTTTGAGACGGAGTCTCGCTCTGTCGCCCAGGCTGGAGTGCAGTGGCCGCATCTCAGCTCACTGCAAGCTCCGCCTCCCGGGTTCACGCCATTCTCCTGCCTCAGCCTCCCAAGTAGCTGGGACTACAGGCGCCCGCCACCTCGCCCGGCTAGTTTTTTGTATTTTTAGTAGAGACGGGGTTCCGTGTTAGCCAGGATGGTCTCGATCTCCTGACCTCGTGATCCGCCTGTCTCGGCCTCCCAAAGTGCTGGGATTACAGGCTTGAGCCACCGCGCCCGGCCATACACTCTGTATACATACATAGTGAGAAAGATACATATTACATGCAGTATATATTATATATAATGAGATAACACTATCAATAAAAATTAAGAAGTTGGAATTACACACAACATGGATAACTACAGAAAATGAAATATCAAATGGGAAAGACAAAAAAAAACATACAGGTAAGCATAAGCAAAACCATATAAGATGTATTCCTGTAGCTTAAATATGTAATCATGAGGAATAAAATTACAAACAGCAGCATGGAGGACTCATCTCAGAAGAAAAGGTCAAGATGGGGAAGGGATACCCACGAGTTTTGAGGAGCTCAGGATCATTTTTTTCTCGACTTGGGTATTAGATTACATATTTGTAAAGCAGTACTGTATTGTATGCAATTTTTTTCCTATACATACCTCACAAGAAAACAAGTTTGAGAAAAAATAGTTCTGGGTTCAAGGTAATAGACCTGAAATTTCTGGGTTTCATGTCAGTGAAATGTGTAGAGGATCTGGATTGTGAATGCCTGAATTAATACCCTAGCTCTGCCACTTTCCTGTGTGAGGCTGAACAAGGCTCTTAGCCTTTTTGTATGGCTTTTTCTCTTTATTGAGATGGAGTTTCGCTTTTGTCACCCATGCTAGAATGCAATGGCACAATCTTGGCTCACTGCAACCTCCGCCTCCCAGGTTCAAACAATTCTGCTGCCTCAGCCTCCCGAGTAGCTGGGATTACAGAAGCCCACCACCGTGCCGGGCTACTTTTTGTTTAGGTTTTTTTTGTTTTTTGGTTTTTTTTAGTAGAGACGGAGGGGTTTCACCATGTTGGCCAGGCTGGTCTCAAACTCCTGACCTCAGGTGGTCCACCTGCCTTGGCCTCCCAAAGTGCTGGGATTACAGGCATGAGCCACCGCACCCAGCCTGTATGGCATTTTTATCGTCACTAATATATAACGGGTGGAAATGGAAAGCAATAGGAACAGTGACTGATACAGAATAAGTACTCAGTTGATGGTGACTAATACTGGTAACTTACATCCTCTGCTGTATTTAATCCGCAACAATACTAGGCTCTGCTCAGAAGAGCAAATGTTTCAATAGGCCAAGTGAGTGAGTTGGCCTGAAGGACTGTGCTCTCTTCCCTTTCTGCACTGGCCATTTGACGGGCAAATTCAAACCAAGAACCCGGTCCCGTGCCCGGTTACGACAGGCTCACAGGCCAAGGGCTGATCATAAGGTCATTTACCAAGCCCTGGGTGGCTCACTTTCCTAGGGTGGAGCCCTTTAACCACAGGACTTGGAGAACCTGACCCTACATGTTGCCTGGATTACAACTAGCCCCCATGCCTTAGGATTCTGTATCACAGTTGCTTCCGCTCTCTTACCTGGGAAATAAGTTGGGCTTCCTTTACATGAACAAAAGGAAGATCTTTCTTGAATGCAGACAAACATGTTTCCAGGACTACTTTGCAGGAACAGTTTCTGAGAGGGACCACAACTCCTCAAAAACTGTGCTTTTCAGGCCATGAAGGAATGCACCTGCAGCCTCATGAATTCCCTGGGTGAACCTCAAGCAAACTCTGCTCACCTGCTTAATGTCAATCTTCTTTAACCGTGGCTACATCTGAAGCCTTCACAAAGCTGAATTTGCAGCTTCAGTTCTGTTGATTCTGGGTCAGATCTGATCCTGCATGAACATGAGCCTGTCAGAAGAGCCTTGGCCAAGTGGAATATTATGGCTGTCCTTGAATATTTGCCACTTCCAGAATTTTTGAGTATTACACCAGACAATTCATGGACTGTCATTGACCCATCAGAAAAACGTGCTGAAGTGGATGGAAAATATCATACACCTGCAGGACATACTCTTTCAATCATTATCTACTTGGAAGGGTATTACACCTGGGTAACTCTCTGAAACAAACCTTTAACAACAGCTGACTTAAAACACAGACAGAAAGCAATAGCCATCCAAATGCTGTCTGAGCTTCGCTTTGCTGCTGGGACTTAAGATTTTGGAGGCAGTTTGGTCCAGTCATTCTCAAACTGTAATAAACACACAAAACACTGAAAGTATTATTAACACGTGATTCTCAATCCATAGGTCTGGGATTGAGTGTATGCCTCTGTGCACGCCCCCTGCCCGCCCGCTCATGTTCTCCCTTACTCCCCAGCCCTTGAAGGGGTTTGAGTGTATAAAGCACTCATTCACATATTGAAACTGGGCTTCAACTCTGCTCCCTCCTCAGATTTGGCACACTACTGTAATTTTCTCTAAACTAGGTTAGTGAACCCGAATCCCACTTCTCTCAACGTGCATTCCTCAGACCAATTCTGGCACTTGTTAGAAATGCAAATTCTTATGCCGCAAACCAAACCCTGACAATTAGAAACCTGGGATGGAGCTTGCACAGTTTAACAAGCCCCCAGGTGATACTAATGCCCACTCAAGTGAGGAAACAACTGCCCTTGCCAGAGGGATATACTAGAACAAAGTAGAACCACTGGAGAAAAGCAAACACTATATCCAAAAAATGGGGAAATTAAATTATGCAGTTAAATTGTAATTAAAATGAACATGGCTTGAGCAATACAACACGTTTCTGATTCAGAAAAAACGTTTTATAAGCATTTATAACAGAGGAGTCATGGACTAGACAGGGTTGGCAGGTAAGGAGGAAGAGGCTGGAGATATGTAACATTTCTACTTACATAAGAGAAGGTAGCTTCAGCCACTGGTAAAACGGGCAGCAAAAATCTGTAGAGGAGATTCTGGTGGAAGAGTATGTTCAGGGAATATTGCCTTCTAAGTTCCACTTATATATACTGAGGCTGAGAATTGAAAAGAGAAGATACATCAGGTCATTCAAAATACAAGTGCATGTATCTAGAAGTTATGTAAAACGTGCTTTGTGTTCCATGAAAAGGGGAGATACAGATGCACCAGAGGAATATTTTATAAAAACGTAGTTTTCTGTACACTGACAAAGATTCTTTGCTTGATCAAACTTTAGTCAGGCACCTGAACCTTCTCTGGTCCGTGCACTTCCCTTGTGAAATCCAGCTTTAGCAAGAACCTCCTTACTTTTGATATCTGATCTCCCTTAATATCTTACCAGGTTCAGGGGCCCGGCGAGGTGGCTCACGCCTGTAGTCCCAGCACTTTGGGAGGCCGAGACCATCCTGGCTAACACGGTGAAGCCCCGTCTCTACTGAAAATACAAAAAATTAGCCGGGCGTGTTGGCGGCGCCTGTAGTCCCAGCCACTCCGGAGGCTGAGGCAGGAGAATGGCGTGAACCCGGGAGGCGGAGCTTGCAGTGAGCTGAGATCGCGCCACTGCACTCCAGCCTGGGGGAGAGAGTGAGACTCCGTCTCAAAAAAACAAAACCAAACAAACAAACAAAAATATCTTACCAGGTTCATCATCCTGCACCATTCCCCCAAGTGCTGTTTGATCACCCTGGCCTGTCTTCAGCAAAAATCCTTTTAGGCTGGTTTCTCCATAATCCCCCTAACCTTTGAGGTTTCTCCTCGGTAAATTTCCATTCACAGACCTCCCAGCCCGCTCTTTGGTTATAAACTCCCACTTGCCCAGGCTGTATTCAGAGTTAGCCCAATCTCTACCTGCAGAGGTCCCTGTATCTATCACCATGGTGACCCTTACCTTGCTTTAACAAGCATAATTGAATAATTTTTTTTTTTGAGACGGAGTCTCGCTCTGTCGCCCAGGCTGGAGTGCAGTGGTGCAATCTTGGCTCACTGCAAGCTCCGCCTCCCGGGTTCACACCGTTATCCTGCCTCAGCCTCCTGAGTAGCTGGGACCACAGGCACCCGTCACCACGCCCGGCTAATTTGTTGTATTTTTAGTAGAAACGGGGTTTCACCTTGTTAGCCAGGATGGTCTCGATCTCCTGACCTCGTGATTCACCTGCCTTGGCCTCCCAAAGTGCTGGAATTACAGGCATGAGCCACCGCGCCCGGCAACTGAATAATTTTTTAATGCACACACATAAAATAAACCAAACAGCTATATGTTTTATTTATTTTTTTTTACGTTATATGTTATATATATATGTTTGCACATGTATGTTATGCAAAATCCATACCATCTTTTAAGATAAAATATGTGGTACTGTGGCAAATTTGCTGTGCTTCTCTGGCCTCTGTCCATTAGAAACATTTTGCTAGAAAAGTGACAGGATAGAATCAAAAGCAAATTCAATATACACATATGCACACACAGATATGTACTTTATAAGAGGAGTCTCATTAAAATAAATTCTACCCTCAAACTTACTGAAAAATATTTAAAGTATTTTGAAAATCTATTAAAGACAACACAATATTTTAAAAGTAAGGCACGTGAACAAATTTGCCCATAAATTTTTGTAACCATAAAATTCATGTAAAACGATGTTTGTATTGTTCTACATAAAACCAAGTGCTCTCTTTAGGTCACATTTGTAAAGCCAGAACTAAAAGAAAAAAGTCTAAAATTAATAAGGGAAAGTAGGATCCTTTAAAATCTTATTTTATAGGGTCCCTTGTTAAGACTGTAGAGGAACATTTATGTTTTTTAAAAAACTAAATCCACAACATAAACATTAGAGAACATAAAAAACAAATACGGAACACGGGCTTCCCGCGGCCGCGGAAAATAACCCTGAGGAGCAGCACCAACACCCTCACTGCGCACTGCGGTGCAGACCAGGGCGGGTTTGGCCCCTGCCAGCGGCCACTGGCCCCGACACGTCACCTTCCCAGAATACCCAGGGGCGAGCCGGCCGCGCTGAAATGATGGCGTATTTCCTGCAGGCTGCTGCAATAGTGGCGGGTAGGAGGAAAGCTCCCTCATTTTCACCAGGTGGTAGGCATGGAACATCCCCTGAAACCTTATGCAGTCATCTTGGTTTTTCTTCCCTAGCCTCAAAAAATACTTCAAAACTACTAAATTCCTCCTTCAGGAGAGTCTAGGAATAGGAGTTTTAAAATAATTAAGACAACATAACATCTACTATAAAACATACATCCATGTAAAAAGCATTTGATCCAGAAGGAACTAAATCATTGATGGAGAAAAAAATGACATCATAGATCTCAAAGGAAATGTTAGTTTCTTCTATTCCTACTTACCTGGAAATTTATGGCCTTTAAAAGCTGATTCTGAGAGGTGAAGCCAGCAGGACTTCCTGGGTCGGGTGGGGACCTGGAGAACTTTTCTGTCTTACAAGAGGTTTGTAAAATGCACCAATCAGTGCTGTGTAAAAACGCACCAACTGATGCTCTGTAGCTAGCTAGAGGTTTGTAAAATGGACCAATCAGCACTCTGTAAAATGGACCAGTCAGCACTCTGTAAAATGACCAATCAGCAGGATATGGGCGGGGACAAATAAGGGAATAAAAGCTGGCCACTCCACCCCAACCACCACGGGCAACCTGCTGTGGTTCCCTTTCATGCTGTGGAAGTTTTGTTCTTTCCATCTTCACAATAAATCTTGTTGCTGCTCACTCTTCAGGTCTGTGCCACCTTTAAGAGTTATAACACTCACTGCTAAGGTTCAGAAGGTTCTCAGCTCATTCCTGAAGTCAGTGAGACCACAAACCGACCAGACACAATTCTCAATTAAAATTTCAAATGTGCATACTACTTCCTGAACAAACGCTGCCACCTAATTTAATACTGTTACCATTCTATGATCTACCTATAATCCATGTACACATATACTATGAAGCATATGTAGAAACAAACACCAATGTATGTATGTATATATATATTTTCTTTTTTTCTAGAGACGAGGTCTGGTTCTATCACATGGCCTGGAGTGCAGTGTTACCATCACTGCTCACTGAAAACTTGAGTTTCTGGGCTCAAGTGATCCTCCTGCCTTAGCCTCCTAAGTAACTGGGAGTACAGGCTGAGTCACTAAGCTTATGTACCTATCTGATCTCTCTCAATATCTCTCTGTCCCTTCCCCTCACTTTCCCCCAAGTTTTTAAATTTTTTCACCTTGAAACATTAACCCACATTGCTCCTTAAAAGAATAAGTCACCCAAGGCCAGACGCGGTGGCTCATGCCTGTAATCCCAGCACTTTGGGAGGCCAATGTGGGTGGATAATAAGGTCAGGAGCTTGAGACCAACCTGGCCAATGTAGTGAAACCCCATCTCTACTAAAAATACAAAAATTAGCTGGGTGTGGTGGCGGGTGCCTGTAATCCTAGGTACTCGGGAGGCTGAGGCAGGAGAATCACTTGAATCCGGGAGGCAGAGGTTGCAGTGAGCCGAGATTGCGCCATTGCACTCTAGCCTGGGCAGCAGAGTGAGACTCCATCTCAAAAAAAAAAAAAAAAAAAAAAAAGTCAACCTGGCCAAAAAATCCCACAATGTGTGTTTATAATCGGATGTATATCGCTGATTATTCAAGGAATAAAAAACTATAGAACTAGCTGAATATCATTCCTAAATTTGTCACAAGGAGTTTTATAATTTTGGAATTATTCCCTGCCACCCCTTAAAATTTTTGTAATAGCAACATTCTTCTATAATTACATAGATTTTTAAAAAGTCAAATTACAAATAAAAAGGCGAGGAATTTATAGTTTTGGGAACAATTTGTTATATTGTCAGGCTTATGTTGTATAATGCAACAAATAAAAGTTTATGCTATATTTTTGTAAGATGAAATCAGAACATCAACACTAGGAAAACAGATTGATTGGAAAATAACGTCAAGTTGGAAGAGAGCTCCGTTGGAGAAAAGGGAGCATAATGCATACAGGAGGGATAACAAAGTTTCTCTGCTTAACCAAAATTTACTCAGGCTTCTCCTCCACCCATCTGTGGACCTCATTATAAAATCTAGTTTTAACATGGAAGCCTGTTTATCAAGAACTCTCTTCTCAGCCAGGCAAGGTGGCTCCACCCCTGTAATCCCAGCACCTTGGGAGGCCGAGGTGGGCAGAACACGAGGTCCATGGCGAAAACAAAAGGTTGGTGGAAGAAATAGGCAAGAGGATAGGGGTAACATGTCCCACATAACTTCAAACCCAACAAGGCCAACAAAATTTAATCTTGAGGTGTGAGAATCAGCTTTTTTGATTCTACCTCTCACCTTACAGAGACACTGGGGTAGGGCTTAGGTTCCCAAGCCTCCAGGGGACTCTGCTGCCATGACTGCTGGAGTCAGCCCACGCCACAGTTCTGCAGGTTGTAGTCAGGTGTCTATGTCTACCACAGGTTGGAATTATGCACTAGTGAATCATAGGTCTGGGTCTGGGAACTCAGGGGTGGTCCTGCCCACATGGCTCAACTGAGTATTGCCCTAGTGAGGGCACTCTGTGGTGGCCCCAACCCAACAGTTCTGCTGGACATTGCCCTGGTGGGAACTATCTATGGCAGCCCTGCCCCTATAGCAGTTCTCTGATTGGGCCCTGAGGCATTCTTCAAGGCTTCCTCGGAAATTAGGTGGAGAAAGCCATGCCTTCACAGCTGTAGATTTAGCATGCCGGCAGTTAGCACCGCATGGGAGCTGCCCCATGTTTGGCTCCTTGTGTTTTCCGGAGGAGTGATCTGAGCTGTACCTGGGCCCACTTGAACCACAGATGGGGAAGCTGGGGAACGCTTCGCTTGACTTCAGGGAGGAGATACATGAGGCAGCATAGTCACTGAGCCCCAAGTTCCCACAGGCATCCTGGGTTTCACTGGGACCCTGGGATCCTTCCTTAAAATTGTTATTCCCTCAAGGACCTGGCACTTGAGTCTGTGATGGTTGTGGCATCCTCAGTGTTCTCTGAAATGTCTTCAGGGTCACCCTCCCATTGTGTTAATGAATAGTATCTGGTGTCCTAGTCATACTAACCTCCTTATCAAACGGTCAGTTGGCCACACAGTTGGTTTTCTCTCCTGAACACATTTTTAAAATTCTTCACAAGGCCAGGCTGTTAATTTTCCAAATCTTTATGTTCAACTTCCCTTTAAAAATAATTTTCTTTGGCCCTTTCCGGCAGGGACGACCTACCCATGAGAACACGTCTCTCGCAAAGGATCTCCTTCATCCCTCTCCAGAAGAGGAGAAGAGGAAACACAAGAAGAAACGCCTGGTGCAGAGCCCCAATTCCTACTTCATGGATGTGAAATCCCCAGGATGCTATAAAATCACCACGGTCCTTAGCCGTGCACAAACGGTAGTTTTGTGTGTTGGCTGCTGCACTGTCCTCTGCCAGCCTACAGGAGGAAAAGCAAGGCTTACAGAAGGATGTTCCTTTAGGAGGAAGCAGCACTAAAAGCACTCTGAATCAAGATTAGTGAGAAACCATCTCAATAAATACATTTTGGATAAAATAATAATCATCATCATCATCATCTTTGGCCAGGCGAGGTGGCTCACACCTGTAGTCCCAGCACTTTGGGAGGCCGAGGTTGGTGAGTCACAAGGTCAGGAGTTCGAGACCAGCCTGGCCAATATGATGAAACCCCATCTCTACTAAAAATACAAAAATTAGCTGGGCATGGTGGCAAGCACCTGTAATCTCAGCTGCTTGGGAGGCTGAGTCAGGAGAATCACTTGAGCCCAGGAGGCAGAAGTTGCAGTGAGCCAAGATCGTGCCATCACACTCCTGCCTGGGCAACAGAGCAAGACTCCATCTCAATAATAATAATAATAATAATAATAATAATCTTTTTTTTTAAGATGGGGACTCACTCTGTTGCCCAGACTGTAGTATGATCATAGCTCATTGCAGCCTCAACCTCCTGTGCTCAAGCAACCCATCCCGGCTGATCTGTTTCCCTTCTGATTATAAGTTCTATCTTTTTTTTTTTTTTTTTTTTTTTTTTTTTTTTTTTGAGACGGAGTTTTGCTCTGTCGCCCAGGCTGGAGTGCAGTGGTATGATCTCAGCTCACTGCAAGCTCCACCTCCCGGGTTCACGCCATTCTCCTGCCTTAACCTCCCGAGTAGCTGGGACTACAGGTGCCCGCCACCACGCCCAGCTAAGGTTTTGTATTTTTAGTAGAGACAGGGTTTCACCCTGTTAGCCAGGATGGTCTCTATCTTCTGACCTCATGATCCACCCACCTCAGCCTCCCAAAGTGCTGGGATTACAGGCGTGAACCACCATGCCCGGCCTATAAATTCTATCTTTAACTTGACTTTCTCTTCTCACAGTTTACTATAAGCATTTAAGAGAAGCCATGCAGTACCCTGAAAACTTGGCTTAGAGATTTCTTCTGCCAAATATCCTAGTTCATTGCTCTTACATTCTACCCTCCAAAAACTACTAAGACACAGAAATACCTCCACCAAGTTTGTGGCAGGCAGGCTCCCATTAGCAACAAGAACAGTCTGTTTCCACTGACCTTCTATTATAATTCTAATCAATGTATAATGTAAACATTAAAGAACTGGAGAAACTGTTGTCTGAGCGTAAGGGCTGGAACATTAAAATAAACCCACTAAGTCCTCGCCTGGGCTTTCATAGCCTAAAGTCTGGTTGAATAATAAAAGCATTTTACACATATACCTTGTTCTAGGTACCCACTTAAGATTAAAAAGCTTTCCAAGACTCTAGAGAAAGATTTCCAGACCCTAGGTCCTACTTAAAGATAAGACATAGATTGAAGGAAACGCTCCTCTTTGGAGATGCAATTCCACTCGTAGCATGGAGCTTAGAATGTATATAAGCACTAAAAAAACTTGCAACTTTGCATTGGTATGGCGAATTACTCCGGCCTTCTCCCTGTAACCAGCTGCAGAAATAAACTCCCTTCTTTCCCAGACCTTGTTCTTTCCAGGAACAAATCCTCCACCGTTTTGTAACAAGGATGGCTTTTCCTCTAGTTTCCAATAAGATATTCCTTATTTTCATCTAAGACTTCATCAGAATGGCCTTTACTGTCTATATTGTTTCCAACATTCTGTTCACAACCAGCTAGATAATCTCAAAGATGGAGGCTTTCTCTATGGCTTTTCATCTTCTTCTGAAACCTCACCAGAATCGCCTTAATGCATGGCAAACTAGGCTTCTTCTAGCATGCACTTCCAAACTCTCCTCCAGCCTCTACCCATTACCCAGCTCCAAAGCAGCCTCTACATTTTTAGGTATTTGTTATAGCAACACTGCCACTTCTCAGTACCAATTTCTATCTTAGTCAATTGTGCTGCTAAGCATAATATCTGAGACTAGGAAATCTATAAAGAACAGAAATTTGTTTCTCACAGTTCTGGAAATCCAATTATGTCAATCCAATTATTATGCCATCAAGTCACTGGCATAATTGGTTAATTGGTGTCTGGTAAGGGACGCTCTGTGCTTTCTTTCTTTTTTTTTTGAAATGGAGTTTGACTCTGTTGCCCAGGCTGGAGTGCAGTGGTGCAATCTTGGCTCACTGCAACCTCCACCTCCGGGGTTCAAGTGATCAAGTGATGCTCCTGCCTCAGCCTCCTAAATAGCTGGGATTATAGATGCCCACCACAATGCCCAGTTAATTTTTGTATTTTTAGTAGAGACAGGGCTTCACTATGTTGGCCAGGCTGCTTTCAAACTCCTGACATCGTGATCCACCCACCTCGGCCTCCCAAAATGCTGGGATTACAAGCCTGAGCCACCACGCCTGGCCTACTCTGTGCTTTCAAGGTAGTGTCTTGGCCAGGCGTGGTGGCTCATGCCTATAGGGCCAGCATTTTGGGAGGCCAAGGTGGGAGGATCACTTGAGCCCGGGAGCTTAAGACCAGCCTGGGCAACATACAATTGCACTGAAGATTACATTTCAACATGAATTTTATTTTATTTTTTATTTTTATTTTATTTTATTCATTTTTTTTGAGACAGAGTCTCGCTCTGTCGCCCAGGCTGGAGTGCAGCGGCGCGATCTCAGCTCACTGCAAGCTCCCCCTCCTGGGTTCACGCCATTCTCCTGCCTCAGCCTCCAGAGTAGCTGGGCCTACAGGCGCCCGCCACCGCACCTGGCTAATTTTTTTTGTATTTTTAGTAGAGATGGGGTTTCACCGTGTTAGCCAGGATGGTCTTGAAATCCTGACCTTGTGATCCGCCTGCCTCACCCTCCCAAAGTGCTGGGATTATAGGCGTGAGCCATCGCGCCCGGCCTCAACATGAATTTTTGAGAGGTCACCATCATTCGAACCACAGCAGTGGGGATTATTCCCTGGATACTTGCCTGTATAGACTCTTTCTCTAAAGCCAAAACTTTGGGTTAACCACTTTTCAGACACTAGGAAACCAAAATTCTCAATTTACAGTCATATCTGTGGCATCCCTATTAGGAAGTTGCCAACTGTAGCTAATGAATGTATCTAAATACATATAAAATCAAAGAATGAATGTGCCATGAAGTATCCTCAACATCTAGCCCCAGCATATACTTTCAGACTGATTCAGGTAAATGAAATAATCTCTATCTGTAGTTCTGAGAGGTGAAGCCAGCTGGGCTTCTGGGTCTGTGGGGACTTGGAGAACTTTTCTGTCTAGCTAAAGGATTGTAAACACAAGGATCAGCCCTCTGCATCTAGCTAAAGGTTTGTAAATGCACCAATCAGCACTCTGTAAAAACGGACCAATCAGCGCTCTGTAAAATGGACCAATGAGCAGGACATGGGTGGGGCCAAATAAGGGAATAAAAGCTGGCCACGGGCGCCAGCAGCACCCCCTGGGGTTTCTTTCCCACCTGTGGAAGCTTTGTTCTTTTGCTTTTAACAATAAATCTTGCTGCTGCTCACTCTTTGGGTCCGCATTACCTTTATGAACTGTAACACTCACCACGAAGGTCTGCAGCTTCACTCCTGAAGCCAGCAAGACCACGAACTCACCGGGAGGAATGAACAACTCTGGACTTGCCACCTTTAAGAGCTGTAACACTCACTGCAAAGGTCTGTGGCTTCACTACTGAAGTCAGTGAGACCACGAACCCACCGGGAGGAACGACCAACTCCGGACACATCTGAACATCTGAAGGAACAAACTTCGGACACACCATCTTTAAGAACTGTTAACACTCACTGCAAGGGTCCGTGGCTTCATTCTTGAAGCCTGAGAGATCAAGAACCCACTGGAAGGAACCAATTCCGGACACAGTTCCTGAAATATTTTGTCATCTGTTCATACTTAGTTTCCTTCCTGGCACAAAAATCCATTTTTTCTTCCCTGATATATTTTTCTTTTTCTTTTTTTTTGAGATGGAGTCTTGCTCTGTTGCCCAGTCTGGAGTGCAGTGGCACAATCTTGGCTCACTGCAAGCTCCACCTCCTGGGTTAATGCCATTCTCCTACCTCAGCCTCCTGAGTAGCTGGGACTACAGGTGCCCGCCACCATGCCTGGCTAATTTTTTGTATTTTTAGTAGAGACGGGGTTTCACTGTGTTAGCCAGGTTGGTCTTGATCTCCTGACCTTGTGATCCGCCCGCCTTGGCCTCCCAATGTGCTGGGATTACAGGCATGAGCCACCACACCCAGCCTCCCTGATATATTTTTCTTTAGCTACTACAACTACTATTTGTATCTAGTTATAATTTTCTTCCTCCAGATAGCATTCCCTAACCACTTCAATTTCAACCACATTCCTATACATCTGAAATTCCCCAGTAGAGTGCATAGTCTAAATCACAAATTTTCTATTCAGAATTAGTTGCTTATTTGTCTGAATTCCCAATTCACATATGCCCCAAGTGCAGGAAGAAAGCTGAATCTTTCATTCTCCTATCCATCTACTACATGCAAGAAAGAACGTGATCACTCAAATTTTGTTCACAAAAATGCAATGGAAATGCTATTTCCATTTTCTCCTCCCGAAATTAGGAACAATTCAGCATTTATGGAATACCATTCTTGACGTCCAAAAATAATATTAGATCTTGTCTTACAATTCCTCAGTTTCCCTCATTTGCGTAGAAGTAAAAGAACTTCAGTCTTGCTTATCTGTTCCTCCTCATTTCTTCCTCCACAACCCCATTTACAACTCTATGAACAGATCATTCTGATTCCTTTGTAATTAGTGTGCCATGTCCCTTCTCACCTCATTACACTTGTGAATTTCTCTGATTTACATGTCCTTTCCTTCCTATGTTCTGTGCACTTGAAATCTGAATTTGCCCTTGAAAATTTAACTCAGTCATTATTTTACCTCAGAAACTGATGTTGACTCCTTATGTTGTTTAAAGATAGTCAATCTTCATTATTGTCAGGTTACATATTCGCAAATATGCCCACTCACTAAAGTTTATGTGTAACTTCAAAATCAATACCTGCGGCACCTTTGTGGTCATGCACAGAGTGGCAACAATTTTGTCACCAATTGAGCATATTCCCAGGTAAGCTAGAACAAGATGACATCCTTCTTTTTTGTCTCAGTCATACAAACAAGTGTTCTTTTCATGGTCCGTGCAGTACCGCACCGCATCTGTGAATTGACTTAGGATTGAAAGCTAGGTAGGCGTCTGTTGAACATCTGACTACCAGACCCGGAACTTTTCTTCATATAGAGATCAAACGATACTCTTAAGTACACGTCTCGGCTATTTCATTCTAGGGACCCTGTGATTAGTTAGCTACCACCAAAGTCTTCTGTTTGCCAAAATGTTCTGATGACTGGTACATCCTCCTCTGGCCTTTAAAACAAATTGTACATCCTGTCTTTGGCAAAGTTGTCCCATGAGCAAGATGTTTGAGTCATTTTCCTCTACATAAGACAGCACAATCAATCTTTATTTTTTCGTTTTGTTTTTTAAGACAGGGTCTGTCTCTATTGCCCAGGCTGGACTGCAGTTACATGATCAGAGCTCACTGCAGCCTCAACCTCCAAGGCTCAAGTGATTCTCTGGCCTAGTCCCCCAAGTAGCTGGTACTACAGGTGCACACCACTGTCCCTGGCTAATTTATTTATTTTTTGTAGATACAAGGTCTCATTAGGTTGCCCAAACCGGTCTTAAATTTATGGACTCATGTTATCTTCCCTCCTTGGCCTCCAAAGTGCTGGGATTATAGGTGTGAGCCACATGCCCACAGCACAATAAATCTTGAATCACCAGTAATAGCACTGAGGTTAATTAACCCAATCTACTGTTATATTTTGTCCTCCTTAGTATAACGACCTTAGAATGCTCTTCCAACCTTCCCCAGGTTTCTTCCAACACATGTTACAATTTCTTTGCATGTAGCTGTTTCCTACAGGTCATAGTATGTACCTGTCCCTTAGGAATAGGTTGATATTCAGCCCTAGTTATGGGGTCTAGTCATGCTACTAGCAAAAATTAATGATTTGTGGGGGACTTGAAGAAAAACGGGCATCCCCTTTAATGGTATCTAACCCAGCTTTTGTGCAGAGGAATGATGTTTTCTTCAAACACTAGAGAGAAGCTACTTCCACTGCTAAGAAAGGCTCAGCCTGACTTTCTGTTTCCAGATTGTCAGTTTCAACCGAGTCTAAACAGATTCCCCCATTCCAAGTTTCAGGATCTCATTCTTGGTTTTGATGTTCAACAATATCAGCCCTGCAGCTACAAGAAATGAGTTTCCTTCATAGTCGCCATGGAAGTTCTCAGGTTTTCAAACCGTGGCTTGAACTGAGAATTGAGGAACCTAAGCTTGTTATTTTCTCTTCATAATCATTCAAGGACCCTCAACTGAACCCATTCCACCCCACAGTCCTTACAGTTATCTTGACTACCATAACATTCAGTGCAGCAGTCACTTGGACTCCCAAGGCATGTGTTTCAGTTGGCACTCTGTCACAATCAACCACAGGTCATTGCTTAATTGTGATACCACTGCATGTCATAGTTACTAGTATCCCATTGCACCTAAATTGGCAAGGAGCTGCAGAATGTGCTCAAACATAAAGGAATGACCAACACAACTTCCCAGACTCATCTCTGTGGAACTGTCTCGGAACAACGCCAGTATTAATTCTTTCAGGGAGGGTCCGATCAGCAGGCAGACAAAGCACAAGAATTTGAGGAGGGAGTGTTTGAAATGGACATTTGTTTACTGTAAGTGGATTGCAATCCAGAGCTTGTTAGAGGGTACACAGAATGGTCACAGTGTGTGGCACCAGTGGAACTTTCCAGAAATCTTCCCGCTTAGATGCCAGGGAAAGGTGTTCACAGGTAGGTGTCTCATTGGAAGCACTACACTAGAAACCACCTGAGGGCAGGGGATATGGGAAGTGACTGACAACCAGTGCTGCTGACTGTCATGCATTGTGGGAGCCTGATGCTAGAAAAGCCATTGTTGCCGCAGGATTGCATACTGTAGAAACCTAGTGCTGGAGAAAGGCATGCATGCTATGGGAAACTGTTGAGACCACAGTGGAATCAGAAAGGAAAATCTCTTTTTATAATGTCCAACCACCTTCAACTACTGACAAAGCTTACTGTTGCAACACCATATATATATATATGTGTGTGTGTGTATATATATATATATATATTTTTTTTTTTTTTTGAAATGGAGTCTTGCTCAGTCACCCAGGCTGGAGTGCAGTGGCACAATCGGCTCACTGCAAGCTCTGCCTCCCAGGTTCCTGCCGTTCTCCTGCCTCAGCCTCCCAAGTAGCTGGGACTACAGGAGCCCGCCACCATGCCTGGATAATTTTTTGTGTGTATTTTTAGTACAGACGGGGTTTCACCGTGTTAGCCACGATCGTCTCGATCTCCTGACCTCGTGATCCACCTGCCTTGGCCTCCCAAAGTGCTGGGATTACAGGCGTGAGCCACCGCGCCCAGCCAACACAATATATTCTTAAGGGTATCTGACTCAATTTTCAAAGAGCAGGCAATGAATAATTAATTTGGATCTAAAAGGCAACAGTTTATTTTTTTTTTATTTTTTTATTTTTTTTTTTTTTGAGACGGAGTCTCGCTCTGCCGCCCAGGCTGGAGTGCAGTGGCCGCATCTCAGCTCACTGCAAGCTCCGCCTCCCGGGTTCACGCCATTCTCCTGCCTCAGCCTCCCGAGTAGCTGGGACTACAGGCGCCCGCCACCGCGCCCGGCTAGTTTTTTGTATTTTTTAGTAGAGACGGGGTTTCACCGTGTTAGCCAGGATGGTCTCGATCTCCTGACCTCGTGATCCGCCCGTCTCGGCCTCCCAAAGTGCTGGGATTACAGGCTTGAGCCACCGCGCCCGGCAGCAACAGTTTATTAATTGGCATACAGTTCTTCTAATTAAAGGAATAATAAAAAATTAAAACATATCTTCAAACATAGTGATGGTATTTGCAATATTTTAAATAGATCATTGATTTTTCCATTGACGTTTGTAATAGAAAATGTTGGGGGAAAAGCTGAGTGTTGGGAGAGAAGCTGAGGCAGGGCTTGCATGTCTGACATAAAGTAAAAGAGTCTTGGAACATGTCCAGGGTCTAAAACCCCTTGTGGCCTTTGGAACATGTCTAGACTTGCTGGCTCCTTGCTTCTAGCACTCCCATTATCTCAAGTGGCCATATGTTTCAAAGAAAATGCTAAACCGTCACAGCTGTAGCTCATTTGCTTGATACACCGCCTCCTTTCAACCCCCACATCCTCACCACCTGTTTCTTTGTTTGATCACCAATAAACAGCGTGGGCTTCCAGAGCTTAGGGCATTTGCAGCCTCCATACTAGCGTTGGCCCCTGGTCCCACTTTCTCTCTTACCTTGTCTTTTCTTATTCCTTTGACTCCGCTGGACTTCGTCACCCCACGGCCTGCTCCGATCACCCCAACAGGAAATACTTAATTTTGATTCATACATTAAAGACAGATTAAATTGATAGTTGAGTTTGTAATAACACATTTTCCACCTGAACTCTGAGCTTCTTTCCTCATACACAATTCAAAGTGGTTCATCACTTTACACTTTCAATATATACTTTTTTGTTTGTTTGTTTGAGAAGGAGTCTCGCTCTGTTGCCCAGGCTGGAGAGCAGTGGTACGATCTTGGCTCACTGCAAGCTCTGCTTCCCGGGTTCATGCCATTCTCCTGCCTCAGCCTCCCGAGTAGCTGGGACTACAGGTGCCCGCCACCACACCCGGCTAATTTTTTGTATTTTTTAGTAGAGACGGGGTTTCACCATGTTAGCCAGGATGGTCTTGATCTCCTGACCTCGTGATATGCCTGTCTCGGCCTCCCAAAGTGCTGGGATTACAGGCGTGAGCCACCACACCTGGCCGTTTTTGTTTTTTTTTTTTTTTTTAAGAAATAGTCTCACTCTGTCGCCAGGATGGAGTGCAGTGGTGCGATCTTGACTCACTGCAACCTCTGCCTCCCGGGTTCAAGTGATTTTCCTGCCTCAGTCTCCCGAGTAGCTAGGACTTCAGGAGCCCGCCACCACACCCAGCTAATTTTTGTATTTTTAGTAGAGCTGGGGTTTCACCATATTGGGCAGGATGGTCTCGATCTCATGATCTTCCTGCCTCGGCCTCCTGAAGTGCTAGGGTTACAGGCATAAGCCACCACACCTAGCTCAATACATATGACTTATGTGCCAATGAGGTTGGATGAAATGACCTACATGATGTGAACTGATGAAAACAAACTATTTGTTTAAAAAGCTTACATTTTTGCTCAGAAATGTTTGTCTCTGGTTTTTTTTTTTTTTTTCCAGGTGCTTCCCTACATGTTAGGATTTTTGCCCTGCAGTGTTAGCAGTCCAACAGAGTAACTGCCATTGATAAGAGGGAATTTAGATACCATTCAGCAAGAAAATGCTCTTGTAGTGCCTATCTGATTTTCCTAACACTAAAGGGAAGACAGAGTGTAGTTCCACATATTTAGCAACTTTTTAAATTTGTGTATTAATACATTAATACAGGGTGTAGTAGTTGATTCCCAGGCTGCTAATAAAGACATATCTGAGACTGGGTAATTGATAAAGAGTTTTTTGTTTTGTTTTGTTTTGTTTTTTTGAGACTGTCGCCCAGGCTGGAGTGCAGTCGTGCGATCTCAGCTCACTGTAAGCTCCACTTCCCGGGTTCACACCATTCTCCTGCCTCGGCCTCCCAAGTAGCTGGGACCACAGGCGCCCGCCACCACGCCCGGCTAATTTTTGAATTTTTTAGTAGAGACGGGGTTTCACCGTGTTAGCCAGGATGGTCTCGATCTCCTGACCTTGTGATCCACCCACCTTGGCCTCCCAAAGTGCTGGGATTACAGGTGTGAGCTACCACGCCCGGCCAAGAAAGAGGTGTAATGGACTCACAGTTCCACATGGCTGGGAAGGCCTCACCATCATGGAGGGAAGCAAAGGCACATTTTACTGGTGGCAGGCAAGAGCGCCTGTGCAGGAGAACTCCCATTTATAAAATCATCAGATCTCATGAGACTTATTCACTACCAAGAGAACAATATAGGGGAAACCACTCCCCATAATTCAATTATCTCCACCTGGCCCCACCCTTGACACATGGGATTATTATAATTCAAGGTGCGATTCGGGTGGGACACAGCTAAACCATATCACAAGGTCTCACTTTGTCATCCATGCTGGAGTGCAGTGGTGTGATCATAGCTCACTGTAACCACGAACTCCTGGGCTAAAGAGATCTTCCCATTCAGCCTCCAGAATAGCTAGGACTACAAGCACACACCACCACACTCGGCTAATTGTTTAATTTTGTAGAGTCTTGCTACGTTTCTCAGGCTAGTCTCAAACTCCTGGCCTCAAGTGATTCCCCCCACCTTGGTTTCCCAAGATGCTGGGATTACAGGTGTGAGCCACCACATCCAGCCAATTTAGCAGTTTAAAACAATGTAAATATATTGTCTCCATTCCTGTGGGTCAGTAGGCACAAGTTAGCTGGGTTTTCGGGTGAAATATTTCACAGGGATGCAATCAAGGTGTCAGTGGCCTGTATTACATTTTTTGTTTGTTTGCTTGTTTGTTTGTTTTTTTGTAAGAGTCTGGCTCTCACTCAAGCTGGAGTGAAGTGGGGTGATTCTGACTCACTGCAACCTCTGCCTCTCGGACCCAAACCATCCTTCCACCTCAGCCTTCTGAATAGCTAGGACTACAGGTGCATGCCACTGTGCCCGGATACCTTTTGTATTTTATTGTAGAGATGAAGTTTCACCATGTTGCCCAGGCTGGTCTTAAACTCCTGGGCTCAAGCGATCTACCCACCTCAGCCTCCCAAAGTGATGGGATTACAGGCATGAGTCACTGTGCCCAGACTCTGTGTTACTTTCTAAGCTCATTTGCTTGTTGGCAGAATTCATTTTCCAATGGCTATAGAATTCATGGCAGCTTGCTTCTTCAAAGGCAACAATGAAGAGACCGAGTCTTTTCTATTTTGCCTGACATCAGGGAAGGCCTAGGAGCCATTTTAAATGGCTCATCTGATAAGGGGAGGTTCACATAGGCTACTCTGCCTTTTAATGAACTCAAAGTCAACTGATTACTTTAATTACATCTGCATTATATCTTCACTTTTGACATTTAACATAGTATAAACACAGCAACGATATCCTTTGCCACATGCTATTGGCAGGCTCTTCCCACACCCAAGGAAACGGGATTGCATAAGAGAGTGACTAATTGTGGGTCACCCTAAGGTGCTTCCACTACTGTCACCATGCTTCAGTCACCATCTACTGTTCTTTAGGGCCACATCCTATCTCCCATCAGACCAGCTGGTAATTTCATGCTTCATCAAGTTTTTCCTGTTCTAACTTGGGTGGCAATTTTGCTCAGCTAAGGATATACCTAGAAAGAACTTATGTGTTGTGTGTGTCTTTAACTTCTACCTAACAGCTTGCCCATGCAAGTAGAACTCAACATGAATCTTTCATAGCTGAATTATTATTAATATTATGTCTTAAGGTCTTACATGGGAATAACACCTTTAATACAAACATAGTCCAAATCTGGCTTGAAAGACCTTGTTCTCATACCTTCCTTTCCATGTGCATCGCTGTGACTATGTGGTGTTCTGCAAATAGAGAGTCTGTCTTGTCATTCCTACCCTTGGCTTACGGCTCTGCTGGAGCAGAGGATATTCAGGAAGGCCAAGAGTAGATGTAAACAAATCTTCAATGTATGGACAAAGGATAAATTGCTACAGGGCTGGGAGAGAACGCAGAGTAACACAAAGACAGTACCTTTGTGGGCCGGGCGCGGTGGCTCAAGCCTGTAATCCCAGCACTTTGGGAGGCCGAGACGGGCGGATCACGAGGTCAGGAGATCGAGACCATCCTGGCTAACCCAGGTGAAACCCTGTCTCTACTAAAAAATACAAAAAAACTAGCCGGGCGAGGTGGCGGGCGCCTGTAGTCCCAGCTACTCGGGAGGCTGAGGCAGGAGAATGGCGTGAACCCGGGAGGCGGAGCTTGCAGTGAGCTGAGATCCGGCCACTGCACTCCAGCCTGGGCGACAGAGCGAGACTCCGTCTCAAAAAAAAAAAAAAAAAAGACAGTACCTTTGTAATGGCAGAATGTTTTCATATTGAGGTGTCTTGTTTATACAGTTTAGCATTCTTATCTCATGGGCCAGATATGTAACTGAGAAATGGGTGTTAAATGACCAGCAGCCATCAATTTCCAATACCAAATGCCACCTTTCAGCTTGACCAGATATGTGATAGCAATTTGAATTCTCTTTTTGACTCAATCATTCAAAATTAAATGTTTGAGGTTAATCAATTTTAAGATAGTCATAGGGAATGTGCTATGTGTGTGTGTGTGTGTGTGTGTGTGTGTGTGTGTGTATTTTTTCCGTAATGCTCTGACAATATGTTCAGGACATGCTACCCCAAAGTATGGAAACTTGGCATAATTAACATTTTAAGCTGATGGAATTTTAGAAACCAAATGTGTAGGAAGGACTTTCTCACCTTTCCCTGAAACAGGTCATAAAACCTGGAAAGGGCTTTTTGACCTTCTTCTGCTGAAGCAAGTAACAAAACCCTCCTATGAAAGGTGCCATGCTTTACCCAGAAGAAAAGATCTCCATCTCTGAAGACACAGGGACACTGAATAAATAGCCCTTGCTGTTTTCCCCCGTTTATTACAGTTTGCTGACACCTTTTGGTCCCATTACATTTCTCCATGACCCTTCACTCTTCATCAAACCAGCAAAAAAATACTCAGGTTTAACTGTTTCTTTTAGGCTTTGTTTTCCTGTGAAGATTCATGTCACATAAAACATACAGTAAATCAACTTGCATGCTTTACTCTCATTAATCTGTCCTTATTACCGGGGTACAAGAAAGGAATGAGAAGGGTAGAAGTTTCTGGCAATGAGAAGGGGACAGGTGGGACACTTCACTCTGGAGTCTGAGGTGGGATTCTGGAAAACAGACACAAGCCTGTGCAAGGTGAGAAGTGTCACCAAAGTCAGCTCTCCCAGATCTCTGTTAGTAGTTCCTGGTCAAGAGAAGAAAGTAAAACCTCCTTGTCCCTTATTTCCCCAATGCAGATGGATAGGAAAGAAATTACAAAATTCGTTATCTAGATTGTGACTAGTTTGGTTTCGTGGTGCCTATTGGTTATCGATCCTTTCCTCCCAGGAGCAGCTACTGCTTTTCTGTTTCTGTCATTTTGTGTCAAGAATCTGTGTCAAGTTTTCCACTTGACGGGACATACAAGTCGTTGGTTCTTGTGTGTGCAGACAGCCAACCACCAGGCTGGGGGGCTGTGGGAATACAGCTGGACAGACACGTGGGTTGCAACCCATTTGCAGCTAACATCTACTGCCAGCTCTCAGGGGGATTATCTAGGCCTGCCTTTCTTTTGGCTACCTTTGAGAATGGTGTGCCATCTTCAGAGGGCTACATTTTTTTCACCCTCTTTGAAGATGCCTCTGCATTTATGGGTAACTCATAAAAGTCTTATGGATTTGGTTTTTTTCCTTTTTCCTTCATTTTTTCTTTTCTTATTTTTTACCTTTCTCCACCTCTTTTCTCTTTTTCTTTTTGTCATGCCAGACACATAATGATGTCATAACAAAGACTGAGGGAGGCACATCTCACACATGAATATGAAAACCCTATCACCATATCAATAAAGAACCATGAAAGAATCTATGGATTTTGGTTCCAAGTCTCTTGTAATGGGTACATTTTTTTTTTTTTAAATGGGACTGTGCTATCAGGAATATTTACCTTTTCTCTTGACCAAAACCTGATAAGATATTTGAAAAAATTTATATATGTTTGAGATGGTGTCTTGCTGTGTCACCCAGGCTGGAGTGCAGTGGTACAATCACAGCTCACTGCAGCCTTGACCTCCTGGGCTCAGGCGATCCTCTCACCTCAGCCTCCTGAGTAGCAGGGACTACAGGAGTATGCCACCACACCCAGCTAATTTTGTCTATTTTTAGTAAAGATGAGGTCTCACTATGTTGCCCAGGCTGGTGTGGCACTCCTGGGCTCAACCAATGCTACTGCCTAGGTTCCCAATGTGCTGGGATTACAGGCATGAGCCACAGCACCTAGCCTGAAAGGACTTTTTAAGACCTCTATGATCAATAGTTGTCCTAATGGGAAGCTGATAGTTACAGACTAACAGGAACAACTGTCTTTTTTTCTTTCTGTTTTTTTTTTTTTTTTTTTTTTTTTTAAGACAGAGTCTTACTCTGTCGCCCAGGCTGGAGTGCAGTGGCTTGATTTTGGCTCACAGAAACCTCTGCCTCCCAGATTCAGGGGATTCTCCTGCCTCAGCCTCCCAAATAGCTGGGATTACAGGTGTGCACCTCTACGCCCGGCTAACTTTTGTATTTTTAGTAGAGATGGGGTTTTGCCATGTTGGTCAGTCTGGTCTTGAACTCCTGACCTCAGGTGATCCACCTGTCTCAGCCTCCCAAAGTGCTGGGATTACAGGCGTGAGCTGCCACACCCAGCCAATAGGAACAATTTTCTTAAGGCCTCTCTGTTCTCTCCTTTTGATCCTGATCTTCCCATGAAACTTATCAGTTGACAAAAACCCTTTTCTTGAACCTCTGTTGGCTATATGCTTTCACAACTCTGCTTACCTCCCTCTTTTTGGCATGATTTTGTTAAGGATATTTATTTATTTATTTATTTATTTTTGAGATGGAGCTCACTCTGTCTCCTAGGCTGGAGTACAGTGGCGCTATCTTGGCTTACTGCAGCTTCCACCTCCCACCTGGAAGGTGGGATTCTCCTGCCTCAGCCTCCTGAGTAGCTGGGATTACAGGCATGTGCCACCACACCCAGCTAATTTTTGTATTTTTAGTAGAGATGGGGTTTCACCATGTTGGCCAGGCTGCTCTCAAACTCCTGACTTCAAGTGATCCTCCACACCTGGCCTGATTTTGCTAAGGATAATTTGGAGCTTCACTGTTCTCTTTGGGGAATTTAATATCTCCCCCAGTTGGTTCCTTTAAGACTGCTTCCTTCCCACTCTTTCTGTTCCTCCTTCCTACTCTTGCCGCCTTCAATCTTCCATTTGGTTCCCTTGAATCCTGGATATGATCCCTTCAAACTCCTACCTTCTCCATCTTTCTCTCTTCCTCCCCTGTCAGGCTTCTTCTCTTAAACTTTAGTCCACCCTGCTGTCAAGGGACTCAGAGTCCTCCAAAAGTAAGTACCAAGGCTGAAGAGGAAAAAAAAGATTATTTGGAAATAGACTGGATATTTTATCCACTCAGATGGGTGGTGGAGACATTCTGATAGCTGTTAGATGTCTTTGCAGTGACTCATTTAAAATTTAGCCCACAGCCTTCAAAAGGGCTTCACAGGGCAAATGAAGATCTTAAAAACCTTCTCCACGAATACTGGTAAAAAGCACTAGGCCTAATATTTAGTAGGTAGCCTTAATTTGTCCCGTTTACCAGGGACAATAGGAAAATAATATGAAATGGAGAAAATACGAGAGAGAATTGTTTTATATAAAACAGTGACTTCATGTTACTCTGTGTTTCTAATTCATGGCTAAGATTTTAGAATGATAACTAGAATATCTCTTTTGATATTTGCCTGTATGTTTATGTATGTCTCTCTATCTGTGTGAAATTTTTCTACCTCTGATGGTATTACCAAATCAATTAATAAAATATCTTAAAAGAAATTTGCCTGGCACGGTGGCTCATGCCTGTAATCCCAACACTTTGGGAGGCTAAGGCGAGTGGATAACCTGAGGTCAGGAGTTTGAAACCAGCCTGATCAACATGGTGAAACCCCATCTCTACTAAAAATACAAAAATTAGCTGGGCATGGTGGTGGGTGCCTATAATCCCATCTACTTGGGAGGCTGAAGCAGGAGAATCACTTGAACCTGGGAGGTAGACATTGCAGTGAGCTGAGATTGTACCATTGCACTCCAGGCTGGGTAACAGAGCAAGAATCTGTCAAAAAAAAAAAAAAAAAAGAAAAGAAAAGAAAAGAAAGAGAAAGAAAGCAAGAAAGCAAAAGAAAGCAAGAAAGAAAGCAAAAGAAAGCAAGAAAGAAAGCAAAAGAAAGCAAGAAAGAAAGCAAAAGAAAGCAAGAAAGAAAGCAAAAGAAAGGAAGGAAGGAAGGAAGGAAGGAAGAAAAACTGTACTTGGCTCAATGCTACTACCAAATTAATTTATAAAGTTCCTTAAAAGAGGATTTAATTGACTTAAAGGGAAGTAAATGCTGATATAACTAAGTATTCCTAAAACTTCAAAATATAGAAATTAACCCAAACATTTTAAGTTCACATAATCTTGTATAGTCTTTGGTAAATAAAGCAAAGACCCTGTCTCAAAAAAAAAAAAAAAAAGCCATTTTGAGACTTTGTCTCAAAAAAAAAAAAAAAAAAAAAAAAAAAAAAAGCCTGTAATCCCAACATTTAAGGAGGCCAAGGCGGGCAGATCACTTGAGGCCAGGAGTCCCAGGCTAGCCTGGCCAACATAGCAAGACCCCATCTCTACTAAAAATACCAACATTAGCCAAGCATGGTGGTGCATGCCTGTAATCCCAGCTACTGGGGAGGCTGAGTCACAAGAAGTGTTTGAACCCAGGAGGTGGAGGTTGCAGTGAGCCAAGATCGTGCCACTGCACTGCAGCCTGGGTGACAGAATGAGACTCTGTATCAAAAAAAATAATAATAATAATAATTTTTTAAATGGCATTTTATCTATTTCTTCACATGTTGTGATTATTCCTGACAACCCAAAATACATCATGGCTGAGATCCTGATAACAAAAGACAGATTAACAAGAGAAAACATAATATGTTTACTTAATGCAAGTTTTACATGACCTGTGAGTCTTCAGAAATCAAGATGCAAAGGCCAAGGGATAGGTGTTTTTGTTTGTTTGTTTTGTTTTGTTTTGAGACAGAGTCTCATGCTGTCACCCAGGCTGGAGTGCAATGGTGCGATCTCGGTTCACTGCAACCTCCACCTCCCAGGTTCAAGGGATTCTCCTGCCTCAGCCTTCTGAGTAGCTGGGATTGCAGGCTTGTGCCACCACACCCAGCTAATTGTTTTTTTTGTATCTTTAGTAGAGATGGGGTTTCACCATGTTGGTCGGGCTGGTCTTGAACTCGTGACCTCGTGATCCATCCACCTCAGCCTCCCAAAGTACCGGGATTACAGGTGCGAGCCACTGTGGCCGGCTGGATAGGTGTATTTTTATGGACAGTTTTGAAGAAATAGCTTTGGGAACAAAGGGTATCATCTAATAGTAATTATCTGGGGAGAAATTCATAAGACCCATTTGTTCAGATCTTTGTTGGCATCCAAGTATAGGGCAGAATTCCTCCGAAATAAGGGTCTCATTATGACCTACTTTCAGGACAGGTAGGGCAGTTAATTCTTTTATGACCTGTTTCCGGGGAGAAAAGTGGGAGCAAGTCAGAGAGTGGCCTTCCTGCTTCTGTGGTTTTCTCAATTTCCTTCAGCTTAAAATACTCAGTATGCAAGGGCACTGCAGTTGGGGATATCCTTTTTTTTTTTTTTTTTTTTTTTTTGAAATGGAGTCTCAATCTTGCCCAGGCTGGAGTGCAGAGGTGCAATGTCAGCTCACTGCAATCTCCGCCTCCCGGGTTCAAGCGATTCTCCTGCCTCAGTCTCCCGAGTAGCTGGGACTACAGGCATGCACCACCACACCCGGCTAATTTTTGTATTTTCAGTAGAGACAGGGTTTCAGCATGTTAGCCAGGCTGGGTTTCAAACTCCTGACCTCAGGTGGTCCACCCGCCTCGGCCTCCCAAAGTGCTGAGACTACAGACGTGAGCCACTACGCCCGGCCGGGGATATCCTATTCTGATCCCCTGCACTACCTACGAAAAAACAACATGAACGTGTAGGGATGCACATTCAGTATGGAGGAAATGAAGCCCAGAGGAGTGGGTCTTTGCATGATTGATCCACAATCCCATCCCTGGTTCACCTCTCTAAAGAATTCATGTTAGGGCCGGGCACAGTGGCTCACACTTGTAATCTCAGCACTTTGGGAGGCCAAGGTAGGTGGATCACGAGGTCGGGATATCAAGACCATCCTGGCTAACCTGGTGAAACCCCGTCTCTACCAAAAATACAAAAAAATTAGCCGGGCGTGGTGGTGGGTGCCTGTAGTCCCAGCTACTCAGGATGCTGAGACAGGAGAATGGCCTGAACCTGGGAGGTGGAGCTTGCATTGAGCCGAGTACGTGCCACTGAACTCAGCCTGGGTGATAGAATGAGACACTATCTCAAAAAAAAAGAAAAAAAAATCATATTAGTTGCTATTGTATTTTAAAATAAATCAAATTTTCCTTTTTCTTTTTTCTTCTAGTATAAGAAACTTCTCAGCCGGGCACAGTGGCTCACACCTGTAATCCCAGCACTTTGGAAAGCCGAGGTGGGTGGATCACGAGGACAGGAGTTCAAGATCAGCCTGGCATGGTGAAACCCTGTCTCTATTAAAAATGTAAAAATTATCCAGGCGTGGTGGCGTGCGCCTGTACTCCCAGCTACTCAGGAGACTGAGGCAGGAGAATCACTTGAACCCCAGAGGCTGAGGTTGCAGTGAGCCAAGATTGTGCCACTGTACTCTAGCCTGGGTGACAGAGCAAGACTCTGTCTCAAAAAAATAAATAAATAAACTTCTCACAGACACATAAAATTTCACAGAAACAGAAAAATGTCAAGGATCTTAGTAAATGATGAACTTACTTGCTGCTTCTCAGAACTTTAAAAGCCTGTATCTGCCTATATTGATTGCAGTACCTTGTTGTTCTTGTGTATACAAGGAAACTAAGGTTAATTGTGCCAGGCTCTATATATTATAATTAAGTCAGTAAGAGGGGTAGCATGGTTGACTCTTTGTAGGAAACTTCTCTTCTGTATTTATAGTGCCTCCCTGGCTGACTGGTGCTTTTACCATACCAAGAAAGGGACTGAATGCAACAACATCTTAGAAAATAAGGTCCCTTTTTGTTAAGGTGTGATAAACGTCTGATTATTACTTTTGCATTCTTACACACTGAAACAATGTACTTCTTTCTTTACAATAAAAGAAAAAAATTACAAAACAAAACAAAAATAAACTATTACAAAACTCATGTTGTGTAGGAATACATAGTTAAGAAAATATAGTTGAAAGTCATTCCTGGCCAGGCATGGTGGCTCACACCTGTAATCTCAGCACTTTAGGAGCCCGAGGCGGGTGGATCACGAGGTCAGGAGTTTGAGACCAGCCTGGGCAAGACGGTGAAACCCGTCTCTACTAAAAATACAAAAATTAGCCGGACATGGTGGCGGGTGCCTGTAATCCCAGCTACTTGAGAGGCTGAGGCAGGAGAATGACTTGAACCCGAGAGGCGGAGGTTGTAGTGAGTCGAGATTGTGCCACTGCATTCTAGCCTGGGCAACAGAGCAAGACTCCATCTCAAAAAAAAACAATTAAAAAAAGTTATTTCTAATATATTTCTCATTTTATATTACGGTAAAATATATGTAACCTAAAATGTACCTTTTTTAACCATTTTAAGTGTACCGTTCATTGACATTAACTAATAAAATGATTAATATTTTGTACATTGTTGGGATTACATTATGCTTGGCTCTTACTTTCTCTACTGTCCTATGACTTAATATAAGTCCTCGGGTCAGTCTATCCATGAGCCGGGGGGGGTCCTCTCTGCCTGTCTCCACCCTCCCTCTTTCCCAGACCCTATCCCTCCTGGCAACATCCAGGGACCTCCCCAGTGGACACAGACCACCCTCACTCATTCGGCTTCCTGGCATGCAGACCTCATAGGCTGGGGTACCATTTCAAGGAACAAGAGGCCTCCCTTGTCTATCCCAGGTCTGATGCCTGTCCTCTCCACCCACAAAGGCAGCTATTCCACCTGTCATTTAATTCTAGGTTACATTTTTCTGAATCTCCAATGTACACAAATCTCGGAAAATGTGAAAACTTTGTCTAAGTTGTTTACCTGTGAGCCTGCCTCAGCCTCCCAAAGTGCTGGGATTACAGGTGTGAGCCACCACACCCAACCCAGACCTATTATAATACAAGGACCGATGCTCATGCCCACAGACAAAGTTCAAGTCAGCATTAAGACTCAGGGAGGCCAGGGTGCAGTGGCTCACGCTGGTAATCTCGGCACTTTGGGAGGCCAAGGTGGGAGCATAACCTGAGGTCAGGAGTTTGAGAAGAGCCTGGTCAACATGGTGAAACCTTGTCTCTACTAAAAATACCAACATTAGCCGGGCATGGTGGCACATGCCTGTAATCCCAACTACATGGGAGCTTGAGGCAGGAGAATTGCTTGAACCCGAGAGGCAGAGGTTGCGGTGAGCTGAGATCATGCCACTGCACTCCAGTCTTGGCAACAGAGCAAGACTCCATCTCAAAATAAACAAACACACAAACAAAAACCTCAAGATGATACAGGGAACAAAGGAGACGATAAGATGGAGAAAGGACATTTAAGGGGTCAGCAACTATGCCAATTGCTTTGAGATGACAATGATACTTAACGATTAAAAGCCAGTTTGACGGTCTCTGATTATGTCACTTTACATCCCATTCCTGCCACTTTGGGTAGGGTCCCAAGTAAAGCGGATGCGGCTACAGTTAGTCTTACTTTGTTCATATCTAACATGTGAAGAAGAAATGTAACACTGGGGTTTTAGAAAATGGAAATCATAAATGCATGTGAGAAATCACTAAAATGAATGATAATTTTAATTGAGTCCCTTTTCAGGTGTGCAACTCTGCTCAAAGTCATTGTCCTAAACAATGTCATGTCACAGCTAATGTGTGCTATGGCTGAACCCATCTGATGGCTGACTGAACATCAGATGGGTCGCTCCTGAAGAAGATGGTAAAGCCTGACCCTGAACCTACCATTTTACTGACAGGAATGTAAGTGAACAGGGACAATCCTTACCTGGAGAAGTGCCCCACGTGGCTGCGTGGAGATTTGATGGGAGTCCCAATTACCTTCGTCAAAGTATCTGTTAAAGAAAAATAATTTTCAATGATACTTGTTAATGCACAGTAAGGAAAACTTTATTCAGGACCACTGCAATAGATTTAGGGACTGCCATAATGGGGCCGTGCAGTGTGGGAGAGAGTTAGACTCAACTCTTTAAGTAACTCTAAGTACAGCATGGGCAAGTGGCAATTTATGCCCAAGGAATAGGGTGGGGACTAGTGGTTGGAAAATTACTAAGAATTAACATCAGGGGCAAGAGGGATTCTGGCTAAACTGATCTAACAGGATTCTCGCTGAAGACAAGCTGGGATGATCACTTAAGGGATGGTGGAGGATGAGGAACCTGATAAGATATTGAAGGTGATCAGTTATCTAAGGTGTTGGGGTCTTGCTAAACTAACGTAGCAGTGTTCTTGCTAAAACTACATTTTACGAGAAAGTGCATGGATGGAGTTAGGAGAACGTTCCGGAGCCTGACTAATGTTTGGTTAAGAAGAGAATTTTTGACGCATCCTCCAAAATTGGAGAAAGAGAAGTGAGGCTATCCACTGAGAATGCAGAAACAGAAACCAGATGGATGCTTGATCCATGAGGACATTCTTCAACTTTGAAGAAGGGTTCTGGTCTGTTCACACTATTATTTTTAAATACATATGAAAAATAAACTAATTTCATCTGTATGCAGTTGTAGTAATTGTGTTCTATATCCTGATAGTAAAAATATGGCCATGTAGCCAGGCGCGGTGGCTCACGCCTGTAATCCTAGCACTTTGGGAGGCCGAGGCGGGCGGATCACAAGGTCAGGAGATCGAGACCACGGTGAAACCCCGTCTCTACTAAAAATACAAAAAACTAGCCGGGCGAGGTGGCGGCACCTGTAGTCCCAGCTACTCGAGAGGCTGAGGCAGGAGAATGGCGTGAACCCGGGAGGCGGAGCTTGCAGTGAGCCGAGATCGCACCACTCACTCCAGCCTGGGCGACAGAGTGAGACTCCATCTCAAAAAAAAAAAAAAAATATGGCCATGCAACAGGTGGGCAACACTCTAATAACAATACTCACACCCCAGACACACACACACATACTCACACACACACGCACACACACACGGCCTCAGATTCCTTCCTTGAAAATCCTTCCTTCTCATCAGCCTCTGCTCTCTCCACTGGCTTGCCTGTCCCTCTTTGGTTTTAGGTGTGGGAAACGATACAATGTTGCAGAGATGTGGGAAAGACTCAGGCAAGGAAAATAGAGAGTAGCAATACAGCGAATGAAAGCAAAACGGTTAAATTATTCAAACAAATTTATAAATGAGGTGATACACATTTATAAACATAAAACTGTTTCCAAGTCTATGTAGAAAAATGAGCCAAAGATAATCATGCCATCTTACCAGGTGAGAAGTTTCCAAAAGCAATTTGGCAATGTCTAGGAAGATTTTAAAGAACACCTTTGACCCTATTGTTAGAGAAGCAGGAGCCGGTTAGAGTCAAAGTAATAGCATTTTAAGTTCAGCTCCATCTTGAGATTAACTAAGGCCCATTCTTTGCTGGTCACAACCCATAGCCATGTTTATAATTGAGGAAACAGCTTAACAATACCTAGGCTACTGGTGTAAGGACACACTCCTACAACACAAAATCCAGATGTCCCAATACCCATAACAATATGTGCTTTCAAATTTCTTACAGTTATGGCTTTGATGTACTTAATAAAATGTTAAGGACCATTTTCTTTAAATCAACAGAATAGTAAATTTTGTCATGCTGTCAACCCACCTCCACGTAGACACAGCTTAGTTTAGTCTTTACATAGACAAGAGGCTTACATAAGAAAAACTTAAATACAAGGCATTTCTCCTCTTGCTGTCTGAGGATGCTATGCTCTATAGTTGAGTAGCTTTCAATAAACTCTCTCTTTCCAGTGCACTCTGCATCTCACCTTGATTTCCTTCCTGCTAGAGATCCAAGAACCCTCTTTCGGGGTCTGGGTCGGGGCCCCTTTTTCTGGCAACACTATGAGTCTCCCCTAGAAACATTTTGATGTTGGCTTAGTTATGTCTAGGCATGATTATTCCAACGTTTCTCATACCAAAATAAAAAAAATACATGAAAGTATAATAGTAAATGGAAAGTAACTGTGACCTATGAATATGAAATACCTCAGAAAGTTTTAAGAGAACAAAATTTAAAAGAATCCAAAACAAAGCCATCCACACCAAATTATCCAAGGCTTCAGAAGATCATGCTGGTGTATACACCAGCGCAGTGGTGAGAAACGTGGTCTGTGCAAAGCAAGGATGGGCTAAGTGTCATGACATCAACACTTCATGCCTTCCTGAACTTGTACGCAATCTCTCCTTTCCTCTCTGTGCATTTATACTACACAATGCATACCTTTACACCAAGTCTTACTTAAACTATGAAAAACACTATCAATACCAGGAATATACTACACCCTTTCTGTTTGTTTGTGTTTTGAGACAGGGTCTTGCTGTTTCGCCCCGGCTGAAGTGCAATGGATCCATCATGCCTCACTGCAGCCTCAACCTTCTGGGCTCAAGCGATCCTCCCACCTCAGCCTCTAAAGTAGCTGGGACCACAGGCATGTGCCACCATGCCTGACATGTATAGACACACACACATATACACACACACACACACACACATATATACATACATACACACACACACAATTTTTTTTTTTTTTTTTTTGTAGAGGCAGGGTTTTGCCATGTTGCCCAGGCTGGTCTTGAACTCCTGAGCTCAAGCAATCTTGCTGCCTCGGCCTACCAAAATGCTGGGATTACAGGCGTGAGCCACCATGCCCAGCCCTACATTCTTTTTTTCTTTTTCTTCTTTTTTTTAGACAGAGTGGTGCTCTGTTGCCCCGGCTGGAGTGCAGTGACATGATCTCAGCTCACTGCAACCTCCACCTCCCAGGCTCAAGCGATTCTTGTGCCTCAGTCCCCCGAGTAGCTGAGACTACAGGCATGAGCCACCATGCCCAGCCAATTTTTGTATTTGTAGTAGAGACTAGGTTTCGCCATGTTGGCCAGGCTGGTCTTGAATTCCTGACCTCAAGTAATACACCTGCCTCAGCCTCCCAAAATGCTGGAATTACAGGCATGAGCCACTGAGCCCAGCTTCAGCCCTACATTCTTGATAAATACTAGTAGTAACTAATATTATTATAATCACATAGTGAATATAATAAAACATATATCCACAAAGAAGCACAGATATAATTGCACATATATTTTTCAAGGCTTTATCTGAAATAAGAGCGTAAGATATTGCCAATGATGCCTGTTATTATTCAAAGTGCAGTTGCAGGTGTGCAGCCTGGTAGAGGATGCAGGGACAGAGGTTGGAGTGCAATGGTCAAGAGCGGAGTGTTTTTTTTTTTTGAGGAGGTAGGGATTATAAAACTGGCCCTGAGCCATCTATACCCAGTGGGTGTGCCCAGCTTCAGCCCCTGTGGGCTACTGTCCTCCCAGACAGCCAGATGACCTTTCCACACTGCACTAGGGTGAGCCCGAGGCTCTGGCCAAGGTGCCTTTCCTACAGGCTTTGTGTATGTACAGGGCTGTGCGTGCTAATGGGGCATATCTTGGCAGAGACCATCCACCACAGATCATCCAAGGAATATGCTTGGCCTCTCTGCTTAGTTGGCCGCAAAGCCTCTGATTTCAAATTTCCCTGGCTTCCTTCTTGACTATCCAGAAGTTGGAATTTCACAGTACAGATGGTACTCAACTTAAGATGGTTCAATTTACAATTTTTCAACTTTATGATGGTATGAAAGTGATAAGCATTCAGTAGAAACTGAACTTTGAGAATTCACACAACCATTCTGTTTTTCACTTTCAGTATTCAATGAGTTACATGAAATATTCAACACTTTATTATAAAATACACTTTGTGTTTGATGATTTTGCCCAACCATAGGCTAATGTGGTTTGAGCACATTTAAGTGCTCAAGGCTGGGCCAAGCAATGATATTCAATAGATTAGGTATATTAAATGCATTTCAGCTTACTATATATATATATTTATTTTTATTTTTTATTTTTGAGATGGAGTCTCGCTCTGTCACCCAGGCTGGAGTGCAGTGGCGTGATCTCGGCTCACTGCAACATCTGCCTCCCGGGTTCAAGCGATTATCCTCCCTCAGCCTCCTGAGTAGCTAGGATTACAGATGCACACCACCATGTCCAGCTAATTTTTGTATTTTTAGTAGAGATGGGGTTTAACCGTGTTGGTCAGGCTGGTCTCGAACTCCTGACCTTATGATCCGCCTGCCTCAGCCTCCCAAAGTACTGGAATGACAGGCGTGAGCCACTGCACCCCGCCAATTTACAATATTTTCAATTTATGGTAGGTTTGTTGGGGACATAACCCCATTGTAAGTCGAGGATCATCTGTGCTATGAAAGTGGAAGAAATCATGCACTCTTAGTCTCTGTAACAGTATTCATTGTCAAAATTTTTGAGTATCATTAAAAATCATGCTTGCTAAAATACTGCAATTACGATGACCACATAAACTTTAGGTAATTTTTTTTTCTTCCCTTTTAGCCAAACTTTATGTAACACATTTACCTTCAAAAATAAATTTTAGTTAAAATCTGAATCTAGGATGACTGAATTTTTTTTAAAGGCTTTGTAGCAAAAACAAAAGTTAGAGATTATGGGCCTGGAAAATACAAACAAATGAACCTACTTTTGTATTTAATATTTAATCATTTGCACATAGAAGAACATAAAAATTCAAAACCAATTACCAGGACACGTACAGCTTGGAGAAATGATCCACGGAGGATATGAAGAGGCAGCTAGAATGTGGTTAGGGAGAGGCCTTCGTAGCCTACTCTGAGAGCATCAGGGGAAGGTGGAAGTGCATGAGGCGAAGGCCGTCAATTGAAAACACAGGGCCCCTTCAGATAAGAAGTGGATGAGGCGAAGGCTGTCAATTGAAAACACATGGCCACTTCAGATAAGAAGTGGATGACGAGAAGGCTGTCAATTGAAAACACATGGCCACTTCAGATAAGAAGCGGATGAGGCGAAGGCTGTCAATTGAAAACACATGGCCACTTCAGATAGGAAGGATATCTTGTTCTGCCTCTATCTCTCTTTTGCCTGCCCAGGATCTGATCCTAAAGCCAGGCTTTGTTTTGGCACCTTCAGACGAAAGACTTGACAATTATACATACAGTTTTCCTAAAACTGATACACCAAGTAAAGCAGAGGAATAGTTAATAAACCCAGAACTCATGAATATGCCATGAAATGACTTCAAAATCTAGATATGCATTATGTAATTGTTAATATATCCACGGTTCTTCGATTTTTAAATTATCAGGCCTATGCTGGAACACAAAGACTTTTTAAATTTTTGTTTGAGTCAGCTACGGTGCCTTACTGTGATCTCTCTCTCTCTCTTTCGAGACGGAGTTTCGCTCTTGTTGCGCAGGCTGGAGTGCAGTGGTACAATCTCGGCTCACTGCAACCTCTGCCTCCCAGGTTCAAGCAATTCTCCTGTCTCAGCCTCCCAAGTAGCTGGGATTACAGGCGCCCACCACCATGCCCAGCTAATTGGTTTTTTTTTTTTTTTTTTGTATTTTTAGTAGAGACGGGTTTCACCATGTTGGCCAGGCTGTTCTGGAACTCCTGACCTCAGGTGATCCGCCCGCCTTGGCCTCCCAAAGTGCTGAGATTACAGGCATGAGCCACCACACTCGGCCCTTACTGTAACTTTTTAAACCACACTCTTTTGATAGCAATAAAAATCACCTCCATACGTTTGAATTCCCTCTTGACTGTATTACCTGGGGCAGCAGTATCTTTCTATGCTCTGAACACCTGCCTATCTTCCAGGCAGAGCAGAGAACTTGCCCTGTGGAGGCTCCATTTTTTTCAGTTCATAAAAATGAAATGTAAAGTTGCATCAACCGTCATTATTCAAATGTCACACGGGGACAGCAAATATGATTTTGTTTTTTTGAAAATTAAAATTCTTTGGGACCAGGCGTGGTGGCTTATGCCTGTAATCCCAGCACTGTGGGAGGCCATGGCGGGAGGATCACTTGAGTCAAGAAGTTCGAGACCAGCCTGGGCAACGTGGAAAGACCCCATAGTGAGGCACAAGAATCGCTTGAACCCTGAAGACAGAGGTTGCAGTGAGCCGAGATTGTGCCATTCCACTCCAGCCTGGACAGCAGAGCAAGACTCTGTCTCACAAAAAAAGACATAAATATTAAAATGAATAACTTGGGTTGAATGTCAAATTTTATAAGTATAAATATGAATTTGTGAGCACATATTAATTTCTTTTTTTTAATTTTGGCTTCAATTAAAAAGATTCATCAGGCTCCCATTAGGGTTCCATTTTCAGGAAAGATAAAGTATATTCTGCCTTGTCTCTCCTACTGAATATAGCTATAAAACTTGGATAAAACGTATGGAAGAGCTGTTTGAGGACTAAGTAGTAACAGGGAAATGAAGGAATAACACTGGATTGTGAAGTACTACTAAATTGGTGATGAATTTTAACTTTTACCTCTCACTTATCCCCAGGCCTGAACTTAAGACAGGCAGAAACCCAGAAGTGAGTCTGTGGTGCAGACTGAGGGCTCCTGGAAGTCTTCTTCCAGGAATGAAAACGGAACTCAGAGTGAAGAATTCCCCTTTCCTTCCATCCCTCCACCACCATCCCCCTCTTTTTGAGACAGGGTCTCACTCTGTTGCCTTTTTCTCCAATCTCTTCTACTCCACCTCTCAGGCCATCCTGTTGTCATGATGACAGTGGCCGCTCAGGGAGTTCACAAGAACAAAAACTAAAAGTTGGAAAACCTTTCTCTGCCAGGAGTCATTAAAGGTCCAAGACAGTGGGTCCAACCTCATCGTTTCCCTTTTTCCTCTACCCCAGAAGTAGAAAAATAATGGCCAGAGGAGACAAAAGGAAACCAAAATTACCGTGAAGTTATGGAAGGAAAGATGCTTGGGAAATGCACCTCTTGGAGTTGCTGATTAACTCACAGGTTCACCCACTCCTCTCCAACAGCCCAAGTGTGAATCTCACCCAAATTAACATACCAAAGACATAATTGCCCTAACACCAGACAGAACACTGGGTGGTAGGAAGGCTAGAGAGTATATAATTTTAGTTTTATGGGTCATTCTGTCTCTTTTGCAACTACTGCCATTGTAGCATTAAGGCAGCTATCAGCAATACAAAAATGAACAGCATAGCTGTGTTCCAACAAATATTTATTTAAAAAAGAAAGCAAACATGCTGGGCAGAATTTGACCCTCAGGCCATATGCAAACAAAAAAATATGTGACGTTGTTCATTCCAGCACAAGGGTGACAGACATGGTCTCTGCAGAAAGACTGGTTTTGTGTTCACACTTCGCCACTAATTGCTGCTTTGAAAAGGCAAATGCATTTTACCTTTATTTTCTCATCTAAACAATGTTTCATTTCATAGAACACATTACACATATATTTTCTGGGCTTCAATTAAATGCATAATTTCTTTTTTTTTTTTTCCTTTTTTTTTTTTTTTTTTTTGTAGAGACCAGAATCTCGCTTTGTCCTCCAGGCTAGAGTGCAGTGGCACGATCTGGGCTCACTGCAACCTTCGCCTCCCGGGTTCAAGCAATTCTCCTGCCTCAGCCTCCTGAGTAGCTGGGACTACAGGCGAACACCTTCACGCCCGGCTAATTTATTTTGTATTTTAGTAGAGATGGGATTTCACTGTGTTGCCCAGGCTGGTCTCGAACCCCTGAGCTCAGCCAATCTGCCCGCCTCCGCCGCCCAAAGTACTAGGATTACAGGCGTGAGCCACCGCGCCAGGCCTAAATGCATAATTTCAAAAGAATACGAGGCAGAAAATGATCACTTAAAAAGTACTAGCTGAAAGTAGTATTGTCCTTATGCATTCTGGAGGACTAGCAGCTATTTAAAAAATATATTTGTGAAAATTCTTTCAACCTTGTATAATTTTTCTTAAATTACAAATACTCTATAATGAGATACTAAAACTCTGGGTTTTGAAAGTGTGACCTTGAAGCCTCCACAAGTCCTCTCATATTAAAGGTATATTACTGGAAAAGATAAACAATAGAGAATACATATAGAATCTTAAAGACAGTACATAAATGATTAAAGTAGTATCTGATTTCTTAAAAATGACAAGTTC
This sequence comes from Macaca fascicularis, assembly GCF_037993035.2. Taxonomy (NCBI): domain Eukaryota; kingdom Metazoa; phylum Chordata; class Mammalia; order Primates; family Cercopithecidae; genus Macaca; species Macaca fascicularis. The sequence goes on from NC_088381.1 coordinate 4,230,989, forward strand.
AGTATTTTTGAAAAGGATTTCTTTTTTTCAAAGAACGCAAAAAAGAGAAAATTGTTAATATTGAGAGGGAAGGATATACAACTATAGGTCAATGTTTATATAACAAGAGGAGGGGATGTTATAGAAAAACCACGATACAAACTTTCATGGGAAAACAACAAACAAACCCAAGGTTAATGCAAATATAAAGTGCAAGACCAGAACAAATTATACGAAGCCTAGAGAGGAAATTTTTTTTTTTTTTTTTTTTTTTTTTTTTTTTTTTTTTTTGAGACGGAGTCTCGCTCTGTCGCCCAGGCTGGAGTGCAGTGGCCGGATCTCAGCTCACTGCAAGCTCCGCCTCCTGGGTTCGGGCCATTCTCCTGTCTCAGCCTCCTGAGTAGCTGGGACTACAGGCGCCCGCCACCTCGCCCGGCTAGTTTTTTGTATTTTTTAGTAGAGACGGGGTTTCACTGTGTTAGCCAGGATGGTCTCGATCTCCTGACCTAGTGATCCGCCCGTCTCGGCCTCCCAAAGTGCTGGGATTACAGGCTTGAGCCACCGCGCCCGGCCTGAGAGGAAATTTTTAACGCTTGCGACGGAAGGGAGACTCCTGGCGGCCGCCATAAGCGGAACGGACCCTTGGGGCGCGCGGAAACGGAAACCGGGAGGGGAGGAGGCCTCCCAATTCCGCCTGCGCTGTGCAGGCGCGCAGAAGATCGGCCCCTGCGGGCTGCCGTTCTCCCCAACTGGCAGGTGACCTTCCCATAGCGCACTGCGGGTTTGTCAGCCGCTCGGAACGATGGCGCATTTCCTGCGGGCTGCGTATCCGCGGTGTTCGCCCTAATAGCTATGGTGGCACCAGCAAGACCCGCGAGCCCCGGACCCGCCACGGAGACTTGCGCGAATACGCTGGATCTCTCTATCAGATTGGAAAACGTTTTAAAGAATAACTTTTCAAGGCTTTAACCTAAGAAGTCCCGTTCATCTTGCGAACTGTAGTGGCACCGAATATATGTATGGAAACACACAATTACTCAAGGATTTAATGTGTCACAGTTCAGCGTCAACTAGTTTTACAATCAAATTTTACGTGTTTGCCAATGTTAACACAATCGTGTCCATTCATGTTTGTAAGTGAAAGAATCAGCTACTAGGACTCACATAGTCCTTTAACACGTGCACTACTTAACAGCAGGTGACTGGAAAAGTGAGTATGGGCCAGGCTTCCCTGCATCGTTGCTGGGCATTATTAGATTGCATTTTTTTTTTTTTTTTTTTAGACGGAGTTTCGCTTTGTTGCCCAGGCAGTGGCCCGATCTTGGTTCACCACAACATCCTCCTCCCGGGTTCAAGCAATTCTCCTGCTCCAGCCTCTGGAGTAGCTGGGATTACAGGCGCGTGCCAGTGCGCCCGGCGTTTGTGTGTGTGTGTGTGTGTGTGTGTGTGTGTGTGTGTTTTGTAAAGATGAGGTTTCACCATTTTGGCCAGTCTGGTCTTGAACTCCTGACCTCAGGTGAGCCACCCGTCTGGGCCTCCCAAAGTGCTGGGATTACAGGCGTCAGCCACTGTGCCTGGCCTACGTTACATTATTTAATCCCAGAGCATTTATGCATTACACTTAAGTTTTTAAGTAAATTGTAAAAATCCTGCTCAAATGAGCAGTCTTTCTTGGTTCCTGGGCCCCACCTTTTTTCCTGTACTTATTAAGGTTGCCATTGGTTCCTGTTTCTGTTGATGCTAGATGGCACTGTCAGCACAGGTTTCCTGATTCCCTAAAGCTAGCTAGCACGTGCTTCTGAAGTACAAATAAGGTGACTTCAAGGCATGAAAGCAACCTGGATTTGGAGCTTAACTGTCCTTTTCCAGGTGGAGAGTTTATTATTGAACCAGCATCTTTCATAGGGAGGTCTAACGTGAAGAGTAGATTTTATCTGAAAATACGAAAATTTTCTGTGGCCATTTTTCCTGGACCTCAGGGTATTTTCCCCACCCATACTTTTCCTTTGTCTGTACAGAATCTGAACCTAAGCCTCATATAATTTTTTCTTCAAATGTATGAGACCCAAATTCTCATTTACAATTTCAACAGCTGTGTTCCTAAGTGAGCACACCCTAGCTAATATCTGGAACTACAGAAGATTATAAAATACCAACACATTGACACGACATTAAATATCTTAAAAATCTAGCCCTGGTATATACTTCTAGCTTCCTTCAAGTGTACTGAAATTTGTATATCTATTTCTGGCTTCCTTCAAGTATACTGAAATTGCTGCTCTCCTTGCGATGTCTCAATTTTTTTTGCATTCTCTACACTCCTATTCTCTACGTCAATACTAATGATCTTTTGTATTTATTAGCTCTAATTTACATGGTTTTTAGCTACTTATTCTTCATCTATTAAATCATAAATTGCCTCTTCCAGAAAGCCTTCAATTACCATTTAAATTTAGGTTGTATGCTCATGCATTTTGTGGATTTCAATAGAGTAATGCACATTTCCTACTACAGCGTCTTTTTTTTTTTTTTTTTTTTTTTTTTTTTTGATACAGAGTCTCACTCTGTGGCCCAGGCTGGAGTGCAGTAGCGCAGTCTCAGCTCACTGCAACCTCTGCCTCCTGGGCTCAAGCGATTCTCCTGCCTCAGCCTCCTGAGTAGCTCGGATTACAGGTGCGCACCACCACACCCAGCTAATTTTTATATTTTTAGCAGAGAAGAGGTTTCACCATGTTGGCCAGGGTGGTCTCAAACTCCTGAGCTCAGGTGATCTGCTGCCTCAGCTTCCCAAAGTGTTGGGATTACAGGTGTGAGCCACAGCTCCTGGACCTACAGTATCTTTAATCTGATTTTTATTGCCTATTTGTTGAACATCTGCTTGATTTGTACTTTAAATAAAGGAGAAATGTATTTTGGGTTGTAGATGATATTTATGTGGCTAAAAGAAAAAAAAATGTACACAAGTGATAAAGATATTAGTCAGAAAGACAAATTAAAAACAAATTCATTAAAAGGCAATATTTCTGCTGGGCGCGGTGACTCATGCCTGTAATCCCAGCACTTTGGGAGGCAGAGGCGGGCAAATCACGAGGTCAGGAGATCGAGACCATCCTGACTAACATGGTGAAACCCCGTCTCTACTAAAAATATAAAAAATTAGCGGGGCATGGTGGTGGGCACCTGTAGTACCAGCTACTTGGGAGGCTGAGGCAGGAGAATGGCGTGAACCCGGGAGATGGAGCTTGCAGTGAGCCGAGATTGTGCCACTGCACTCCAGCCTGGGTGACAGAGTGAGACTCCGTCTCAAAAAAAAAAAAAGGCAAGATTTGAAGCTGCATAGTGTTAGCAAGTAGAATGAGTGTTGAACACTCCTTATTGTTACAATTTTTTTTTTTTTTTTGAGACAAAGTCTCACTCCATCGCCCAAGCTGGAGTGCAGTGGCATGATCTCGGCTCACTGCAACCTCTGCTTCCTGGGTTCAAGCGATTCTCCTGCCTCAGCCTCCTGAGTAGCTAGGACTACAAGCATGCGCCACCATGCCAAGCTAGTTTTTGTATTTGTGGTAGAGACGGGGTTTCAGTGTGTTGGCCGGGCTGGTCTCAAACACCTGACCTCAGGTGATCCACCCGCCTTGGCCTCCCAAAGTGCTGGGATTACAGGTGTGAGCTACCGCACCCAGCCTAAAATTTTTATTGCTGTAGAGACAGTGTTTCACTATGTTGCCTAGTCTCAAACTCCTGGGCTCAAGCAGTCCTCACACCACAGCCACCTAAATTGCTGGGATTTCAGGTGTGAGCCACCATGGCTGGTGGAAAACTCGTATACATACATATTTAAGACAGTTCAATGGGGGAAAAATTGATTTTTCTATCAATGTTCTAGGAAATTGAATATCCTTCTGCGGGGGGAGGGGAAATAAAAATCTGACCTTTGACCCCACATTACATACAAAATGATCACCAGATAGTTCATTGACCTGAACATAAAAACAATTTTATGTAGCATTTAGATTGCAATTGAGAAAAATAATTTCATGTCTATTGTGTAAAGAATGATTTCTGAAACAAGACTTAGGATATATTTATCATATAGAAGAAAAGATATTCTAACATAGTTGATGTAAACAAAGATTCTGGAGACAGACCAAGTCAAGCTCAGGTTCTTCTGCTCCTTTCCTGTAAGGCTTTAGCTCAGATTCATAACTGGAACTTGGGAGTGGTAATACTGCCTACCTCTTGAAATGTTGTGAGAACTGAATGAACTAACAATACTTAAAACCTGTAGACTAATAGCACATCTATACTAAACACTAAGCCACATTTTCTAATACAGTGTTTTCCAAGGAATTGAAATAGTTATTATTTGAGTCAATCGTAAAATGCATCATTATTTTATGTCACAATAAAGGAATAAATTTGTAGACTATTGCACAAATACATCTTATCACTTAGAATTTTATATTATTACTGAGAAATCAACTACTATAAATGTAGGTATTAGTCTTACATCACTTCTGTAATGACAAAGATGGAAAATATAAGCAGAATACACTAACAACAGCATTCCTAAAATTCCTGTCACTCAGATCAAACTCTTCGGAATCACCTTCTACACATCCTGTCCATGATTTCCCCCACGTTATCATCATCTTTGCTAATCAGGAACTTTGGTGACATCACATTTCTTGACAGAGTCCTAGACTCCTATTTGTGAGATTATATATTCAACCTACCGACAGCACCTCTGTAAGTTTTGATGGTGATCATATCACTGGAAGACATCAATCAAAGGTTTTTAGATCAAGTTCCTGCATGTGCAGACAAGGACAGCCATATTATGACTAGATTCTGGAAAACTTTGTTTTCACAATGTCAATTTTAAGATGCATCTGTACTTGAACGTTGTTAAAAGGTGCACTCTGACATCAGCTGATTACACTATTCTTTCATTTACTGCCAAATTACCAGTATAAACCCATCGTGGATAGACAGTTTTGCATCTACCATCTTTAAAGCCTGAGAACCAAAGCTCATCAGCCCTCATTTTCCACTTTGACACTGGTCACTCCTACTCCAGACTGACATATGGCTTGTTTTTGGTCTGCCACTCTGCCTTTTTTTTTTTTCTGAAGATGAAGATTTAAGTGAGTTTGTTTTTTTCTCATGGAGTGAATGAAGTATGCTCTGGGAGGTGTGAGATTTCTTGAATTGCAAATGTCCAAATTACTAGTACATACATGTTTGCTATTCTGATCTTACAAGTGAGAAATGTGGTCTAGGTCAGCTGCATCTCTCACTCCAGGTCTTCAGATCCCAGGAACTCATTTCCTCATTGAAGGTAGGAATGAGATATGGAGAATATACTCTGTGATTTCGGACCATAAAAAGAAGAGTCTTGATTTTGTAGATGTCCCTGGAAATGTGGTATGTAGTCCCATGGCTTTCTAGAGTAGGTATGGTTCCTGGACACACCCTCTTGCTGTCCAGCAGAGTGATGTTGTGCTATGGAAATCCCTGTTGCTTTTTGGGGGAAAGGGGAGAGTAATTTGTAAGCTGATTCTAAAATTCATATGGAAATTCATGAGATCTAAAAGAGCCACACTGATAATGAGAAGCAGAACAAAGTTAGATTATGGGATTTCAAAACAATATAAAGTGATAGTAATGAGGACATTGTGGTACTGGCATAAGGACAGCAATATAGGTCAATAGAATATAAATGACTGTCCAAAGATTCACCCTGACATTTATAGTCTATGAATTTGCAAAAGTTGCCAAGGCAATTCAACGAGGAATTTTTTTTTTTTTTTTTTTTGAGACGGAGTTTCACTCTTTTTTTATAATTTTATTTTTATTTATTTTTAATTTTTGTATTTTTTTGAGACTGAGTCTCATCTCTACTAAACCCCATCTCTACTAAAAATACAAAACATTAGTCAGGCGTGATGGTGGGTGCCTGTAGTCCCAGCTACTCGGGAGGCTGAAGCAGGAGAATGGTGTGAACCAATGAGGTGGCGGTTGCAGTGAGCCAAGATCGTGCCACTGCACTCCAGCCTGGGCAACAGAGCAAGACTCCGTCTCAAAAAAAAAAAAAAAAGACAAAATATTTGCTAGTCATATAGGTAATGAGGGTCTACTGTTCAGAATATATAAAAGATTGTAACATCTCAAAAAATAAAAGACAAATATCCCGACTAAAAATTGTATGGGTAAATTGTATAAATGAGTAAATTGTATAAATAGACATTTCTTCAAAGAATATATATGTATCCCCAAAGGGCACATAAAAGACGATCAACATCGTTAGTCCTTTGGCAATGCAAATCTAAATCACTGTAAGATATACTTCATAAAATTAAAGGTATAGTTTTAAGCTAAGTAAGCCAGTTTGAAAAGACTACAGACTGTGCAGTTCCATTTATATGACACCCTGGGAAAGGTAAAACAATAGAGATAGTAAACAGATTAATGTTAACTAGGGACTCTCCAAGGAGGACAATGAAATAGGTGAAGTAGATGGAATTTCTTTAGGGTAATAAAACCTTCCTGCATGGTGGCTACATCATATTGTTTTTGAAACCCTGCATAACTTTTTTTTTTTTTTTTTTTTTGAGACGGAGTCTTGCTCTGTCACCCAGGCTGGAGTGCAGTGGCCGGATCTCAGCTCACTGCAAGCTCCGCCTCCCGGGTTTACGCCATGCTCCTGCCTCAGCCTCCCGAGTAGCTGGGACTACAGGCGCCCGCCACCTCGCCCGGCTATTTTTTTTTTTTGTATTTTTTAGTAGAGACAGGGTTTCACCGTGTTAGCCGGGATTGTCTCTCGATCTCCTGACCTCGTGATCCGCCCGTCTCGGCTTCCCAAAGTGCTGGGATTACAGGCTTGAGCCACCGCGCCCGGCCAACCCTGCATAACTTTTTTTATAATACAAACAGTGAACCTAAATGTATGGAAATTAAAAATATTATTTGTTAGCCAGGCATGGTGGCTCATGCCTGTAATCCTAGCACTTGGGAGACCGAGGTGGGTGGATTACCTGAGGTCAGGAGTTTGAGACCAGCTTGGCCAACATAGTGCAACTCCGTCTCTGCTAAAAACACTAAAAACTTATCTGGGTGTGGTGGTGCATGCCTATAATCGCAGCTACCTGGGAAGCTGAGGCAAAAGAATTGCTGGAACCTGGGAGTCAGAGGCTGCAGTGAGCCATGATCACACCACTGCACTACAGGGTGGGCGACAGAGTGAGACTCCATCTCAAAAAACAAACAAACAAAAAACAAAATATAAAAAATTTTTTGTAGGTGGGGGGATTCCATGGAAGAATACAGAGAAAATAAGAAAAATGAATAAGAAATGTATGATATAACCCCACTAAAGGAAGCTGGGAGGCGGGGGAAAGAACTGACCTAAGTAACTTGGATACAAAGTGAAGGTTCTGCATCTAAAGGTCAAAGGGGTTGTCTATGAGCACTGTACTTTAGTTGGTAATGTTGTTCTTCATGAGAGTGTGGATTAACAATTCTGAAGTCACTATGCATGTAGCCTGAAACTTGGTGATTAAGCTAACAAGGCCAACTCACTCACTGTTAGAGTGGGGGTTACAACCAAGTAGTGGGAATGGGGAGATTGATTCAGTATATTATATTAATTATATTGAATCTATTATAATATATTCAGTATATTATATTAATATAGTGTTGGAGACATTAGTAGGAATTTATGTTTCATCAAGTTATATATGAACACATGAGGAAATATTTACACATATGTGTATATGTGTGGGTGAGTATACACAGGTATGTTTCATTGTTTTGTCAGCTGACTACTCCTCAAATCGACAGATGACCCAGTATCAGTGAATATACCTGGGTCTGTATCTTTGTTTTCAAAGACATTTTCCAATAAAAGAAACTAGGACCCATTGAAGAAATGATGGGTACTAGGCTTGGGCACGAAATAAACACAATTGGCCTGGAGGACCATGTAGTGCCTGAAAGTAAGAAAATATAAAACATCTTTATAATTGAACCACCAAACAAGCAAAATCTAACCAAAATAATGTGGTTATTTCAAAATGATACAGAAGCCAACTGAGAGACCTTCCACTGGCCAACAATGGAACAATTTGAGCAATGAAATGAATAAAGGAGTATAAGGGAGGTGTAAACTGAAGATACACAATTTCATATAATATTCAACATGGTATAAATAAATGATATGAAATAATGGTGGAGAACAGGCCAACTGTATACAGTAGAGAGTTCTCAACTCTTGTTTTAGGTACTCAGTTCATAAGGAGGTAGAGCATGAATTTCTTGTTCTTAAGTATGTGCTATGTATGCTGACTTATTTTAAAAAGTAAAACAGGGAAAGTGGAGAAAGAAATAATTTTACAGTAAGGAAATCTGACAAAAGCTACCTTGTCCAGGTAGTCAATTTACTGTCAACAGGTGTGAATCGAGTTGATAGTAGACACCCGTGATATGAAGTGATTACAATGACATTTTCTCTCGGTAATCTTCCTTCCCCAAACCCAACTCCAGTATAATCATGAGAAAAATGTCAGAGAAATCCCAAATTGGGGATGTTAATGTCATGAATAACAAGGAAAGTCTGAGAAATTGTCACAGGCAGAAGGAACCTAATGAGATGGGATTTCTAAACATGATGTGGTCTCCTGGAGGGGATCCTGGAACACAAAGTGTTCATTAGGTAGAAGAAAAATTCTAAATAAAATGTGAATTGTAGAGAAGATAATGTATACTATTGAATTATGAATTGTGACAAATATTACCCACTAATGTAAGGGATTAACAATAAAGGAAACTATATGCCAGGCATAAGGAAATGATCTGTATTATCTTGGCAACTGCTGTGTAAATCTAAACTATTCTAAAATTTAACAAGTTTCTTTTTTTTGTAAATTCCCTTCCCAGTATAACAAGCCAAACCTTGTCAATATGCCCCTGAGTGCATATCCCCATTTTTTTTGAGACAGGGTATCACTCTGTAGCTCAAGCTGGAGCACAGTCATGTGATCATGGCTCACTTTAGCCTCGATCTCCCAGGTTCAAGACATCCTGCTGCCTCAGCCTCCCTAGTAGCTGGGACCACAGGTGTGCACCACCATGCCTGGCCAATTTTTAATTTTTGTTGTTGTTGTTGTTGTTGTTAGAGATAGGGTCTGGCTATGTTGCCTAGGCTAGTCTGGAACTCCTGGCCTCAAGTGATCCTCCCACCTCGTCCTCCCAAAGTGCTGGGAATACGAGTGTGAGCTATTGCACCTGGCCTCTCCTTTTGTATTTCTAAGTAATATATCGTTCAGTTTTTCTTAATACTCAGATACATGTGTCTAAATTAATGCGTATCTCTATTGTAATAATGAGACCCATGAGACTAATCCATTTTGTGAGACATTCCATAAAATACCTGATTGGTACTTTTCAAAAGAGTTCAGGTTATACAAAATAATTGAACACTCAGAAACTGTTGTAGGTTGAAGATCTGACAGAGCAGGCAGACCCTAGATTGGCACCCAATGATTCTTACCTGCTGGTGAACACAACCTTGCATTCTAATCCTCTCCCTGTAAGTATGGGCAGGAACCTTAACTTATTTTGAAACAAGAGAATAGAGCACAGCTGAAGGTATATCACGTGGGTTATTATGCTATGTAAAATCGTTATTTCTGTCTTGCTAGCAAACTCTCCCTTTGTACCTTTGATGGAGCATTCTGCCACTTGGGAGAAGCCAACATGGGAAGGAGCTGAACGCAGCCTCTGGACAACAGCCAGCCAAGGAATAGAGGACCTTAATCCAATAGCCAGTTGCTAAATTTACAGTTATTCAAACTCCTGTTCAAATAACACTCTATCAGTTCACAAGTAGTGTGAGTTGCCTATAAGAAGGAAACAATCCTAATTTGTACCTTTGGTGATTTGTACTATTGCTGTAATTCATTGCATTTATATATGAGCATTCATGCATATGTATACGTGTGTGTGTATATATATATATATATACACACACACTCCCCCCCATATGCATGCACACACACTCAAACTATAAACATAAGAATACCTCGTCAAATACATGGTTAAAATTTTTGTTTTTAACAAACTGTTATCTGTTATACCAACTAAAATATGAAAAAGTTTTTATTTCATATGGCAACTACTAAAATATTTAAAAATAAAAAGAAAATAAATGATATGCTAAGAAGAGAAAATTGGATCATGTAAAATTCTCAATTAAAACCATAAAGGGAAGCAAACAAATGGAAGACAGGAGGACGAACAAAAAACAAGGGCAGCAAATGAAAAGCAGAAATAAATATGGTAGATATCAATCTGCTATATCAATAATCACGTTGACTGTCAATGGTCCAAAACCAATGAAAAGACACAGATTGTTTGAGTGGATCAAAAAACAAGACCTAACTGTATGTTCTCTAAAGAAAACTTATTTCAGTATAAAGACAAGTATAGGGAAACGTAAATTAAAATCAAAATGAGATATCACATTATACCTGTTACAAAGCCATTATCAAAAAGAGTGAAGATAACAAGTGTTGGTGAGAATGTAAAGGAAACCCCTGCACACTGTTGATGAGAATGTTAATCGGTACAGCCATTATGGAAAAAAGTATAGAGGCCCCTCAAAAAATTAAAAATAGAACTACCATAAGATCTAGCAATCCCAACGCTCATTACATATTTGAAGAAAATGAAATCAGTATGTTGAAGATATATCCACACTCTCATGTATATTTTAGCATTGTTCAAACCACTATGAGGCAGAAACTGTTAAAACAGGAAAAACAGACGAATCCACTATTATAGTTGGTGACTTCAATACTCCTCAATGAGAAGTGTTTAGCATTGTTCACAATAGCCAAGATATGGAATCAACCTATGTGTCCACTGACAGATAAAGAAAATTATATATCTATCCCCAATGGAGTATTACTGAGGCATATAAAAAGGAAATCCTGTCATTTGCAACAACATGGTTGAACCTGGAGTACATTATGTTAACTGAAATGTTAAGCATGCAAAGATAAATACCTCAAGATCTTACTCATGTGAAATCTAAAAAATGTGATTTCGTACAAGTGGGGGTATAGAACGGTAGTTACCAGAGCCTGGGGTTGAGGGTGGGTTTGGGCAGATGTTTGTGGATGGATAGAAAATTTCAGTCAGAAAGGAGGAACAATTTCAAGAGATCTATTGTACAACATGGTCTCTATAGTTAAAAACATACAGTCTTATTTTTAAAATGATAAAAATTAGCTGGGCATGGTGGTGTGCACTGGTAGTCCCAGCCACTCGGGAATCTGAGGCAGGAGGATTGCTTGAGCTCAGGAGGTCTACCCTGCAGTGAGCTATGATCAAACCACTGCCCTCCAGCCTAGGTGCAGAGGGAGAGCCTGTGTCTGTTTTTAAAAATGCTAAAAAAGTGGATAGAACGGCTGGGCGCGATGGCTCACGCCTGTAATTCCAGCACTTTGGGAGGCTGAGGCAAGTGGATCACGAGGTCAGGAGATCGAGACCATCCTGGCTAACACGGTGAAACCCCGTCTCTACTAAAAATACAAAACGTTAGCTGGGCGTGATGGCGGCGCCTGTAGTCCCAGCTACACGGGAGACTGAGGCAGGAGAATGGCGAGAACCCGGGAGGCGGAGCTTGCAGTGAGCTGAGATCATGCCACTGCACTCCAGCCTGGGCGACAGGACGAGACTCTGTCTCAAAAAAAAAAAAAAAAGGGGGGGGACAGAAAGTGTTCTCTCCACAAAAATGATAACTATGTGAGGTAGTGCACATGTTAATTAGCTGGATTTAGCTATTCCACAACGCACATTATTATTCAAACCTCATGTTATACATAGTACATACATCTCATTTTATCTGTTATTTAATAAAAATGGAGACACGTATTAACTGAAAGTAAAAGATGGAACAAAATATAGCAAGCAAATAGAAAAAGCAGGAGTAGTTATATTAATTTCAGAAAAAGCTGACTATAGAGTTAGAAAAATTATCAGTGAAATAGAAACGCATTACATAATAATAGTGGGGTCAATTTTCCAAGAAGGTATAATAATTCTAACATATAGCAACAGAACATAAAACTATGAGGCAGAAACTGTTAAAACAGGAAAAATAGATGAATCCACTATTATAGTCGGTGACTTCAACACTCTATGAGAATTAAAAATAAAATCCTAAGCCTCCCAACTGACTGAACAGACAGGACCCCAGGGAAACTGTAAAGACTGAGTTTCCAGCCACAATGGGACAGGAAGTGGGACATGCCTCCTTATCATCTGTCTCTTTTGCAGTTTAGACACAGCAACTGACCAGCATTCATGTTAAAATAGAGATCATAAGAATGAAGGAATGAACTCATCTTGGTGGCAATAAGATATCAAATTATAAACAAGACCTAAGGCCATGCCAGGCAAGGGTTAAGTCACTCACCCCTATACTTGAAGAATAAACTATGTTCTAACTCACAGGAGGTTTATCTTTTTCTCTAGCCAATAAGCAAGTACTGACTTCCACACAAACTATCTTAAAACAATTTGCAGCTCATCCACCGCCAGACGCTGACTCCACCCTCTGTTCCTCCAGCCATAGCTACAGCTTTGATTGCACAAGAGACTGATTTCAGTGACTTTCTTCTGATAAGAGCCCACCAAACATGTACTGGGTCTGACTGGTTTATAGAGATTGTGTACTTGTTTACCTTTGTGTCCTGAAAGGGGCTTCTGTGCGTAGGGCCTAACTGTAATACATTTAAATGTTAAGTCTCGGCCGGGCGCGGTGGCTCATGCCTGTAATCATACCACTTTGGGAGGCCAAGGCGGGTGGATTACCTGAGGTCAGGAGTTCAAGACCAGCCTGGCCAACATGGTGAAATCCCGTCTCAACTAAAAATACAAAAATTAGCTGGACATGGTGGCAAGTGCCTGTAACCCCAGTTATTTGGGAGGCTGAGGCAGGTGAATCGCTTGAACCCGGGAGGCAGAGGTTGCAGTGAGCCATGATGGTGCCACAGCACTCCAGCCTGGGGGACAGAGTAAGACTCTATCTTAAAAAAAAAAAAAAAATAGTCTCCACACCAAGGTGAACATGGGTCATAGGTTACAAGCATGTTTGTTCAGTACACATGCCATAGGGCTACCTTCAAGAATATTTATAGCTTTTTTTCTTTCCAAATTTATAGATCTTATGATTTTTATGTTAACAAGTGTATACCCTAAAACCCCAATAAAATTAAGATCAAAATCAATAAAAGGCACATAACTGGTAAACTTCAAAATACACGGAGATTAACCAACACACTTTTAAATAACACATGATGCAAGAAATCTCAAGAGAAAATTAAATGGCATTTTGAACTAAGTTTAAATTAAAATGCATCTTATCAAAATTTGTAGAATGCAGTGAGGGAGCATAGGGGGGAAATATATCTATTGAAAACAAAGCAAACAAACAAACAAAAAACATTGGCTGGGCACAGTGGCTCACACCTGTAATCCCAGAACTTTGGGAGGCTGAGGCGGGCAGATCACCTGATGTCAGGAGTTGGAGACCAGCCTGGCCAACATGGTGAGACCCTGTTTCTACTAAAAATACAAAAATGAGCTGGGCGTGGTGGCAGGCGCCTGCTCTCTTTTGCTTTTCTTTTTAAAAATTTTTATTTATTTATTTATTTTATTTTTTTATTTTTGGAAACGGAAACTTCCCATCAAACAAGGACTCAGCCCAGCTACTAGGGAGGCTGAGGCAAGAGAATCGCTTGAATCCAGGAGGGAGAGGTTGCAGTGAGCCGAGATTGAGCCATTGTACTCTAGCCTGCGTGACAAAAGCAAAATTCCACCTCAAAAAAAAAAAAAAAAAAAGGGCCAGTTGTGGTGGCTCACCTCCCAGGACTTTGGGAGGCTGAGGCGGGTGGATCACGAGGTTAGGAGAGCGAGACCATCCTGGCTAACACTGTGAAACCCTGTCTCTACTAAAATAACAAAAAAAATTATCTGGGCATGGTGGTGGGTGCCTGTGGTCCCAGCTACTCAGGAGGCTGAGGCAGGAGAATGGCGTGAACCTGGGAGGGGGAGCTTGCAGTGAGCAGAGATCTGGCCACTGCACTCCAGTCTGGGCAACAGAGTGAGACTCCGTCTCCAAAAATAACTAACTAACTAAATAAATAATAAATAAAAGAAAAAGAGAACATATAAAAATCAATAATCTAAATTTCCTCCATAGGAGACTTAAAAGTAGAGCAAACTAAATCCAAAGAAAGCAGAAAAAAATAGAGAGTACTGAACTGTAAATAAAGTGAAAGCTAAGTAAAAGATAAAGCAATTGGAATTTTCTTTTTTATTATTATTATTATACTTTAAGTTCTAGGGTACATGTGCATAACGTGCAGGTTTGTTACATATGTATACTTGTGCCATGTTGCTGTGCTGCACCCATCAACTCGTCAGCACCCATCAACTTGTCATTTACATCAGGTATAACTCCCAATGCAATCCCTCCCCCCTCCCCCCTCCCCATGATAGGCCCCGGTGTGTGATGTTCCCCTTCCCGAGTCCAAGTGATCTCATTGTTCAGTTCCCACCTATGAGTGAGAACATGCGGTGTTTGGTTTTCTGTTCTTGTGATAGTTTGCTGACAATGATGGTTTCCAGCTGCATCCATGTCCCTACAAAGGACACGAACTCATCCTTTTTGATGGCTGCATAGTATTCCATGGTGTATATGTGCCACATTTTCTTAATCCAGTCTGTCACTGATGGACATTTGGGTTGATTCCAAGTCTTTGCTATTGTGAATAGTGCCGCAATAAACATACGTGTGCATGTGTCTTTATAGCAGCATGATTTATAATCCTTTGGGTATATACCCAGTAATGGGATGGCTGGGTCATATGGTACATCTAGTTCTAGATCCTTGAGGAATCGCCATACTGTTTTCCATAATGGTTGAACTAGTTTACAATCCCACCAACAGTGTAAAAGTGTTCCTATTTCTCCACATCCTCTCCAGCACCTGTTGTTTCCTGACTTTTTAATGATCGCCATTCTAACTGGTGTGAGATGGTATCTCATTGTGGTTTTGATTTGCTACAAGGCTACAGTAACCAAAACAGCATGGTACTGGTACCAAAACAGAGATATAGACCAATGGAACAGAACAGAGTCCTCAGAAATAATACCACACATCTACAGCCAACTGATCTTTGACAAACCTGAGAGAAACAAGAAATGGGGAAAGGATTCCCTATTTAATAAATGGTGCTGGGAAAATTGGCTAGCCATAAGTAGAAAGCTGAAACTGGATCCTTTCCTTACTCCTTATACGAAAATTAATTCAAGATGGATTAGAGACTTAAATGTTAGACCTAATACCATAAAAACCCTAGAGGAAAACCTAGGTAGTACCATTCAGGACATAGGCATGGGCAAAGACTTCATGTCTAAAACACCAAAAGCAATGGCAGCAAAAGCCAAAATTGACAAATGGGATCTCATTAAACTAAAGAGCTTCTGCACAGCAAAAGAAACTACCACCAGAGTGAACAGGCAACCTACAGAATGGGAGAAAAGTTTTGCAATCTACTCATCTGACAAAGGGCTAATATCCAGAACCTACAAAGAACTCAAACAAATTTACAAGAAAAAAACAAACAGCCCCATCAAAAAGTGGGCAAAGGATATGAACAGACATTTCTCAAAAGAAGACATTCATACAGCCAAGAGACACATGAAAAAATGCTCATCATCACTGGCCATCAGAGAAAAGCAATTGGAATTTTCAAATGAGTATTGAGAGTTTCATAGTTTCCAGAGCATAGATGTGTCCGCAGTTAACTAGGAAAACAGAACACCCTAAACTGAACTCCTGCTTATCAACATGCAGGGGTGGCTCCCCTGAAATGAGGAGACACGAATCTTCAGGAATGATTAAGCAAAAGCACACAAAGCAGGGCAATTCATTTAGTTATTAAGTTGGAAAATACTGTAGCTATGAATAATCCACCAACAAGGAATTTAGGTAAATTTTGCTAGGTACACAAGAAAAGATACATATGATAGAAAAAAGTCAAAATACATGTTATGGTGTCAGAACAATGAGAAACCCATGAGGATTTTATAAGAATGTCGGAACACTGAAGAGGACATGCAGACACAGATGGGTGCACATCTGCGTGTCCGTGAAGACAATGCCCTAAAAGGCTGCACATTGCCCACCACCATCATTGCTGTCACCTCTGCAGCCCCCTGCCAACCTTGACTGAAAGTTACCTGGGTCCTTCTTCTGTGCAGCTGCGAACCCCCCTCATCTGCAGTTTCCTGTGAGGCCGCTCTCACCCTGTGATGCAAGGTGGCCGTGAGCCAGCCACTGTGAATTTGTGATCCAGTGATCCAACCTACATCTGCAAAATGGCTGAGGGGACAGAAACTTCTCTGCCCTTCCCCAGTCTTGCCCCTCCCCATCACCAACTCCTCCTGGTAATGCTGCTGCTCTTTCCCATCAAACAAGGACTATCCTTACTTGTTGCAACTGTCTTCCTTGTCAGTAGATCTCATGGACTGTGGGTAACACTTAAAAGAAGAAAAGGCATTCGAACTTCTCCCCACAGAATGCAGTCCTTAGGGAGCAGCCCCTGCATCACTTCCAGAGCTGCCCTCCCTCCCCTGCCCAGTCCCTTCACGGTCTGTCCTTCCTGCTTCTGCCTCCTCACATATTACTCATTCCAGTGATCCTTCCAACCCACTGTCCTTATCTCACGTCCTGACCTGTGCCAGATACACTGCTTCCTCTTTCCTTTCCCTCCCCTGTCTGGTGGACCCCGGCCCCTCACGCTCCAGCATCTCCTCCAATGCTCCTCCTCCTGGAGGACCCCTTGTCCATCGCATCCCAGGCCTGATGCCTGTTCCCTGAGTGCCCAAGGGCAGCTCTTGCACTTGTAGTTCAGTTTCTGTTGAGTTTTCTGAATCCCCACTGGTCTTAAACACCTGAGAATTTGGAAACTTTGTCTATGTTGCTCCCCTGTGAGCCCCACACCTGGAGTGGACAAACAGCAACACAGAAGATTTTGTTTTTGTTGTGTTTCACTAATGAATCGGTGACTCTCCTTACCCAAATGCTTGCCTACTTCCCTAGACACCCCATCCCTCTTTCAATCTGAAGAGGGTTTGTACCTGAGGATGAACCTGTTTCTTGTGCTGTCTTCTGTTCTCAGGTCAGGATGTGAGCCCTGACTCTGCCTGGCCCTTTCCCCAGCCTCTCCATCCTCAGTCCACCACAGAGCCCCTCTCATGGGCCAGGCTGCTTCTACCTCATCTGTCCCTCTTCTGTTCTTCTGGACAGTTTTGTCCTTGCAAACCTAGGAAAAGTATTTTGTTCTCTAAAATTCACCTATATTAATATGGCTCCCTTGATAAATATTTCCAAGGTTATTGTCATATTTCATCATTTCTAGTCTTTTTTTTCCAAATTTTATTACAATAGCTGTTAGCCTAGTGGTAGCCATGACATGCTTTTCATTATTTGCATGAACTTGTGCTGAAACCTGCTGTCATTTCTTTTAGGATGGCCTGCAGCAACACTTAGAGAACAGGTGTGAAGAGGAATGGTGCAAACTGCACAGAAAATGCTGCAGTCTCTTTTGTTAAGAAATGTTTTATTGCCATCAGTCTTCATGCCAGTGTGATTAAGATATCCAAGATTGTGCATTAAAGTCTGGTTTAGAACTATCATAAGCACAATTTCAAGATATCTATTAATTTACTTATGAATTAATTTCAAGATTGTTTATATTTTTATGTGACTAACACTTATGCTTTTATAACTACGGAAGGGCTTTTAACATAAATATCAAATAGACTCTTACATGTTTATTAGTCATGCCCCTCAAAATGACATTTTATTCTGTCAAGGAAAGACAACATATAGGAGAGTACTCTCATAAGATTATAATGGACCTGAAAACTTCCTATCACCTAGAGATGTCAAAGCTGTCATAATGTCATAGCACAATTACTTTAGTTTTTAGTAAATTAAGTGTAGCCTTAGTTTACAGTGTTTCTAAAGTCTGCAGTAGTGTACAGTAATGTCCTAGGTCTTCACATTCACTCACCACTCAATCACTGACTCACCCAGCAGAACTTCCAGTCCTGCAAGCTCCAGGCATGGCAACCGCCCTATACAACTGAACAATAATTTTTGTTTTATACCATATTCTTACGTTTTCTGTGTTTAGATAGGTTATATATTTAAATGCTTATCATTGTGTTACAATTGCCTATAGTATTCAGGACAGTCACATGCTTATAGGCTTATGGCTTGGGAGCAATAGTAAATACCATACATCCCAGATGTGTAGTAGGCTATGCCCTCTAGGTGTGTGTGATGCTCTCCATGTTTTCACACTGATGAAATAACCAAACAATGCATTCTCAGATGGTATTTCCATGATTAAGCAATGCATCACTGTACTTTGACAGATATATTATCCTTTTATTTATTTATGTTTTTGAGATAGGGTCTCACTCTGTTGCCCTATCTGCTAGATTTTACCCAGCCCCATTCAAGATGGAGTTGCTCTGGTTCACATGCCTCTGGCAGGTGGACATTTGTTTGCCAAGCAATGCTGCAGTCAGGGGCTCTGGATTTCAGTCCTCCATACAGAGAATGTCAAGGGCAGACCTTAATAAAAATAAATAAATGAATAAATAACAGCATTGATACTTTATGTATATTTTTATTCCAAATTAATAGATATGTTACAGGGGAAGGGTCCTGATCCAGACCCCAAGAGAGGGTCCTTGATATTCAGGGCCAGTCTGCAGAGTAAAGTGAAAGCAAGTTTATTAAGAAAGTAAAGGAAGAAAAGAATGGTTACGCCATAGACAGCAGCCCTGTGGGCTGCTGGACTCCCATTTTTATTGTTATTTATTGATTATATGCTAAACAAAGGGTGGATTATGCTAAAATGCAGTGGCCAGAGTGCAGTGGCACAATCTCAGCTCAGTGCAACCTCCACCTTCCAGGTTCAAGTGATTCTCAGGTCTTTGCACCGCACAGCCACCCTGCAACAACCCCAAGGATGAAGGGCAACCCATTAGAGATGAAGGAAATGGGTGTAATAGGTTGAACCACCTCACCTCAACCAAATCCCTGAATTTCCTGTGACTGGTTGTTATTTATGGCTGATAAACTTACTACATTTTATAATATATGGGCTTCCTGACTTGCTATGATTCAAATTAAAATTTTCAAATTAAACAAAAGCAATACACATTAATGGAAACTATACATTGAGTGTCCAGTCTTTCTGTTTTTCTGTTTCAGTACAGTATTCAACAAATTACATGAGCTATTCAACACTTTATGATAAAATAGGTTTTGTATGGATGATTTTCGAAAACATTAGGCTAATATGTTTTGAGCACACTTAAGGAGGATAGGCTACGCTACGATTTTAAGTAAGTTAGGTGTCTTCATTGCATTTTTGACTGATGACATTTTTAACTTGTGATGGGTTTAACTGGAAGTAACCTCATCATAAATCAAAAAGCATCTGTAATTTAAATGGAGCTTTCTATTTATAAATGAGCAACACAATTCTCATTAAAATAAATAGAAACTGGTAAATTTTTTTTTTTTTTTGAGACAGAGTCTTGCTCTGTCACTGAGACTGGAGTGCAGTGGTGCAATCTCAGCTCACTGCAACCTCCGCCTCCCGGGTTCAAGCAATTCTCCTGCCTCAGCCTCCTGAGCAGCTGGGACTACAGGTGCCCGCCACCACGCCCGGCTAATTTTTTGTATTTTTAGTGGAGACGGGGTTTCACCGTGTTAGCCAGGATGGTCTTGATCTCCTGACCTCATGATCTGCCTGCCTTGGCCTCCCAAAGTGCTGGGATTACAGGCGTGAGCCACCGCGCCCGGCAGAAACTGGTAAGTCTTATCTCCTCTATTGTTTCCCACAAAACTTCCAGTTTTCTTTACATTTGGGAATCATCTTGTCTCTTTTCGTCACTAAATAAATACCACAGTTTGTATCAAGTTGCTCTCCATATGCAAGGAAATTAAAGTTAATGGTGTCAGATTATAATACACTAAAAGAATGAAAATGAGAAGTAATTTTAAAAATTTGGTTATTCATTTATTTATTTTTATTAAGGTCTGCCCTTGACATTCTCTGTATGGAGGACTGAAATCCAGAGGCCCTGACTGCAGCATTGCTTGGCAAACAAATGTCCACCTGCCAGAGGCACGTGAACCAGAGCAACTCCATCTTGAATGGGGCTGGGTAAAATGAGGATGAGACCTACTGGGCTGCATTCCCAGATGGTTAAGTCATTTTAAGTCACATCAGGAGATTGGCACAAGATACAGGTCGCAAAGACCTTGCTGATAAAACAGCATGCAGTAAAGAGGCCAGCTAAAACCCGTGAAAACCATGATGGTGACAAGAGTGACCTCTGGTTGTCCTCAGTGCTATATCCCACCAGCACCATGACAGTTTACAAATGCCATGGCAACATCAGAAAGTTATCTTATGTGGTCTAAAAAGGGGAGGCAGGGATAATCCACCCTTTGTTTAGCATATAATCAATAAATAACGATAAAAATGGGAATCCAGCAGCCCACAGGGCTGCTGTCTATGGCGTAACCATTCTTTTCTTCCTTTACTTTCTTAATCAACTTACTTTACCTTTACTCTGCAGACTGGCCCTGAATATCAAGGACCCTCTCTTGGGGTCTGGATCAGGACCCTTTCCCTGTAACACATCTATTAATTTGGAATAAAAATATACACAAAGTATCAATGCTGTTAATCTGTTGGTTTCTCACATCTTAAACATCTTTAACAAATGCCCGGAATTGTTTTAGTCCATTAGACTGAGGATTTCATCACTTGTATGAAATTTGCTAGTGAGTCTCAGGGACTCATCCTGCAGGAAGGTTTCCTTCACTAGAGAATGTGTTCCTCTCAATGCAATCCTGTTGGCATTTGTACAATTTACAATACAGGCCCTAAATCAATCCTGGTCTTTTTTTTTTTTTTTTTTTTTTTTTTTGAGACTGAATTGTTGGGAATAATGCTCAAAATCCTAAGGAGACTGAACACTCAAACGAAGGATTCTTAGCAAAGCAATTTTACTGCTGCGCAGAGGGGTGCTTCTCCTTGGCCAGTCGCCATGAAAGCGCACCTGAACAAAGGGGCACGAGAGCCTTTATTCCTGACGCAAGTCCTGCCCCTCTACCCTTTCCCCATTGGCTGGAGTCCGGTCGCACAATGTGAACTAATCCCGGTTGACTAGATATTTGAACTTTCTTTAGATGAGGTGGGCATGTAAGGGAGAGAGAGGAGAGGGGAAGGGGTGTCTGCAATGAGCTAGAGAGCTAGTCTCCTTTCCAAATAAGGAAAGGAATGTGAGCTGGTACTGATAAGCCTGGTACTGTGGCGTGTCCGGGCATGTAACAAAGGCAGAAAGGAAAAAAGGAAAAAAAGGAAAAGGGGCTGGCGGGGGGGCGGGGGGGGGGTTACTATGAATTAAATAATAAAGGATTGATCAGGCTATTTGAAGAGAAACCTCATCATATCCCACAGAGTCTTTCTCTGTCACCCAGGCTGGAGTGCAGTGGCTTGATCTTGGCTCACTGCAACCTCAGCCTCCTGAGTTCAAGCAATTCTCCTGCCTCAGCCTCCTGAGTAGCTGGGATTACAGGTGCATGCCACCATGCCCGCCTAATTTTTTTTTTTTTTTTTTTTTTTTTTTTTTTTGTGGTAGACAGGGTTTCACCATGTTGGCCAGGTTAGTCTCGAACTCCTGGCCTTGTGATCCACCCGCCTCAGCCTACCAAAGTGCTGGGATTACAGGTGTGAGCAACTGCGCCTGGCCCCTAGTCTACTTTTCGTAGCCCTAAATTGTTTCTTCAGGAGGAAATCCATGTTCAGCTCAGGTTGAGGAATCCCATTTTCACTACCCAGGACACTAAGCCATCGATTTGAAACCGCCTTTGCAAAAAATCATAACTGAGAAAATTATTACAATGAAAGAGATCTGACCTAAACGACTCCATCTTGCTTCTGACCTCCAAGCCGCCCTTGTTCATTCCCCACTAACTTCAGGAGGAATTTAGTGTATAGTTTAGCTTTTAAACGAAGATGTAACAGACCTTTCCGAAAACAACACCCCTCCATCATGCCTTTGCAGGAATAACGAATCGGCTACAAGATTAGAAATTAGGGTTTAGGATTCATTCAGCTGGAGACTGCAGGACTCTAAACCGCCTCAAACTGCTCCTGGGGATAACATCACTATTGTGAAACCTAAGCTCAGTCAGGACTTGAGATATATTCCAGGCCCTGGACTCGATGGATCAGCGGATACCACCCAGATCAATAAACTGACTCATCTGATCTCATGGCCCCAACCCGGGAACTGACTCAGCGCAAGAGGACAGCTTCCACTCGCTATGATTTCATCTCCAACCTGACCAATCAGCACTCCCGGCTTTCCGACCCCCTACCCACCAAATTATTCTTAGAAACCCCTGATCCCCCTACGGGGAGGGAGACTGATTTGAGTAATAATAAAACTATGGTCTCCCGCACAGCCGGCTCTGGCTGAATTGTTGTTTCTCTATTACAGTTCCCCTGTTTTGAGAAATCGGCTCTGTCTAGACAGCTGGCAAGGTGAATCCGTTGGGTGGTTACAAATTCACATAAAAACTACCTCAGAGAAGTGTCAAAGGTTCAGCCTAAACAATAGACATCAACCCAGAAGATAACCAATACAAAGGTGTTAAATTATTGACAGAGTAAAAAAAAAGAAAAAAAGAAAAGAACAGAACAAAAAATCCCCAAACACTCACAAGCGTCAAAACTTAAAAAATGCTAACTAATAATAGAAAATCAATAAGGACTGTAATTTCCTTATTACAAGATCAGATTATAAAACTATATGCTACCTGGATATGGATGACAACGTTTTCTGAATGATATTTTTGGTTCACTGAAAACTAAAAAAAAAAAAAAAAAAAAAAAATACAGTAATCATTCATCAAATAGTAAGAAAAACTATATATCTATATTATTGGTTATCTGTGCAAACATCATGCAGACAATTACAAAAGCAAGTTGGGAAAAAAATCAAAGACTCCAGGCAATGTCTACAGTTTTTGGGTTAGGAGAAAAGCAAACAACAAGAGGACATTCCTATTTGCGCAGTGCGGAGTGACTGTCTCTACATTTAGAATGGGAGTCGCAATGTTCTGTCTACACAAATTAATTCTTTGTCCACCTTTTACAATTAGAACAAGCTAAACAATATAATGAAAATAATCCCAGCCTTTATTAAAGCATGAAATTCTGAGCATATTTGATCCTGTGCCTCACAGAAAATCTTGTTCCTCTCCTTTTCAACCAGAGGTATTTCATAGGAAATTTCTCGACAACACGAAAAAGCGTGTAACATCTGCTTTTCCTAATAAAAGTAATATTTCCATTGCACTGGTAAAGAATGATAATGGAAAATAACTGACAAGATACTTTGAAAAAACGATTATGAATGTATTTTTAAATACAAAAACGAAAGTTGTTAATACAGAATACGAACATGCGAAGTTGGTTTTAGATGATGTTTATGTGAAATTATAAAAAAGAAAACTGCATACAAGTATTAAAGATATTTGGACCTTAAAACGAAAACACAAAAGCAAGAATGAATATTACCAGGAAAGCCTGAAGCTGTTAAGTGTTCTTGATCAGCAAGCAGAATGACTGGAGAGAAAAGCCTTTCTTATGCAAAAGAACCGCATTCCTCAAAGAGCTCCAGAGGGAAGCCAGGGGGCAGCTGGCCCTGCCACTGCAGACCCCACAGAAGGCTCTGAGCTCAGCTGCAGGGGCTGTGGCCCCGCCCTTGGTGGGCGTGGTCTGCAGCAGGAGGACCGCATTCATGGGGCAACTGCGCTTGCGCAAGAGGGATGTCTGGAGGGGTTTCTGCCACCTCTGGTGGTTGCTGGGTGGGTACAAAATCCCAAAGGCTTCAGAAGGAGGGAATCCTAATGAGGAGTGTTGACATCTCATAAAATCTACCAAGAATGGACTAAGCAAATAAAGCAGGGAACAATGTTGGGGAGGTTGCCTAAGATTCACAAGGACATTAAAGACGTGAGTGTCAACAGTGATGGTGAGTTCTAAATCCTCCTCTTTTTTCAAGGGGCAACTGAGCATATTGGTGTAGGTGCAAGGCCTACAGGTTTTCGTTCGTTCTTCTTTACATAATAGCACACTGGGTTAAGAGAAGGCCCTAGAGAGAGAATTCTTGTGTTAAATGAAGTTTCTTACTAAAATAGTGTGATATTTTCACAAAGAGAAATAAACCAATGGAAAAAAAAGGGAGTCAGCAAATCAGATACATGTGTATATACACAAATAATTTATGAGATTAATTGGGGAAATGTGGATTTTTCAATAAATATTCCAAGAAATACATTCAGAGGAAAAAATAAAATCTGATCTATAACCTCACATTACACATAAGATCATTCCTAGGTGGATCTTAGACCTAAATATTAAATCAGTTTCACACAGGATTTACATCTAGTTTGGGAACATGACTTCACGGGGTAGAGTAACATTTCTTTTTTCTTTTTTTTTTTTGAGACAGAGTCTCACTCTGTTGCCCAGGCTGTAGTGCAGTGGTCCAATCTTGGCTCACTGCAACCTCCACCCTCTGGGTTCAAGCAATTCTCCTGCCTCAGCCTCCTGAGTAGCTGAGATTACAGGTGTCTGCCATCACGCCTGGATAATTTTTTTGTATTTTTAGTAGAGATGGGATTTTGCCACATTGGCCAGGCTGGTCTCAAACTCCTGACCTCAGGTGATCTGCCTGCCTCGGCCTCCCAAATTGCTGGGATTACAGGCATAAGCTACCATGCCTGGCCCTAGAGTAACATTTCTTAATCTGGTCCTAGAATGTATTTTCCATACAAAAATGATATTCTAAAACACTTGATGTAAGTAAAGACTTCAAAGATAGACTCAGTCAAACTCAAGTTTCATCCATTCCTTTCTTGTAGGGCTTTAGATCAAATTCACTGGGGGAACATGGGAGTAAAACTAGTGCCGACCTCTTGAGGATTAAATGAACTAATAATCCATAAAACCTGTAGATTAATATCAAGTGTATACAAATGAATGTAGTATTTGCCAATACTGACATAAACAGTATTTGCAAAATAAATTACATACATCAATTATAAGTTGCATCATTACTTTACATTTCACAATGGAGAATAAAACCACTGACAAGTCAGATAATCATGTATTTGGCTGTAAAATAAGATTAAAAAAAAGTTTATCCTGAAAGGCACAATGTAAACATCCATGGCCAAATCTTCTAGAGGCCTCTGGATCAGCACTAGAATTTTTTTTTTTTTCCTTGAGACAGAGTCTCGCTGTCACCCAGGCTGGAGTGCAGTGGCACAATCTCGGTTCACTGCAACCTCTGCTTCCCAAGTTCAAGTGATTCTCCTGCCTCAGCCTCCCAAGTAGCTGGGACTACAGGTGCCCACCACCACGCCCAGCTAAATATGTATTTTTAGTAGAGATGGGGGGTTTCACCATGTTGCCTAAAGGTCTTGAACTCCTGAGCTCAAGTGTTCCACCCACCTCAGCCTCCCAAAGTGCTGGGATTACAGGTGTGAGCCACTGTTCCCGGCCAAGTAGGCTAGAATTAATAGTCGCTGTGTTAAAGAGAAACCTCAAGAATGAACTAGAAATAACAAAAATACAATAAATGTGGAGAGGTGCTATATATGCTATGTTTCAATAAATCTATTGAGAAGGAAGATAGAAATGGCAAACAGTCACTTTGCTACTTCTTCATTGGATGGGTATCTTTCTTCAGAGTTAAAGCTGTACATTGAGAATTTCTGTTCTAAGAAATATGAGCAATGAACCCAAAAAGCTATATTTCAAACCTAATACTTTAATTCACAACAGTTCTCTATCCAATTCATTCTCCATTTGTCTTTCTTATCATGTAGATGGTGATCTACATGATCACATATAAAGGTGGCCCTTTATGGCCAATCTTTGCAGAAATGAATGCATTATTGTTTTTAAAAATGGTTTTGCTATGTTCCTGCTATGGTTTGAATTTTTGTCCCCTACAAAACTGATGTGGGAACTAAGTGCCACTGTAGCAGTATTAAGAGGTGAGGCTGTTATCAGGTAATTAGGGCTTGAGTGCTTTAGCCTCATAAATGGATTAATGCCATTATACTAGGAGTGCATATATGGAAATGATATAGGAGCTAATTAAAAGACCTTCCAATGGCCAAGAGTGGAAAACTTTGAACAACAAAATAAACTAGTTAGATTTAAGTGTAAAATAAATATCCATGTTTGCATAGTGATATAAATAAATGAGTGAAAAAATATAAAAAATGAATGGAGGAAAACTGATGCATTTCATATGTTGAAGGATTCCAAATTGTTTTTGCAGATACTCTTCCCATAAGGAGGTGAAAAATGACTTCCCACTTCTTACGTGCTAAGCCTAGTGACTTCTTTTCAAAAGTACAACACAGAAAGTATAACAAATAGCAATTTAACAGTGGAGGAATCTGATAAGAAGTAATTCACACAGGTAATCAAATTAAGGTCAACATGATACAGCATGCTATTAGTATGTAACATTGGTATGATGTGATAAGAATGGCAATTTCCCTGTGTAGTCCTCCTTTTGAAAATCCATAAGTCTAGGCCAGGCATGGTGGCTCATGCCTGCAATCCCAGCACTGTGGGAGGCCAAGGCGGGTGGATCACGAGGTCCAGAAATTGAGACAATCCTGGCCAACATGGTGAAATCCTGTCTCTACTAAAAATACAAAAATTAGCTGGGTGTGGTGGTGCGCACATGTAATCCCAACTACTTGGGAGGCTGAGGCAGAAGAATTGCTTGAATCTGGGAGGCAGAGGTTGCAGTGAGCCGAGATTGCACCACTGCACTCCAGCCTGCCAATAGAGCGAGACTCCGTCTATAAAACAAAAACAAACAAAAAAACCCCATAACTCTAATCAGGAGAAAAACATCAGACAACTTCCTAATGAAGTATTTCAATGTCATGAAAGACCAGGAAAGTTAAAGGAAGTGTCAACAGTTTATGAAGCATAAGTAGAAATGACATCTAAATGTGATGTGTCATTCTGGATGGGATTCCAGAGTCAAAAATGGTCATTAAGTGAAACTAAGGAAATGTGAATAAAGCAAGGATAGTAGTGAATGATAATGTTTAACACTGGTTCTTAATTGTAACAAGAGCAGCACACTAATGTTAATAATAAGATTCATAAGGAAAACTGTGTATGTGTGGTATATATAAACTTTTTATATTACCAATTTTTCTGTGAGTCTAACACTACTCTAAACAAAATAAGTTTTCTAAAAGCACTGTCAAGCTTAACAGACCATTAGCGATATTGTTAGCAATATATTTGGAATTCCGTATTTGTCATTACCTAATTTTTAAAAATTAATTTTCTCTGTTATTTTTTCTTTTCTCTCTTTTTTGTTGAGATATGGTCTCACTCTGTTGCCCAGGTTGGAGTGCATAGACCCTATGATGGTGCCCAAAGATGATCACCTAAGTTTCCGTCTTAGGAACATAGAAAAAGAAGAGCAAATTCAATTTAAAGTAAGCAGAAGAAAAGATATAATATTGAAAAGACAGGAAACATAAAATAAAACACAAAGCAACTGGATTTTTCAAATGCGTGTTGATAGGTTTATAGTTTGCTGAACACTGGAGTATCCAACATTAACAGGCAAAACACAACACCCCAAGCATACACCTTACTTAAGAACAGGTAGTTGTGACATCCATGAAATGAGGAGACACTAATCTTCACAGATGATCAATGAAGAAAAACTAAAGTGTGAAAATTTCATTTGTTTACTAAGCTGACAACATTTTGACTATGAATAATCTACCATTAAGTAATTTATGTAAGTAACTCTTTCTATGGTATAATGTAGAAGTCATATGTGATAGAATAAACTCACAATATATGTCATCATTTGAGATGCACAAAATAACTGAGGGGAAAGGAACCTGCCCTCAGGGTGGGATGGGATGGGTCTGAGCGATGGAGAAAGGGACATGAACAGGAGCATCCCAGTTCCCTTAGTCGGCCGGTACTGGATCTGGAGGGTCTTCTCTGTTTCTCTTTATTCTCCCTTCTTCCTAGAACCAATTCCTCATAATGCACAGGGACCTCCCCAGAGACAGAGGCTATCCTCACTTTTCCTGACCTGGAGGTACTATTGCAAGGAACAAGACTCAGATATTTGAACCACCAGCACAACCAATGCATTCCTTAGTAGGCTGGCCAGCTCCGTGTCACTTCCTGACCTGCTTACTCTCTACTGCACAGCCTCTCCATGGTCTGCCCTTCCCGCTCCTGCCCTCCTTACATGTTGCTAATCCCAGCAGCCCTTCCAATCCACTGTCCCCTTCTCATGTCCTGGCCTGTGCTACGGACACATTTTTTCCTCTTCTCCTTCTCCTGTTTGCCAGATTCACTGCTCCACACTCTCCAGAATCTCCTCCAATGTTCCTCCTCTTAGAGGCCTTTCTTGTCTATTCCGTTTCAGGTCTGACACCTGTGCTCTCAGCTCCCAAGAACTGCTCTAACTCCTACAGTTGAGATTTTGGTTACAGTCTTTGAATCACTACTAGACTGAAATATCAGAGGTTATCTTGCCTATATTGTTTACCTGTAAGCCCCAAACATGTACCGGGCAATACCCAAATCAGAATATTTTCCTTTATTTTGAATTTCACAAATGATTTAATGAATCTCTAAAACTTTTCCCCCACCAGCCTGGGCAACAAAGTGAGACATGTCTTTACAAAACATAAAAAAAAAAAAAAAAAAAAAATAGGGCTTGGTGGCATATGCCTGTGGTCCCAGCTACATGGGAGGCTGAGGCAGGATAACTGCTAGGGCCCAGGAGGTAGAGGCTACAGTGAGCTGTGTATATGCCACTGCACTCCAGCCTGGGCAACAAAATAAGACCCTGTCTCAAAAAAAGAAAACAAAAAATAAAAAAATAAAAACTCCTCATCGATATTGTTTCCTAATAAACTTAAATTTTCTTTCAAAGTGAAGAGTGTGTGAATCTGCAGATGAACATGGTTCTTTTGCTCCCTTTTGCTCTTAGGACAGGAGTGAGCCCTGACTTCCCCCTTAACCTCTTCTCTAGTCTCCCTATTCTCAATCCACTGTGAAGATCAACTCATGGCCAGGCTGCTTCTACCTCATCTGTACTTTTTTTCTGGACAGTTTTGCTCCCTTGATGAAGGAAGATGTTCTTGTTTCAAAGATTCAGCTCCAATAATAGAGCTCCCTTGATAATTCCGTATCTTTATTAGTTACCTTATTTGAATAATTTTAAAAAAGTATTTTGTCAAGTATTATTACAATCAATATTAGCCTGTTGGCAGCCACGACATGGCTTTCATTGTTTGCACATGAATGAACTTGTTTTGCAACCTTCTGCTGTTTCCTTCTGGTAACATCACCTACATCAAAACATGCAGAACGGTGTCAGCAAGAAAGGTGGAAATCACACAAACAGTGGTCCAGCCTTGTTTTCTAAGAAATACTTCATTACCATCTCTGTTCATGCCACAGAGGGTGGTGTGAAGACATCCATGACTCTGAATCAAAATCTAATTTGGAAAAATCAGAATTGGAATTTCAAGATATCTGCAAATTCATTTATAAATTACTTTTATTATTGCCTTCATTTTCATGACAAGTAAATCCTATGCCTTTATAATTATAGGATTTTTTCAGTAAGTATAAAATAAGGTAATTACGTGTATAGTCATTTGACAGAGATCTATTTCCATTTAGATCCATCTTAAATCTTTGATTCACTAACTTTCAGTGGATGGCCCTCATCCAGACTCCGACAGGTACTGTGCATAGATCAATTCTGACCTGTTCTGAGAGGCCCCAGCTAAATCTGGGTCCTAGTAACAGAGCGGCTAGCAGCCCTCCAATAATGGGAAATGAAGGGGAGCTGGACATAGGTGTTTACAGTGTGTCTCCTACGGGTTACTTCTTTTACCTAGCTGATGCTCTAACACCTGTGTCTGACCTGGGACCAGGTGTCCATCTCACAGGAAACATATACTGGCAGATGTCTTTCTGGATTGTTTGACCTGTGTCCCGTTTATTCCTGTGTGATCACCACTGTGGCACTGTAAACCAGATCTTCTATTCTCCCAGTGTCCTAGGGAAAACTAAGCCTTGGGTAGACCTTGTTTCTTCAAACGGAAGGCACACATTTAATAATCTGATTAGTAAAATAATTTTGTGATTGCATGATCAGTTGTAAAGTGATGGATGAGGTGATGAAATAAGGGAAGTCAGGATACACAGAAAAGCACGACCTAGCCACTGTTTTAAAAAGTAGTAGAGAAACTTCTTTCAACCTTGTACTTTTTTTTTTCTGTTTGTTTGTTTTGAAACACGGTATTTTATAGTGAAAATAGAGACTGTGGGGAAAGGTTGACCTTGAAGCCCTACAAGACCTTTCATATTAAAGGTATGTTGGTGGAAAAGTTAAAAATAAATAGAGACTCTTAAGGCCAATACACAAGTAGTCTCCGATATTTAGAAAACAATATTCAGTCAACTGAAAAATATTTCAGATTTTCAGACAAATGCAAAAAAAGACATTGAAGTTATTAATACTAAAAAGGAAGAATATAAAATCATGGTTCATGCAAGGTTTAACTTTAAAAAGAGGTTGTAAAGAAACACCAAAGTTTTCGGGAAAGAGAAACCTTAGATTAAAACAAAGTTAATACAGGATTAAGAACCAAGACAATGAAACGAAACCTAAAGAGGAACATTTCTACGGGTAAAACTCAGATTAAAGTTTCCGCGGTATACGCGGCTGATAAGAGACTCCCGGCCGGCGCCATAAGCCGAACAGATCCGCGGGATGCGCGGAAACGGAAATAGCAGGGGGAAAGGACACCACCAAATCCTGCCGTCCCGCGCAGGCGCAAACAGGATCTGCGCCTGCAGGCAGCCTTCCTCCCCCTCCCTCACGTAATCTTCCCACACTGCACCGCGAGCTTGTTGGCCGCGCCGAACAATGGCCCATATCCTGCGGATCTGCCCCCTGCAGGCAGCCGCCCTCCCCCTCCGTCTTGTAATCTTCCCACAGCGCACCGCGAGCTGGTTGGCAGCGCCGGACAATGGCGCATATCCTGCGGGCCGCCCTGTGAGGTTGGAGGAGCTAGACTGTGAGGCACCGCTCAGAATCGCGGGAGACCAGGAGTCCCGGCCCTGCCACGGAAACTTGAGCGAATGCACCTAACTTCTTAATCAGATTGGAAAACGTTTTATGGAATAATAACCCTTCAAGGCTTTCGTCTAAGAAATTAATCTTCTGAACTCTAATGCTCCTGGAGAGTGATGTGTAGGGAATCACAGACAGCTTGGGGTTTAATGTGACACTGCACTGCAACACTGCAAAGTCAGCTTAAGTCATTTTACAGTTGCATCCAAAGTATGATTGCGCTCAGGGTAACACACTACTATACATCCGTATTTGTAAATCAATTATCGTAATGGGATTCACTTTGACCTTTACCCCTTGCGTTAAACGACAGGAAAAGTGGGCATGGGTCAGAACTCGCTGAGTCTTTACTGGGAATGGTTATGGATTGCATTTCACTCCTGACTCCTGCAGCAATTTTATTATTTTGAGGTGGAGTCTCTGTCACCCAGGCTGGAGTGCAGTGGCGCAATCTCGGCTCACTGCAACTTCCACCTCTTGGGTTCAAGCAATCCTCCTGCCTCAGCCTCCCGAGCAGCTGGGATTACAGGCGCCCTCCACCATGCCCACCAATTTTTGTATTTTTAGTAGAGACGGGGTTTCACCATGTTACCCAGGCTGGTCTCGAACTCCTGGCCTCCAGTGATCTGCCCGCCGCGGCCTCCCAAAGTGTTGGAATTACAGGCATGAGCCACAGTGCCCGGCCAATATTTTAGTTTTTAAATAAATATAAGAAAAATCCTGCTGAAAGTAACAGTTTCCAGTTCCTGGGCCCCACCTTTGTTTTCCCGGGCCCCTGTTATTAAGGTTGCCATCGGCCTCCCTTTCTGTTGATGCTAGATGGCGCTGTGAGCACAGTAGTCTTATTCCTCAACCGCAGTGTAGCAGGTATTGTGAAATGCTGGTAAGGTGAGATTAAGGCATGAAAATAACCTATGCTTGGTGCTGAAATGTAGTTTTCTAGGTAGAGGATTTTTCTGACTTCCTATCTTTGACAGGAAAGTATGACTCAATCAAGAGGAGCTTCTATCCTGAAAATACTAAAATTGTTTGTGGACGCTTTTCCCAGACTTTATGTTGTCTCTCATTTTCCTCACTTACAACTTTTTCTTTGCCTGTACAGGGTTTGAGCCTCAACCCCACATATTTTTTTTTTCCTTTCAAATTCACAAGACTCCCAAATTCCCATTTTACAACAGCTGTATTCTTAATTGAGTTGACCCCATAGTAGCTGATGAATAGAACCTCAGAAAACTATAAAAATCCTAACTCATTGACACAGAACAAAATTTCTTAAAAATCTAGTCCTGACATAGATTTCTAACTTCTTTTGGGTGTACTAAAATTGCTACTTTCCCTGTGATGTCTCAAAAATATTGACTTGTAGACACACCTGGTCTCTACCTGAATACTAATCCTTCTTTTGTCTTGTCTAATTCTAATTTGCATGGTTTTCAGCTACTTTATTCAATCATAAATTACTTCCTGCAGGATTCCTTCTATGACTATTTAAATTTGGTTTGTATGCCCATGCATTTTGTGGACTTCCACAGAATAATGCACATTCCCTGCTACAACCCCTCTGATTTGCATTGCCTATTTGTTCATACCTCTGCTTGACAGATGCCTCAAATAAAGGAGAAATATCTGTTTTTCATTTATCCATCCCTCACAAGTAGCAATGTATGTGCCACATAGCTGCCACTAGATTTGCTTAGTTTGTAAAAATGAGTGAGTGAAAATCAGTTGAATTCCTTTATACTGATAATGAAAAATTGAGTGTAGAAGTTAAAACGTATTTTACAATAGCATAAAAACATGATATACTTAGATATAAATCTGACAAAATGCGTGCAAAATGTGTGCTCTGGGAATTAGAAAACGCTGATCAGATATTCAAAAAATCTAAATAAATATAAAGATACACCAATTTCATGGTTTGGAAGGCTCAATATTAAGGGTCAATTCTTTTTTTTTTTTGAGACGGAGTCTCGTTCTGTCACCCAGGCTGGAGTGCAGTGGCATGATCTTGGCTCACTGCAACCTCCGCCTCCCAGGTTCAAGCGATTCTCCGCCTCAGCCTCCTGAGTAGCTGGGATTACAGGCACCTGCCACCATGTCCAGCTAATTTTTGTATTGTTAGTAGACACAGTTTCACCAGGCCGTGGTTAGGCTGGTCTCGAACTGCTGACCTTGTGATCCATCCACCTCAGCCTCCCAAAGTGCTGGGATTACAGCCTTGAGCCACCGCACCCGGCCAAGGGGCAATTCTTACATATTTATCTATATATTCAGTAGAATCCTCAGCCAATTTTTTTTTTTTTTTTTTTTTTTTTTAGAAACTGAGAAGTAGATTCCAAAATTTGTGTAATAAACTAAATAGTACAGCCAAACCAATTTAGAAGAAAAGGAACAATAGTGGGGGACTCACACTACTTATTTCAAGGTTTTTTTTTTTTTTTTTTTTTTTTTTTTTTTGAGGCAGAGTTTTGCTCTTGTTGCCCAGGCTGGAGTGCAATGGCGCGATCTCCGCTCACTGCAACTTCCATCTCACAGTTTCAAGGGATTCTCCTGCCTCAGACTCCTGAGTAATATGGATTACAGGCATGTGCCACCACGCTTGGCTAATTTTTGTATTTTTAGTAGAGATGGGGTTTCTCCGTGTTGGTCAGGCTGGTCTCAAACTCTCAACCTCAGGTGATCTGCCCACCTTGGCCTCCCAAAGTACTTTGATTACAGGCGTGAGCCACCATGCCTGGCCATTAAGTTTTATATAATGTGGTATTAGTCAAGATAATGTGGTATTGGTGTAAGGATAAATAAATAAATGGAACAGTAGCAAATACATATATGTATGTATGTATAGCATATACATATACATGTATTGATATGTATAAGGATAAATATTTAGATAAATGGAACATTATAGCATATACATATATGGTTGGTAGGTTTTTGACTCATGTGCCAAGGAAATTCAATTTTCTTGAATTGAAGAAAGGGGAGTATTTGTAGCTAATGCTCCTAAAACAATTGAGCATTCACATGCCAAAATACAAAACAAAAGTCTTCACCCTTTTCTGCACTAGATATAAAATTAATTCAAAATACCATAGATATGAATGTAAATCCTTAACACATAAAATTTCTAAGGACAGTATTGTAGGTAAGTTTTATGACCTGTGTTAAGCAATATATAATGGTAGGGAATAAATATCAAGCACAAAATTTAAAAATGGACAAATCGGCTGGGCACGGTGGCTCGCACCTCTAATCCCATCACTCTGGGAAGCAGAGGCGGGCAGATCACCTGAGGTCAGGAGTTCAAGACCAGCCTGGCCAACATGGTGAAACCCCGTCTCTATGAAAGTACAAAAATTAGCCGGTCATGATGGCGGGTGCCTGTAATCCCAGCTGCTCAAGAGGCTGAGGCAGGAGAATCGCTTCAACCCGGGAGGCGGAAGTTGCAGTGAGCCAAGATTGTGCCACTACACTCCAGCCTGGGTGACAGAGCCAGACTCTGTCTCAAAAAACAAAAAAAGAACAAATTATGCTTAGTCAAAATTAAAAATAAATGCTGCTCTTTGACCGACACTGTTAAGAGAATGACAAGAGATGGCACAGGCTCAGAAAAAAAAATTTTTCCATACTTAACAGATGTAGGTCATATAAAAATTATGCATATACATAGTTACATTTAATAATATAACAAAAAACATTTTTTGAAATGAGAAAAGTGAAAAATAGTAGATACGGAGGGAAAACAAGTTAATGAGTTTTGTTCAATGCCATTATCATTAGGAAATGTAAATTATTGAAACTACAATAAGATGCCACTATGTATCTACTGGAATTATTAAGAGTCTATATATATACATATATACATACATTTACTCATGCGCACACACAAACACACACATACACACTCTACAGACACACACAATCACACAGAGTCCAAACCAAGTGGTAAGGATGTGGAGTAACTGGGATTCCCATATTTTCTGTTAGGATGCAAAATAATAGCCACTTTGGAAAAAATTTTAGCAGTTTCTTGTGAAGTGAATCAATACTTTTTTTTTTTTTTTTTCAAGACAGAGTTGTGCTCTGTTGCCCAAGCTAGAGTGCAGTGGCACCATCTCAGCTCACTGCAACCTCTGTCTCCCAGGTTCAAGCAATTCTCATGCCTCAGCCACATGAGGAGCTGGGATTACAGGCGTGCGCCACCATGCCTAGCTAAGTTTTGTGTGTGTGTGTGTGTGTGTGTGTGTGTGTGTGTGTGTATGTATGTTTTTGTTTGAGATGGAGTTTCACTCTGTCATCCAGGCTGGAGTGTAGTGGTAGGATCTTGGCTCACTGCAACCTCTGCCTCCTGGGTTCAAGCATTTCTCCTGTCTCAGCTTCCTGAGTAGCTGGAATCACAGGCGTACACCACCACACCTCGTGAATTTTCTTTTGTATTTTTAGTAGAGATGGGGTTTCACCATGTTGGCCAGGCTGGTCTTGAACTCCTGATCTCAGGTGATCCACCCTCCTCAGCCTCCCAAAGTGCTGGGATTACAGGCATGAGCCACTGCACCCAGCCAAATTTTGTATTTTTAGTAGAGATGGGATTTCACTATGTTGGCGAAGCTGCTCTCGAACTATTGGCCTCAAGTGATCCTCCCATCTTGGCCTCCCAAAATGTTAGGATTATAGGCGTGAGCCACCACAACCAGCCTTCTGAATCATACTTTTGTTATATGATCCAGCAACTCAGCACTAAGATCTATTTTCCCAAGATGAATGAAACCATATGCTTGTACTAGCCATATAGTAGCCCAACACAAATAACCATCAAGTTATCCATATTCGTAACATTTTATATTAATAAAAATGATGAGTACTCTGGAGACTGAGGCAGGAGAATCTCTTGGGCCCAGGAGGTAGAGGTTGCAGTGAGCCAAGGTCGCACGATTGCACTCCAGTCTGGGCAACAGGAGTGAAACTCCATCTCAAAAAACAAATAAATAATTGAGTAAACTGTGGTACATTCATTGAATAGAGTGCAAGTCAGTTTCAAAAAGAAATAAACTACTGATACATTAAACATGACATATCTCAAAAGTGTTATTGAAAGATTACATATAGAATGATTTCATTTATATGACATTCTGTAAAAGGCAAAGTCATGGAGATAGATATGATCAATAATTTCCAAAACTAAATGTGGTGTGAAGATTACTACAATGGAACTTTTGGGGTGAAAATGCAAAACAGTCCTCCAGGTGGTCTTGGATGGATTCAATTCTTCCCATTTTCTCAGTTTTAATTTGTCAAGAATAAGTGTAGAATCAGCCTGGAATGCAATATTCTGAGCTAGGGAGGGACTGTCTGGAACACCCCTGGCCTTGTTCTGGCCCTTCCTGAGGAATGTCACATCTTTAGTTAGGGAGGGACTGTCCAGGAGAGCTGGGGTTTGTTCCTCTCTGCCCTGAAAGGAGCATTTCCTTAACGCTTTGTTCAGTGAGCCATGTCTGCCCAGAGGTATATAACCCAGGGTGGGCTCCTTTTGGGTTTCCTCAGCCGTGGTGGAAGGGGGACATGTGCAATTGAGACTTCATCTGCCCGGGGAACCCTTCTTGAGCCTTTGGGGATGGAGCCTAGGCTTCTTTTGAAAGAAGACTTTCTCCCTATCTGTAAGTAGTAAATCTGCATCCTATAACTTATAGCCTGAGAATGTGCTCTGGCTCACTGCTCTCAGGCAGTTGCGGAACTGCAGTGGAGGATACAGTGGGTGGAAGTGTTTGGACTCCTCTTCCTGATGGCTGGTATAGTGATGATCTTTGCTGTCCTCTCTGTGGTGGACTCCTCCCTTGGGATTGGTAATTGGTGAACCTGCTTCAAAAATTGGTGAAGTGAGTAAGGTCCAGTCAGAGAAACAAGGCTTTCTGGCAAAGTGGGAGGGGCAATACCAACCACTACTCAGCCCAAGACAGAGACATCAGCCCAGGAGCACAGGGGCTGGACATGCACCTGGATGAGTTGTGGATAAAGACGGGTGATAAATGGAACATATGTCACTCTCCTCCCCACAGATGTAGATGAGCTGGCTGCATGGACTGAGGCAGAGAGAAAGGAATGTGGAACAGAAGACCATAGTTTAAGATCCCCTAGGCGCTGGGCACTTATGTGGTCCCACATTGTCAGAGCCCAAGAGCTTGGATGGTGAGTATTCAGACAGACCCTGAGGCACCCGAGAAAGAACCAGAGAGAGGTCCTTGTATGGTCCCTGAGGCATGAGAGGAACTAACATGTAAAATGTCACCCCAGAAGATGGGAAGAGTCAGGCTCTAATGGGTAAAGAGGAAGACCAGGGAAATCTTATGCAGTGTGGCTGTTACGAGTGTTTGATAAAGGAACATTGCCACCTAAGTGTCTTGGCCTGATTGACACAGTTAAGAATGGGGCCAAGGCCTCTAGTGCCCACTGTAGCCCTCTGGCCTTATATCCTTGTTATGATAAGAGGAGAAAACAGAGGACTTCAGATTTTTCTCAGGCTCTTGGATACTGGAGCCCACATGACAATGTTTCTGGGTCCTTTTAGGAGAATAATTAAACGGATGACATTGGGAGGTTTGGGAACAAACTGGTGGCCCTTGATGCTTATCTGCACACAATGCTTATGTACTTGTGGGTAGGGCCTTGTGAGCAATTTTTTATGCAGGTAGCTGTGTTTCCTGCCTTGAGTGCATTATAGGCATTGATGCCCTGGAAGATCATGCCCCCTCATAGTTAAGAACTAAGACACAACAGTGGGCCATATCCACTCCTGTCTGTTACCTAAGCTACCCAGGCCCCACTGGGTTATTTAAAAAGTGGTACTGCATACTAAATGGAAAAATGACATTATTTTATCAATTCTGGATTTACCTGTTACAGATAAAAATGTGACAACCAGCTGGGCGTGGTGGCTCACGCCTGTAATCCCAGCACTTTGGGAGACTGAGGTGGGTAGATCACGAGGTCAGGAGTTCAAGCTCAGCCTGGCCAACATGGCGAATCCCTGTCTCTACTAAAAATATAAAAATTAGCAGGGCGCAGTGGTGGGCACCTGTAATCCCAGCTACTCAGGAGGCTGAGGCAGGAGAAGTGCTTGAACCTGGGAGGCAGAGGTTAGAGTGAGCCAAGATCGCACCACTGCACTCTGCCTGGGTGACAGAGCAAGACTCCATCTCGAGAAAAAGAAAAAAGTGACGACCCACCTGTCACAACGTAACAGCCCGGTTTAGCTGGTCAAAAAGGTCATGGGCACAATGAATGCCAAAGCTACTTGAGCAAGAAGCCAAAACGGTATCCCAGATACAGGCAATCCCCTGGCTGCACTCACTGGTATAAAGGAGGCCTGGCAGCTGGTTAGGTCTCTTTGGGTACTAGAGACAACATGCATCCCACATGGGGGTTCTTCTGGCACCCACAGTCAAGGAAACCAATAAAGCCACACACTTTGAATGGAACCCTTTACAGCAGCAGGTTTTCAACAATTTATGTCTCAGGCACTGCCTTTTAAACCTTAAATCTGCTAGCCTGATGAAATCACAGTTGTGTGCGACCTGACGCACAGTGATAGATGTCTCTGGCAACAGAAAACCGACACTGGGGTGTACCAGCCTCTGAGATCTTGGACACATAAGTTGCCTCAGGCAGCCGCCAAATATCCCTCTTTCAAATGGCAATCCTTACTTGATATTGGGCACTGTTTTGGACTGGGCACCTCATGGCCAGAATGCCAGATGGAACTCTGCAACCTGAACTGCTGTTTCTCTCTGGATGACTCACAAGCCTAACCAATAAAATTAGACAGGCTCGATAGACTTCAATTATCAAATAGAAGTGGTGCATTCAAGTTCAGGCCCAGCTAGGACCACATGTGACCAGCAGGCTCCATGAACAAATGGCTAGCTAATTAGAAGACACCAAGAGACCCATTGGGTGTGCTTTGGCTCCTCCCATGGCTGCCCGGAGCCTGAGGCTCTGAGACAAGCCTGCTGATGGTGTGGCATGGTTTACTGATGGCTCAGGGAAACAACGGAGCAGATGGGGTCTGTTAGGCTGTGGTTATCATCATCATTTCACAGAACAAACATCGACGATTTGCCCAGTGGACCAAACAACACGCACTGGTGATGGCCATGCAGGCCACCCCTACCACCAGGTCTTCCTGCATTTCACCAGTGTGTGGGCCTTTGCTAACAGCCTACTTACCTCGTCAGGAGAATGGCAATTGAGTGACTAGAACATTGAAAGAGCCGCTGTGTGGGGACAAAGACTATCAAAACAGCTTGCTACTTGAAAGGACAGAAAATACGCACTCTTGTGGATGCTGATACTACCAGTGCTGTTGTTGAGGAGAACTTATGTCACGATTTTGAATATCCCACAGAACCTCAGTCTCACCAAGAAGCATCCTTCATTACATGACCATAAGAACAATGGCCATGCTCTCATGGAATGCAATAGGCTTTTTATGCACCCTGCCATCTGCAGGCCAATGGAACTGCTGAACAATGGAACAGTCAACTTGCAAAGCAACTGAAGATAGGACATGAAGAAGGCCTGCTCATGAGTGTTACTTCTATCTACAGTATGAACACTGAACTCCACACTCCAGCGCATGGGAAACGGGGCACTGCAGCACATGTTGGGAAACACTGAGCTTGATGTGGGTGGAGGTGGACCAGGCAGCTGGCTAATTAGGCTGTTCCTGTGAAATTCCAACCTCAATGTTCCCTGCCATTCTTTTTCCTTTTCTCTTCAAAGTGCATGTTCTTGGGGGTGGTTTGCCACCATATGGTTCAGGCCACCATAAAACCCCAGAAAGGGCCCCCTAACTCTAATTTTATGGCAGTGTTTCCCAAGGTGCCCCCCCATTTCTATGGGATCTCACAGTGTTGGGGGGACAGGATCAGGGAGCCCCAGGGTGCTAGGAACCCTCTCGTGGTACTGGAAACATCTGATACTTCCAGTGGGGTGGGTTATGTTACCGGGCACATCAAGTTTGTATAGGACATGACCTCCCTTGCTGGACTGGATGACTGAAATCAACATGTTTAGGTCTATAAGAAGTGCTTTGGGTGCCAGCAGAAGTAGTAACCTTAACACAGGGACAGACAAACCGGCTACACCAGCTCAGCCCAATCCTTATCTGATAGATACGGAAGATCTGAGACCCAGGGAGTGGCAGGTCTCACCCAGGGAAACAATCTCATAATCCATTCTTTCTACAGGGTCATGGCAGCAGAGGCCAGGAAGCCTTAAAGCCTTTGTTAGGATTTCCCAAGCTGTCGCCACTATGGGAAACCTTGTTTACGGTGGTAATTTCATGACAGTATGTATTGTTGAAACTCTATAAACTATGTACTGGAAAAGGATGGATATCACCTCAAGAAACCCAATTTTAAAAATTAAAGAGTTGGGGCCGGGCGCAGTGGCTCACGCCTGTAATCCCATCACTTTGGGAGGTTGAGGAGGGTGGATCATGAGGTCAGGAGAGATTGAGACCATTCTGGCTAACATGGTGAAACCCCGTCTCTACTGAAAATACACAAAAATTAGCTGGGCGTGGTGGCGGGCGCCTGTAGTCCCAGCTACTCGGGAGGCTGAGGCAGGAGAATGGCCTGAATCCGGGAGGTGGAGCTTGCAGTGAATTGAGATCGCACCACTGCACTCCAGCCTGGGCGGCAGAGTGAGACTCAGTCTCAAAACAAACAAACAAACAAAAAATCAGTAGCTCCCAAGTTATATGATTAGTGTTTTTCCACAGGAGTTTTCCATTTACTCGTTCTGCATAAATATAAAATGGTTAAAGAGTCCCGCCTACAGGTAGGTTCAGACTTATCGTTTGCCCAGACTCCCACTCACAGCTGTACAAGGAGTTCATTCTTTTCACCAGAGTTACCTTTGGAAATCTTTACCTCTCGGTAGTCCTTTGCTTCCTTCTGCAGCTTGAAATCTCTATTCATGCTTGTTGTGGCTAACAGTTATACATTGAAGCTACTGGGGTACAGGAAATACTTCCCCAATATATGGCACCCTGGCACACTGAGGATTTTAAGCTGGAGGAGACAGAAAACTCCAGAGGGAGAAAGGTTTGAATGACCTGCTCCCACCTCTTCTCTCCTGAAGACCCTCATGTGACAGGTATTCTGCCCTATGCCCAAAGGGAAGGAAGGTCAAACCTGGAGGCCAAGAAGAACCTGAACAGTCAGACCTTGGTAAGTTCCTCCCAGTTTATTTCCATTAGATCATACCCTTTTGTCCTTCAATCATACTTCTGCATGACTGTCCATAAAAATGCAGTTCTCCCTAGATGTTAAGAGTTTTCATTTCCAGTCTCCTGTGTCACATAAAACTTACATTAAATGCATTTGTGGCTGGGTATGGTGGCTCATGCCTGTAATCCCAGCACTCTGGGAGGCTGAGGAGGGCGGATCACCTGCGGTCAGGAGTTTGAGACCAGCCTGGCCAACATGGCAAAACCCCATCTCTACTAAAAATACACAAATTAGCTGGGCGTGGTGGTGGGTGCCTATAGTCCCAGCTACTCGGGAGACTGAGGCAGCAGAATCACTTGAACCCGGGACGCAGAGGTTGTGGTTAGCAGAGATTCCACCACTGCACTCCAGCCTGGGCAACACAGCAAGACTCCGTCTCAAAAAAAAAAATGCATCTGTATACTGTTCTTTTGTTAATCTGGATTTTGTTATGGGGACTCAGCCATGAACCTTGCAACAGATGGAGGAAAGGTATTATTTTTCTCCCCTGCAAAGCCCTAACCCACAGTGTCTCAGAACATGACTGTTTGGACATAGGGCCTTCAAGGAGGTGATTAAGGTAAATGAGGTCATTAGGGTGGGCCAAATCCAGTCTGCCTGGTGTCCCTATA
Source organism: Macaca fascicularis (assembly GCF_037993035.2). Classification (NCBI taxonomy): domain Eukaryota; kingdom Metazoa; phylum Chordata; class Mammalia; order Primates; family Cercopithecidae; genus Macaca; species Macaca fascicularis. Next base: position 4,273,284 of record NC_088381.1, read on the forward strand.
AGAATAGAATGCTTGGATGAGAGAACCGGGGATGTGGGAGCACAGGGGAAGGAGCAGGTGAGAGCACAGAGAGAAGGTGGCCATCTGCCAGCCGTGTAGAGAGGTCACAAAGAATACAACCCTGCTAAACATTCCCTTGAAGTTACAGCCTCCAGAATGTCAACTTCTGTTGCTTAAGCCACCCAGTCTCTGGTACTTTGTTATGGTAGCTGTAGCATATTTTTTGTTTGTTTGTGTGTTTGTTTTGAGACGGAGTCTCACTCTATTGCCCAGGCTGGCGTGCAGTGGCGTGGTCTTGGCTCACTGCAAGCTCCACCTCCCAGGTTCACACCATTCTCCTGTCTCAGCTTCCTGAGTAGCTGGGACTACAGGCACCCGCCACCATGCCTGGCTAATTTTTTTTTTTTGTGTGTGTATTTAGTAGAGACGGGTTTTCACCATGTTAGCCAGGATGGTCTCGATCTCCTGACCTCATGATCCACCTGCCTCAGCCTCCCAGAGTGCTGGGATTACAGGCGTGAGCCACCGCGCCTGGCCTGGTAGCTGTAGCGTATTAAGACGATGCTCTAGAAATCAACACACTCATCATCTTACTTCAGAAACTGATCCCTTTGGGAGGCTGAAGAGGGAAGATTGCTTGAGCCCAGGAGTTCGAGACCAGCCTGGGCAACAAAGCAAGACCCTGTCTCTATTAAAAAAAAAAATTAAAAAAAAAAGATAAAAGAAATTGACTTCCTGACCACTCCGGTTGTTCTTAAATATACTTTCTCTCTGGATTAGTAACATACTCTGCGCTTAGGTTCTGGAACTTTCTTCCTCACAGTACGTTTAAAAAATTGTACATTTCAGTCAGTGGTTCTGTTCTCATTTCATAGTCTTCATTTTAAATGACCCAATAATTACCAAACAAACAGAAAGAATGTATGCCTTCATTATAGGGATGAGAGGGAGAAACAGAATAGACAACTCGGATGGGGGAATGATCTGAATAGTATTCCTAAACACATCAGGATGCTCCTCCTATGGAAGCAGGTTCCAGTGAATGGCAATGCTGCCACAGGCAGGCCAGAAACAACAGTAAGGTGGGAAAACTCATAAGTAAGTAAAACATCTAAAATGATAAGCTGTGATTTGCTTCTACAAAATTGAGGTAATATTAAATTCTTAGGCATTTGATTAAAGTTTGGAAAATTTGAGGTAATTGAGGTAATTTTAAATTCTTAAGCATTTGATTAAAGTTTGGACAAAATTGGACAAAATGTGACAATGCACATTTACTAGAGTTAGTAAATGATATTTTGGAGCCCCTAAAGTAATGTAGTCACATATAAGAAGAAAAACAGCATACCTATATATGTTACTTGTAAATTTTTAGAAAATTGAAACAAAATTTTATTTGATGCTTTGAATACAAATAACTTATTTCATATATATCTATATATTTTATATGCTATATATATGCTCTATTATATATATTTATACGTATATGCTATATATTATATATATATATATATATTTAGAGACAAGGTCTCACTCTGTAGCCAGATTGGAGTGTGGTGACCTGATCATGATCACAGCTCTCTGTAACCTCAAGTGATCCTCCCATCTCAGGCTGCAGAGTGGCTAGGACAAAGATGCTCACTACCATGCCCAGCTAATTTTTTACACTTTTTATAGACGGGCTCTCGCTATGTTGCTCAGACTGGCAAATGACTTATTTTCACACTGTGCATCTGGTAATCCAGATGAAGTTGAAAATTGAGTCAATAAGGATTGATTTTCTGTCTGAGCTGTAAGCTCCACTCTTCATACACAAATCAGTTTATTTTGTTGGGGCTCAGATACACCAAAGACTGGTGCTTTGTCATGCTGAGAAGTCTTAGAATTTGCCTCAGAATGAAGGTCCCTCTAATTTTGTCTCCCACCCCCAAGCCTAGGAAGAGCCTCTTTCTGAAATTTCCTCATCTGACCAAACTTCTGCACAGCAAAAGAAACTACCATCAGAGTGAACAGGCAACCTACAGAATGGGAGAAAATTTTTGCAATCTACTCATCTGACAGAGGGCTAATATCCAGAACCTACAAAGAACTCAAACAAATTTACAAGAAAAAAACAAACAACCCCATCAAAAAGTGGGCAAAGGATATGAACAGACATTTCTCAAAAGAAGACATTCATACAGCCAACAGACACATGAAAAAATGCTCATCATCACTGGCCATCAGAGAAATGCAAATCAAAACCACAATGAGATACCATCTCACACTAGTTTGAATGGCAATCATTAAAAAGTCAGGAAACAACAGGTGCTGGAGAGGATGTGGAGAAATAGGAACACTTTTACACTGTTGGTGGGATTGTAAACTAGTTCAACCATTATGGAAAACAGTATGGTGACTCCTCAAGGATCTAGAACTAGAAGTACCATATGACCCAGTCATCCCATTACTGGGTATATACCCAAAGGATTATAAATCATGCTGCTATAAAGACACATGCACACGTATGTTTATTGCGGCACTATTCACAATAGCAAAGACTTGGAATCAACCCAAATGTCCACCAGTGACAGACTGGATTAAGAAAATGTGGCACATATACACCATGGAATGCTATGCAGCCATAAAAAAGGATGAGTTTGTGTCGTTTGTAGGGACATGGATGCAGCTGGAAACCATCATTGTCAGCAAACTATCGCAAGAACAGAAAACTAAACACCGCCAAGTTCTCACTCATAGGTGGGAACTGAACAATGAGATCACTTGGACTCGGGAAGGGGAACATCACACACCGGGGCCTATCACGGGGAGGGGGGAGCGGGGAGGGATTGCATTGGGAGTTATACCTGATGTAAATGACGAGTTGATGGGTGCTGACGAGTTGATGGGTGCAGCACAGCAACATGGCACAAGTATACATATGTAACAAACCTGCACGTTATGCACATGTACCCTAGAACTTAAAGTATAATAATAATTTAAAAAAAAAAAAAAGAAAAAGAAATACAATGGGCCGGGCATTTACAGGCAGGGCACGGTGGCTCATGCCTGTAATCCCAGCACTTTGGGAGGCCAAGGCGAGTGAATCACGAGGTCAGGAGTTGGAGACCAGTCTGACCAACATGGTGAAACCCCCGTCTCTACTAAAAATACAAAAATTAGCCGGGCGTGATGGCAGGTGCCTGTAATCCCAGCTACTCAGGAGACTGAGTCAAGAGGATCGGTTGAATCTGGTAGGTGGAGGTTGCAGTGAACCGACATCGCGCCGCTTCACTCCAGCCTGGGTGACAGAGTGAGACTCCATCAAAAAAAAAAAAAAATACAATTAAATAAATAAATAAATAAATAAATAAATAAATAAATAAATGCAATGCTCTTGAACACCCTCCCCAGGGATCTCATCGATCTCATCAAGTAACCAGGAAAGATCAAGAGGCTGGAAGTCCTCACCAGCCCAGACAAACTTACCATCTATTCTTTTGAGGTCAGCTCCAAGAGATTATCTGGAGGACGTAATTTGCATTAAACAATAACCTGTCTTCCTGTGTAGCTCTGCACCTCACCTTCCCCTAACGTCTGCTTCCTGCCTCCTGGGTCTGTTCATTCTCCTTGACGGTCTATTGCCTCTTAAAATAAAAGTCTACGTTCCACATCTCCTCCTTCCTCTATGCAAGCAGATATATAAACTTGTGTACCTCATTGGGTCATCATTCTTTTGTGGTTCCCTCCCTATGTGATTTAAAATAAAATTTTACATACCTTTCCTTCTATTAATCTTCCTTTTGCCAGTTGATTTTTCACTGAACCTTCAGAGGACAAAGGGGAACTTTTTTCTTTGCCCTTACAGTTTAATCCGTGCATTAGTTCAACACCTACGTATTCTCACCAGTGAGGTCGGACGAATTATCCTCGCCTCTGAAAACACAGAATTGAAGAATTTTCTGTCTCCAAAGGGCTTAGATTTTAATACTAGTAATCCAAGTGCTATAAGTAAAAACCAGGTAAACATTCTGTTCACATCCTAATCAAGTATCTACTGTCAGCAGGAGGCATGGACACAAGCTCTCAATAAGCTGCTCTGTGACCACCTAACACCACAGCAAAGCCTGGAACCAAGCTCCAGGCATCATTCTCATCATTTCTACTCTGTTTTCATCATCTTTTGAGTTGCTACGTTCGTTATCTGTACAGCTGCAGCAAGTCTGCGTATATTTTTCATCTAACTGCCAGCTTTCTCCACCAAGTTGAACTGACCTTGGACTCTTAGTCCAAGATGGCATGGACCCAAAGAGCGGCCGGTAGCAAGGCTTATTGTGAAGAGCAAAAGGACAAAGCTTCCACGCCCTGTGAAGGGACCCCAATGGGTTGCGACTGCTGTCTGCATGGCCAGCTTTTGTTTCCTTTTGTCCCCACCCATGTTCCATTTCTGTCCTATCAGAGCATCCTTTTTTTCAATCCTCCCCTCCAATGGCTACTTTTAGAATCCTGCTGATTGGTGCATTTTACAGAATGCTGATTGGTGCATTTTACAGAGCGCTGATTGGTGCATTTTACAGAGCACTGATTGGTGCGTTTTACAGAGCACTGATTAGTGTGTTTTACAATCCTCTTGTAAGACAGGAAAGTTCCCCAAGTCCCCACTTGACCCAGGAAGTCCAGCTGGCCTCGCCTCTCACAACCATGTCAGTAATCACTTTGAGTAGCAATGGTTGAAATGCACCAATTAAAGACACATTGTCAGAGTAGATCTAAAAAAAGACCCAATTATATCTTGTATATTGGAAATCTCTGTAAATATGAAGACATACATAGACAATTGCAAATTAAAATCAATGAGATATCATCTCACACTTGTTAGAATGGCTATTTTAAAAGACAAAAGTTAGTAAGTGTTGATGGGGAGAAAAGGGAACACTTGCATACTGTTGGTAGGAATGTAAATTAGTACAATATAGTAACTATGAAAAAAAGTGTGAAGGATCCTAAAAAATAACAATTGGATTACCCTTTGATCCAGCAGTCTCATTACTGGGTATATATCCAAGGGTAATAAAATCTGCCTCGGGAGATTTCATGACTATCCAGTGTGTTGGATAGGTATCTGCACTCCCACATTCATTCCAGAATTAGTCACAATAGCCAAGTGTGGGATCCACCTAAGTGCCCATCAATAGATGAATGGATAAAAAGAATGTAGTGTATATGCAAAACAGGATATTATCAGCCTTAAAAAGGGAGAAATGCTGTCACTGGAGGCAGCATGAAATTTGCATGGCAATATATTCAGTGAAATAAGCCAGGAAGAGAAAGACAAATACCACATGAACCTATGCGTAAGTGGAATCTAAAAAAGCTTATTTATATAAAGACAAAGTAGAACAGTGGGCACTAGGGCCTAAGGGTGGTTGGGGATGAGGCTGGGTAGATGATTGTGAATGGGTACAAAATTTCAGTTAGATGGGAGGAAAAAGACCAAGAGATGTATCGTACAACATGGTAAGTATAGTTAACAATAAATTGCATTATGAAAAATGAAGAAAGAGTGGATGTAAAGTGTTCTTGCCACAAAAAATAACTGTGTGAGGTAACACATATGTTCTTAGCAAGAATTTATCACTTCACTATATATTATTCTTTAAACATCATGTTTGAAGGTGATGTGAAGATTTTACATAGTAAATACCCCAAATTTTATTTGTCAATTCATAAAAGACATATAAAAGTAAATGAATGAAAGGAAATGTACCTTGCTAACAGTACCCAGAAGAAAGCAGGCATAGCTTTATTAGCTTCAGAAAGAATGTAATGTAAATAAAGGAAAATTGTCAGGGATAAAGACCTTATGTGATAATAAAGGGATCAATTTTCCAAGAAAATATAATGGTCCTTAATATGTATGCATGTAACAACAGAGCAAGAGAGCATCAATCTACGTGAGGCAGAAACTGTTTAAACACAAGAAGAAATAGATGAGTCCACTATTATAGTTGGAGACTTTCAACACTCCTCTGTCAGAAATAGACAGGTCCACCAAGAAGAAAAAATCAGTAAAGACATAGTTGAACTCAACAATATCATCAATCAATTGGATAAAATTGACATCTACAGACTTCTTTATCCAACAATGGGCAGAACACACATTGAACTCAAATCCACAAAGACCACTCGTCAAGATGCACCACATCATCCTCAATAAAACACAGCTGAAACCATTTAAAAGAATCAAAATTATACAATGTATGCACTCAAACCACAACAGAATTAAGCTAGAAATCAATTTTTAAAAACTAGTGAATTGCAAAATACATGGAGAGTAAATAATTCATTTCCAAATAACACATGGGTCAAAGAAATCTCACGAGAAAAATTTTAAAAAATGTTGTACTAAATTTAAAGGAAAACACACCTTATCAAAATTTACTGGCTACAACAAGGAAGCTTAGAGGAAAATTACAGCATTGAGTGTGTAGATATTACAAAAGTTGAAATCTAAAATTCAAACATCTAAATTTATACTGTAAAAGGAAGCAGAGAAATTAAATCCAAAGTAAGTGGGAGAAAATATATAATATTGGAAACATGGCAAAAACAAAGTAAAAGATAAAGCACCTGGAATTTTCAAGTGAATATTGATAGTTTCATATTTTCCAGGACATACGAGTCCAAAGTTAAGTAGGATAATGTAACAGTCCCAACAGGACCCTCGCTTAAGAACATGGAGAGGAGACTCCCAATGAATTCAGGGACACAAATCTTCAGAAATGATCAACCAAAGGCATGCAAAGCAAGGCAATTTCATTTGGCTATTAAGTCAGGAAATGCATTAACTATGAATAATCCACCAAAAATAAACGTTAAGTATTGCTAGGTATACAAGGCATGGTTACATGTGGTAGAAAGAATAAAGTCAAGATAACATGCTATGGTCTGAGAAACATGAGAAAATTGTGAGGTTTGTATGTGAACATCAACATGTAAGGGGTCATGCATATACATTGACAAACATGTGTATGCCCTCAGAGAATAATTGCATAAAGACCCACTGCTACCACCTCTGGAGTCCCCTGCCCACCTTGCCCATGTAGCTTACCTGGGGTCCCTTCTCTGTGCAGCTGCAAACCCACTTCATTTGCAGTTTGCTGTTAGGATGCTCTCACCCTGTGGTGTATTTTCATCAGGTGGTGGTGAGCGGGCCACTGTGAATTTTCAGATCCACGGATCCCACTTACATCTGCAAAAGGACAGATGGGAAAGACAGCTCTGTGCCCCGTTTCACTCTGTTTGTCCTCAGCACCAATCCCTCCTGGCAATGCAAATGGTCCTGCACAGTGGACTGCGGCCACCCTCACCTGTTCTGACTGGTTCCTGAATCAAAAGACCTCATGGATCGGGGATAACATTTCATAAAAGAACTGAGGCATTCAAATCCCTCCCCACAGAATGCAGTCCTCAGAGAGGGGCCCCTGCATCACTTTCTGAGCTGCCTGGTACCCTCACCCCCATGCCCAGTCCCTCCATAGTCTGCCCTTCCAGCTCCTGCCTCATCATGTATTATCCCAGTGGTCCTTCCAACCCACCACCCTCCTCTCATGCCCTGGCCTGTGCCACGGACACACTGTTTCCTCTTCCTTTTCCCTGCCCTGTTTGCTGGACTCACTGGTTCTCACTCTCCAGCATCTCCTCCAATGCTCCTCCTCCTTGAGGCCTCCCTTGCCTATCCCAGTCCAGGCCTGAAACTTGTCCCCTGAGTTCCCAAGGGCAGCTCTTCCACTTGCAGTTTAGTTTCTGTTGAGTTTTCTGAATCCCCACTGGCCTTTAACATCTGAGAATTTGGAAACTTTGTCTGTGTTGCTTCCCTGTGAGCCCCACACATATAGTGAACAAAGAGCAACACAGAATATCCTCCTTTATATTGAATTTCACAAAGAAATTAATGAATCTCTCAAACCTCTCACCTATATTCTTGTCTTCTTCCCAAGAAACTAAAAACTTTCTTTTAATCTGAAGAGAGTATGCGCTTGAAGATGAACATGTTTTTTTTTCCCCTTTTCATCTCAGGACAAGATGTGACTCCCCTCAGCCTCTTCTCCAGCCTCCCCGTCCTTAGTCCACGGCTTAGCCCCTCTCCCGGGCCACGCTGCTCTATCCTCATCTGCAGCTGTTTTTTCTATCCGGACAGTTTTGCCCTTTTAAACCAACTATTTTTTTCTTGATTTCCAAGATTCAGCTACATTAGTATGGCTCCCTTGCTAAATATTTTCAAACACTTACATAGTTATTTACTTTTCTAGAGATGGAGCCTAGCTATATTTCTCAGGCTGCAGCGCAATGGGTATTCATAGTTGTGGTCACAGAGCATAGCAGCCTCCAATTCCTGGGCCCAAGAAATCAAATGCTTATTACTTACTATCTTTCTAAATTTTTTTTTTTTTTTTTTTTTTTTTTTTTTTTTGAGACGGAGTCTCGCTCTGTCACCCAGGCTGGAGTGCAGTGGCCGGATCTCAGCTCACTGCAAGTTCCGCCTCCTGGGTTTCCATCATTCTCCTGCCTCAGCCTCCCGAGTAGCTGGGACTACAGAAGCCCGCCACCTTGCCCGGCTAGTTTTTTGTATTTTTTAGTAGAGACGGGGTTTCACCGTGTTAGCCAGGATGGTCTCGATCTCCTCGTGACCTCGTGACCCGCCCATCTCGGCCTCCCAAAGTGCTGGGATTACAGGCTTGAGCCACCGCGTCCGGCCTCTTTCTAAATTTTTAACGTATGTTTATTTTTCAAATTTTATCGCAATAGCTGTTACCCTGGTGGCATCAATGACATGGTGTTATTGAGGGCACATGCATGATCTTGTAGTGAAATCTTCTGTTGTCACCTTCAGGTAAGATCACCTGCACTCAATACTTACAGAATGGATGTCAACAGGAAGGTGCAAATCACACTGACAATCATGCAGCCTCTTTTATTAAGAAATGTTTCATTGCCATTACCCTTTATGCCACAGAGGGTTATGTGAAGACACCCATTTCTCTGGATTAAAATCTTGTTTCGAACTATTATAATCAAAATTTTAAGATTTTTGTAATTTCATTTATGAGTTAATCTCAGTATTGTGTTAATTTTTATGTGAGTAAAACCTGTGATTTTATAATTCTAGAAGGGCTTTTTCCATAAATATAAAATGGGCTGTTATGTGTATAGAGTCATGTACCACATAAGGGCCGTTTTGGTCAACAACAGACCATATACATGTTGCTGGTCCCATAAGATTGCAATGGAGTTGAAATTTTCTCTTATCTTTTGACATTGTAGCAATCATAATGTCATTATTACTTCAAGTTTAAAAAATTAATTAATTTATTAATTTATTTTATTTTATTTTTGAGATGGAGTTTCACTTTGTTGCCCAGGCTGGAGTACAGTGGTGCAATCTCGGCTCACTGCAACTTCTGCCTCCTGGGTTCAAGTGATTCTCCTGCCTCAGCCTCCTGAGTAGCTGAGATTACAGGTGTGCACCATCATGCCCAGCTAATTTTTGTATTTTTAGTAGAAACAGGGTTTCACCATATTGGTTAGGTTGGTCTCAAACTCCTGACCTCATGATCTTCCTGCCTCGACCACTAAAAGTGCTGGGATTATAGATGTGAGCTACTGTGCCTAGCCTACTTCAGGTTTTAAAAATAAATTTAGGATAGCCTAAGCCTACAGTGTTTCTTAAGTCTACAGTAGTGTACAGCAATGTCCTAGACCTTCACCTTCACTCACAACTCACCCACTCACTCGCCTGGAGGAATTTCCAGTCCTGCAAAATCCACTCATGATATCTGCTTTAAACAGCAGTAACAGTTAAAAAAATGTTTTATATCATATTTTTATTATAGTATATGTATATATGTATGTGTGTGTACATGTGTATATATATACACATACCATATATATACATATATAGACATACCATATATATACACATACAGTATTTATATATACACATACATACACATATATATTTGCCATTGTGTTATCATTGCTTAATGTTCAGTAAAGTTTTGTAGCCTGGAAGCAACACGCTTTACCATATAGCCTAGTCATATAGTAGGCATAAACTTAAACTTAGCATCTAAGTTTGTGTAAGTACTCTCTACACTGTTCTTATAATGACAAAATCGTCTAAAAATGCACTTCTTAGACTGTACCTGTCATTAATCAATGCATGACTGTAGTTTAATTGGCAGAGATATTACCTTTCTTTTAGATCCACCTTAAATATTTGATTTGTTGACATGCAGTGGCTGACACCCACTGAGACTCCTCTATACCCATGCATAGACCAGCTCTGACCTTCCCTCTAGTGTTACACACGCCCATTCAATCATAGGTTTTTCTTTATGAGTTTCATTCACATTGTTTCTTTGTATTGCCAACTAGAAGCAAACAACCAGAGGCACAGTAATCGTCAAGTAATTTCAGAAGGTATGAATCCAAATGCTGTAGAAAAACGAACAGGGTTTGTACATGCTTTAACCAACGTAAAAACCAAGAATGGGTAAATTACGTGGAACAATGGTTGGCAAGACACAGTACACCAGGCAATGAGCATAATGATACCTGAGGCATGTGAGGCAGCCATGCAAGCCCACTATTTCCTCATGTTATTGCTTCAAGAGAGTTCTCTGCTGTGGAGTAGCAAGGACTTTTGGAGCGTTCTGTGTTGAGATGAAACTGAGGGTCTGAAAGAACAAGTTTGCCCAATTCCATCAAGACCTCCAAGTACAGTGTTAACAGCGGGAGAAAGTAATCATGACAGCGCCCAGTCAGAAAGGTTTGACTTATGCCAGCCATTTTTCTACAGAGACATGGATCACAGAACTACAGTAGCAGTGCAGGAGAGAAAGGGAAAGATACATGGAGAAGACATTTGAATGAAGTTGGCCTTCAACTCTTTTATCTCATTCATGATGCTAAAAGACACAGCTCTTTACATGACACAGCCATCTTGCAACAATCCCAAGGATAAAGGCAGCCCAATAGAAAGGAAGGAAGTGTGTATAAGTAGGTTGAACCACTCCCCCTTGACCCAAACCTGAATTTCCTATGATTTGTTGGCATATGTGTCCGATAAACCTGTATTGTGCAATAAAGGCACTCCCTGAGGTATGACTTAAGATTTCTCAATTTTATAATTGTGAGAAAGCAATACACATTCAGTAGAAATTGTACTTCGAGTGCCCATACAACCATTCAGTTTTTCATTTTCATTGCAGTATTCAATAAATTACATGAGATATTTAAGACTTTATTATAAAATATGGTTTCTGTTAGATTATTTTGTACAAATGTAGGCAAATATAAGCGTTCTAAGCACTCTTAAGACAGGCTAGACTAAGGTATGATGCACAGTAAGGTAGGCATGTTAACCACATTTTTGACTGGTGATGTTTTCAATTTATGTTGGGTTTATTGGGAAGTAGCCCTAACTTAAGTTGAGGAGCATCTGTAATTTCCATGGAGCTTTTCATTTATCAGAACAGAACAAAACTCTTATCAATGAAGAAGAAACTAGTAAATCTTATCTCCTCTATTTGTTTCCCCAGAAAACTTCTAGTTTCCTTCGGATTTGGGAATCATCTTTCCCTTGTCCTTCATTACATAAATACCATTATCTATCTGGTTTCATTGACTATTAGGTTCTTCTAAATCTGTGGTGAAATTTAAGGTTAATGGCGTGAGGTCATAATACAATAAAAGAATGAAGATGAGGGTTACTTAAAAAAATTAACCAAGATCTGCCCTTAAAATGTTCTGTATAGTGTATTGAAACCCCGAGTGCCTGACCGCAGCACTGCCTGGCACACAAGGCTCTATCAATAATTTGGAATAAAAATATCCATAAACTATCAATGCTCTTGGTCCATTGCTTTTTCACATCTCATGTGTCTTAAATAAGTGCCCTCCAGAATCGCTTTTAGACCATAAAATTGAGGATTTCATTACTTGTATAACAGCCATTTGCTATTGAGTCTCATAGATCCAATCCTGTTGGCATTTGCACAATTCATATAGCAGAACCTAAACAATTCCTAGCCTGCTTTTTGGACCCCTCAGTTGTTTCTTCAAGAGGAAGTCAGTGTTTAACCTAGGGTGAGGAATCCTCTCTTTACTTGCCATCTAGTCACATACAAACGATATATGAGGAGTGTCAAAGGTTCAGCCTAAAACAATGGACATTAATGGAGGAGGTAAAAACTAAAAAGTGGGCAAACTATTGACTGAGTCAATAAAAATGACCATATTAAAATTAAAAAAATAGTTTGTTCACTGATATCGAAGAAATAAAGATTGTAATTCCCTTTCTATAAGACGATACTATTAAAATATATGCTGCTTGAAGATGTATGACATTTCCTGAATGGCATTTTTATTTCAGTGCAAACTAATCACTCACTCATCAAGGAGTAAGAAAATAATACATCTCGATATTATGGATTTTTTGTAGGAAGGCAAGTCAAGCAGCCATTTACAAAACCAAAGTGAAAATACTCGAATATGCAAGCCAATGTCTATAGCTTTTGGGTAAGGAGAAAAACAAACAATATGATGACACTCATTTGCACAGTAGCAAAGTAGCTGTCTCTGCATTCAAAATGGGAGTCTCAGTGTTCTGTCTACACAAATTAATTCCTTGTGCACCTTCCACAATAAGAACCAGCTAAGCCACGTAATTTAAACTATCATAGCTTCTCTAAGCCTACGATTGTAAGTACATTTTGTACTGTGGCTCCCAGGAAAGTCTCTGTCCCTCTCTTTTTCAACAGTCGTATTTCATAGCAAATTTCCGGAAAACACTAAAACAGAGAATATGTAACATCTATCGTTCCTAATAAAAGTGCTATTTTCATTTAATTACTAAAGAAAGATGATTGAAAAGATGAAAACAGTTATGTGAATTTCAAAAAATGATTATGATAAAATTTTAAAATTCAGGAATGAAAGGCATTAATACACAATACAAAATATGAATTGGTTTTAAATGATGTTTATGTGATTAAAAAAAAAAGACAATTGCATGCAAGTTTTAAAGATATCTGCACCCCCACTTTCAAAGAAGCAATACGAAATGTTACCAGGAAGGTGTCATTGATCAGCGAACACAATTATTGCAGAGAAAAGCCTTTCTTATGCAAAAGGACCGCATTCCTCAAATAGCCCCAGAGGGAGGGCAGTGGGCAGCTGACCTTGCCCCCCGCAAACCCCACAGAAGGCTCTGAGCTCAGCTGCAGTGGCTGAGGCCGGCCCTTGGTAGGCGTGGTCTGCAGCAGGAGCACCGCATTCGTGGTCGGCAGCAGGAGGACAACTGCGCTTGCGCAGGAGGCACCCAGGGAATGACTGACAGGTCTCTGCCACCTCTGGCTGTTGCTGGAGGAGTACAAAGTCCCCCAGGTTCCAAAAACCAGGCAAACATAATGAGGAGCCTTGACATCTAATTTATTTCACTGGGACTGTACTAAACAAATAAAGTGGGGCGCAGTGTTCAGGGATTGTCTAAGATTCTTGAGAACATTAGAGACATAAGCAACAACAGCAATGTTCTCAAGTTCTAAATCCTTTTATTTCAAGGTACAGCTGGAAATATTGGTGTAGGAGCAAGGCATCCAGGATTTACTCGCCTCTTTCTTCTTTTTAGAACACCACAATAGATAGGCTAAAGGGCTGTGGATGGAAAATTCTTGGATTAAATGAAGACTCTTAGTAATTAAGACAATGTAATGTTTGCACAGATAGAAAGGTGAACCAATGAAATAAAGGAAAGCTCTAAACAGACAAAATAAGAAAAATGCAAATAAGTAATAAGAGCAATTATTAGTAGAAAGATGGCTTTTACAATCAATGTTCCAGGAAATTGATATTCACTGAAGGAAGTTAAATGTACCTTTAACTTCACATTACACATAAAATTAATTGCAGGTGCATCATAGATCCAAATACAAATACAGTTTAATATAGTATTTACAACCTATGTTAGGAAAATATCTTCATGACTATGGGCTAGCATAAGATTTACTAAATTAGACCTACAATGTAGTCACAATTTAACAGAAAAACATTTTATAACATAGTTTATGGGAGCAAGGACTGTGGAGACAGATTAGAGCATGTTCTATTCCTTTTCTTGCAGGGCTTTAGCTCAAATTCAGAACTTGTACATAGGAGTGGTATTAGAACCTACCTTTTGATATTTTGGGAGGAATGAATGAACTAATGATACATAATGCCTGTAGATAAATATCAGGTCTATAGTAATCACAACATCAGTATGCTAACACTGACAGTGTTTTCTAAGTAATTTAAATGTATTTTTTGTATCAATTGCAAAATACATCATTATTTTACGCCACAGTAAAGGAATAAAATTGACAAGATATGGTACAAATACTTCCTATGCCTTAAAATTTTTACCTCACAATTAATGACAATAACTCTTTTCAACATATATAAATGTGGATATTTGTTTTATATCACTCCTATTCAATGAGATGCAAATATAAGCAAATCACGTTAAGAAAGGAATTGCTGCTCGGGGCGGTGGCTCACGCCTGTAATCTCACCACTTTGGGAGGTTCACTTGAGGTCAGGAGTTCGAGACCAGCTTGGCCAACATGGTGAAACCCCATCTCTACTAAAAATACAAAAATTAGCCGAGTGTCATGGCCTGTGCCTGTAATCCCAGCTACTTGGGAGGCTGAGGCAGGAGAATTGCTTGACCCTGGGAGGCAGAAGTTGCAGTGGGCCGAGATCACACCACTGCACTCCAGCTTGGGTGACAGAGCAAGACTCTGTCTCAAAAAAAAAAAAAAAAAAAAAAAAAAAAAGAAAGGTATTGCTAAATTTCTCTCATTCAGGTGCACCTCTTCAGAGTCACTATTCATCTTCTTTACGATTTTCCCCTCATTATCATCTTCTGTGTTAACCAGAAGCTTTGGTGATATTTCATTTCTTGTGACATTCCTATGCAACACTCTGTGAGATTATCTTTCCAACCTACTGACAGCTCCTCTGCAAGTTTTGTGTTGATGATATTAAAAGAAAGTGTCAATGGAAGGTTTCCAGGACAGGTTCATGTGCATTCATATAAGGACAACCACAAAAAGTCTGTATTTTGACCAATAGCGTTTTGATACTATCAATTTTAAGATGCATTTTGTCTTAGTTCATTTGTATTGCTAGGAAGGAATACTTGAGTCTGGGTAATTTATAATGAAAAGAAGTTTATTTAGCTGACAGTTCTATGCACTGTACAGGAAGCATGGCACCAACACTTCCTTCTGACTGGGTTCTCAAGCTGATTCTACTCATGACAGAAAGAAAAGGGGAGCTTGTGTGTGCAGAGATCACATGGTGAGAGAGGAAGCAAGAGAGGGGCAAATGCTGGGCTCTTTTCAACAACCAGCTCTCCTCGAAATTAGCAGAGTAAGTACTCATTACCATGAGAACACCACCAAGCCATTCTTGAGGGATTTCCCCCAAAATTCAAGCACCTCCTATCAAGCCCCACTTCCAACACTGGGGATCAATTTGTAACAGGAAGTTTGGGGGACCAAAGATCTAAACTGTAGTATGTATGTGTTTGAAAGGTGTGACAATATGTCCTCTAGCAATAATGGAACACACTATATTTTTTCTGTGACTGCTCGTTTCCCAGTGTGATATCATAGTGACTTGTCTGCTGAATTCTGGTCTATTGTTATTATTATTATTATTTAAGAGATAGAGTCTTGCTGTATTGCCTTGGCTGGAATGTAGTGGTGTGATCATATCTCATAGCAACTTCCAATTCCTGGTCTCAAGGGATCCTTTTGCTTTAGCCTCCTGAGTAGCTGGGACTACAGGCATGTGCTACCATGCCCGGTCACTTTGAAAAAAAATTTGTTTTTGTAGAGTTGGGGTCTTGCTGTGTTGCCTAGGCTAGTCTTGAACTCCTGACAATCCTCCCACCTCAGCTTTCCAAATTGCTGCGATTATAGGCATGAGTCACCATGCCTAGTCAAGAAGACTTTTTCTTTTTCTTTTCTCTTCTTCTTCTTCTTTTTTTTTTTTTATTGAGATGAAATTTCACTATTGTTGCCCAGGCTGGAGTGCAGTGGCATGATCTTGGCTCAGGCTCATCGCAACCTCCGCCTTCCAGTTCAAATTATTCTCCTGCCTCAGCCTCCCGAGTAGCTGGGATTACAGGCACACACCACCACGCCTGGCTAATTTTTGTATTTTTAGCAGAGACAGGGTTTCACCATGTTGGTCAGGCTGGTCTGATCTGCCCACCTAGGCCTCCCAAAGTGCTGGGATTACAGGCATGAGCCACCGCGCCTGGCTCAAGAAGACTTTTTCAAACATAGTTTTATATAAATTAGCCCACTTCAATTACCTTCTACCTAGCTATAATATATGTGAAATTATTAGAGTACTATTGTAAGTTCTACTTTATATGATTTTAATTTTTTAATGTTATAGTTTTGTGTTGCCTCAGCATCTATTTTGAATTATGTTTATCTTGGTCATACCAGAAGCAGGACTTAACACCTTTGACACATTTTCCAGTTCTCCAATCCCTCCCACTTTCTCTATGCAGTTGTTCCAGATATCTACTTTATACAACCCCTCCTTATGAGACAGCTGGATGAAGCATCTGACTTTGCCCCCTGACCGTCCATACCTCATGTGGGCTGTGCAAATATGCCACAGTGACCACCTTTTTGTCAGTGTGGCTCTATGGGATTCATGCTTGCTTCCTGTAAACCCAGCAGTTAGAACCCCCTGTAAGAAGGTTGCTTGAATAACACACTGGACGCCAATAAAGGCCTCAACTATAGGCCCCTCCCTCAGCCGTGTGAGTATGTGTTCAGAATGGCTCCCCCTTTGGTCATCTGAAGCATTCTGCTCTGCTCTCTCTGGGATCTGTAAGTAATACACTAAATCTGTTATTTCATGTGTTTTGTTGAGTTGACTCCTCTATGTCTCATCTGAATAATATACCTGAACTTCTTTTCAAGTCAGGACTTTCCTAGAGACTGGCTATTTTAGTGAGAGTAAACCAGATGCAGTTCAGAGCCACAAGGTTGTTTTCCAATATAAACATGTTTTCTGTGAGAGGAACCCCTGGTCATGGGTCACACACTTATGCATTTGGCCATTTAACAGAATAAATGGAGGCACATTTTAAACACCTATGACCAAATTCTATCAATTCTCATTGGGCTAGGTTAGCGTTACATTGTCCTATGCAGCCATAAAAAAAGAATGAGATAATGTCCTTTGCAGCAACATGGATGGAGCCAGAGGCCATTATCCCAAGCAGAGAAACACAGAAACAGAGAAACAAATACTGCATGTTCTCACTTACAAGTGGGAGCCAAATATTGAGTGAAGATAGGCACAAAGGAAGAAACAACAGACATGAGTTCTTACCTGAGTGTGGAGGATGGGAGGATGGTGATGATTAAAAAACTACCGATCGTGTAGCATGCTTCTTACCTGAGTGACAAAATAGTCTGTACACAAAACACCTGTGACAGGTAGTTTATCAATAGAACAAACGTATACATGTACTCTTAAAATTAAAATACAGGTTTTAAAAAATCCTCAATCTAATGGTCTAGAAACTATTGGGGAGGGGATTTGTTAAAGATTCCTGAAATGTTAGCCACCCACAGACCAAGAACACGGACACTTCATAGGTAGTTTTAGTTCTGATTAATAGATGCACATTTGTTTCACCAGGTAAGTCTACAGTCAGGAGCTCTGGGAGTCAATGTTGTATGTTTCCAGATAATGTCAAGGCCAGATTTTGGTTAAAAAGAAAACTTAAATAAAAAACCAAGCATTCATCTTCACTCTATTTTTGTATTAGAACCTGACTCCATATTCATAATTTCACTGTATATGAAGAGCAACCCTATACTCCATACAAACAACATAGACTGTGGAATTATGTTGTGAAATGCAAAGAGAAGATGATTCCCAAATTTAACGGAAACCGTAGGTGTTCTGGAGAAACAAATAGAGGTGATTAGCCTTACTGATTTCTCCTCTTGATGATAATTGTTATTTGCACTTAAAAGTAAAACCTTCTACTTGAATTATTCTATAATGTAGTAAATCTATCACTCACACATGCAAAATACCATAGGAAAAAGGCGTAGGTCCACACGTGGTGGTTAAGCCTACTTATGTGCATAATTTTCTTCATCTCTAAGGAGTGTCCATTTGACGGGGTGCAGTGACTCATGCCTGTCATCCCAGCACTTTGGCAAACAAAAATCTAAAAAACTCATAAGCATGAAAACCTTTAAAAATATTTTGGTAGGAGATAACAAAAAAATAAGTAAGATGACAATTCCCTTTCTACAAGTATTTGTGCTTCCTGGAGATATATGTACAGATTTTCTGAGTTGCATTTATTATTTTACTAAAAACTGTAAACAGTTCTAGTAATGACTCACTGAATTGCAAGAAAACTATAGATATTTATATTATGGTCCATGTGTACAAGGAAATTACTTGCATACATTTACAACAAGTTAGAAGGAATCAAAGACTTCAGCCATGTCTATAGCTTTTCGATAAGGAGTAACAGTATGATATTTACGCTTGCTTAGTGACAAAGTGGCTGTTCTCTGCATTCAGAATGGAAGACTCCGTGTTCTGCCTGTATAAACTAATGCCTTGTGCATCTTTCACAATTAAAACAAACTAAGCCATACAATGAAAACAATCATAGCTCCTTTTTCAGCACTTAATTCTGAACAAATTTTGTCTTGTGGCTGTGAGAAAAGTCTCTGTTCTCAGAGGTACTTCAGTGGAAATTCCTGGAAAACACTAAAAAAGGGTGCGTAGCACCTACTTTTCCTAAGAAAAGTCACATTCCTATTCTATTTAGGAAAATTTAATGACTGAAAAGATGAAAATAATTGAAAAGGTTTTATGAAAAATAGGTGTAAGTGCATTATTAAATACAGTAATGAAATAGATTAATACACAAAACAAAAATATGAATTCAGTTGCAGAAGTTGTTATGTGACCAAAACAAATAAAAATTAATACAAAGTATTGAAAACTGTGTGCCAAAGCAAAAGCAAGAACAAACATTATCAGACAAAGTCTGAAGGGTAATTATCCTTGGTCGGCAAGCTCAGCCATTGTTGAACAAACTCATTCTTCATTAAAAACAGAATGAATACCTAAACAGATCACTTAGGGGGTGTTGGGAGCAACTGGTTTTGCCCATGTAGGCCTCACAGAGAGCCCTCAGCTCAGCTTTGCCTGCCACGGCCAGGACTTTGATAGGTCATGGTCCAAAGGAGTAGGACCAAGTCCACTGAGGCTCGTCCACATGAGTGGGATGCACCCAGGGATGACTCTCCAAGTTCCTGCCAATGTTTCTAAGGATAGAGAAAGCCCAGAGTGGTGGAAGAGAAGGCACAAAATCACATAAAATTCACTGATTTTGTACTAAAAAATAAAGCGATAGTGAAGTTGGTGGGGTTGTCTGAGAGTCACAAAGACATTAGGGACATTAGTGTCGACAGTGATGTGCTGACGTCTTAAACTCTGTTAAAAAGAAAACGACTACCCCTGGTATTTTTGGTTGAGGTGCAAGGAATGCAGGATTTTCCTCTTTCTTCATTCTAGAACAGCACAGTGATGAAGAGAATGGGCTCTGGAGGGAAAATTCGTGTGTAAAATGAAGTCTCTCAGTAACTGAGCTACTTTGGTATTTGCATAAAAATAGAGAAATAAACAAATGAAAAAAGAAAGCTCAAAAACAGACAAAAGAATATGTAAGAAAATAATGCAAAGAAAGATAAATAGGAAATACTGATTTTTCAATATATGTTCCAAAAAATTAAATACCCATGGGAGAAAATAAAATAGACATTTGATGTCACATTTCAAAATGAATCAATTCCAGATGCATCGCTGACCTAGAGATATATATATACACACACATACATATATGTGTGTGTATATATATATATATATATATAAATTTTTGAGACAGAGTTTCGCTCTGTCACCCAAACTGGAATACAGTGATGCAGTCTCAGCTCACTGCAACCTCTGCCTCCCGGGTTCAAGCAATTCTCCTGCCTCAGCCTCCTGAGTAGCTGGGATTACAGGTGCACACCGCCATGCCCTGCTAATTTTTGTATTTTTAGTAGAGATGGGGTTTCACCATGTTAGTCAGGCTGGTCTCAAACTCCTGACCTTTTGATCTGCCTGCCTTGGTCTCCCAAAGTGCTGGGATTATAGGTGTGAGCCACCATGCCTGGCCGGACCTAGATATATATTTTTTAAAAATTAATACAGTATTTAGGATCTAATTCAGGAGAATAGCTTCATGACCATGGGAGATATAAGATTTCTGAAACTGATCTGGAAGGTACTTATCACAAAATATATTGTAACACAGCCAATGTGAGCCAGGACTCTGGAGACAGACCCAGTCAAGCTCCAGCATCTCCTATTTTTTTCCTGAAGTGCTTTAGCTAAGATTCAGAACTGGAGCGTGGAAGTGGTAATAATGCCTACCTCTTGGGATGTTGTGAGGTTTAAAGGAGCTAGTAATACACAGAGCACATAGACTAATGCAGGTCTATACTAATGACTAAATTAGAATTTGCTAATACTGACAGCTTTTCCTAAGTAATCACAAGATGCATCATTGGTAAAATGCACCATTATTTTTTGCCACAAAAAGTAAAACCTCTGAGAAACTGTGACACAAATATTTATTATCTCTTAGAATTTTTATATTCTTATTACTGATTACAATTTTACTGAACTTAAATAAACGTGGAAAAGGGAATCCCTGTGAGTGGCAATGCAAATTAGTACAGCCGTTGTGGAAAAAAATATGAAGGTTTCAAAAAACTAAAAATAGAGCTACCATATTATCCAGCTATTCTACTTCTGGGAATATATACACAGGAAGTGAATTCAACATGCTATTTGTCTTATGAGTACATGAGATGAAAAATTAAAACAGGATACATTAACAAAGATAATCCTAAAATAGCTCTCATGAGATCAAACGCTTCTGAATTATTTCTCAACTCATCTTTTTCATGACTTTCCTCAAATTATCATCACCTGTGGTAATCATAAGTTCTGGCTTTGCCTCATATCTTTAGAGAGTTCTACATTATTCTCTGTGAGATTATATTTCTAACCTACCGACAACTACTCTGAAAGTTTTAATGATAATGATATTACCAGAGGGTGACAATAATAGGTTTCTAGACCAACTTCATGCCTGCGCACAAGATGGCACCCATACCATGCTGTCTGGCCAGTCGTTTTCTTACAATATCCATATTAAAAAACAACCCTTTGAAAAATGTGGAAACGTGGACTTTAACATTAATGGAATACACCTTTTCCCACTGTGACCATCCATTTATCAGTGTTAAGTCAGGGTGACTCTTCAGCTATATTCTGATTGGTTATTGATGAAATATGCTTAAGCATATTTTCATGTAAGTTGACCAACTCCATTTTTCTTCTACCTACCTATTATAGATATTAGAGTTACTAGTGGACTACTGGAATTCTTATTTTAAGTGTGAAGAGGTAATTTTGTAAACTGTGGCTTAAGAAATCCATCAAGGAACTGGCTGGGTGCGGTAGCATGCATATGTGGTCCTAACTACTCGGGAGGCTGAGGCGGTAAGGTCACCTGAGCTCAGGAAGTCAAGGCTGCAGTGAACCGTAATTGTGCTACTGCACTCCAGTCTGGGTGACAGAGTGAGACCCTGTCTCGAAAAGAAAAGAAAAGAAAAGAAAAGAAAAGAAAAGAAAAGAAAAGAAATCAGTTGAGGAGGAGATATAAATTCAAAATTTACTTGAAGTTTGCGCTGCAGTAGTAGCACTCTAAAGACTTGGAAAACGTGTGTCTTGAGAATTTCTGTCATAGAAATATGAGCAATGCTCCCTGTAAGTTGCATTCCACCCTCAATTCTTTAATCCTTAATCTTTATCTATCTATCTATCTTCTTCTTCCCCACTGATCTTTCTAATCATGTGGATGGTGATTATACAAATCACTTCATGATAAGTTACTGCAGAAGTAGGTTCGTTATGGTTTTCATAAAATATTTTGCTCTGCTTCCTTGCTACTGTTGTCAACTCTGCTTTTGGATACTGATATTGAAGTGGGTTTTGGTATTCCCTCTTATATATATTGGGTGAGGGAAAAACACATACAATTTATGATTAGGGATGCTGAATGAATTTACACCTAGATTTTCTGTCTCCAGGAAAGCACAATTAAATGGACAACAAGCCCTGATCTCAGTGTATGAGCCATTCATCCACTGGAATTTATCTTCTGTTTAAGCTACAGTGTGGAGACATGGTGGTGGATTCTTGCCTAATGTGGTTCAATACTTTGGAATATTAGCAATGTCATCTTTCAAGACTTCTGATGGCAAGACCAAGTGTTTGTGAAATCTGATGGCTTAGTAAGTTGTAGAAAATAGTATCTTCCATGCTATTAGAGAGCAACGTTTAGGGACTCGGTGCTCAGCACTGTGTCCTCTGTGCCTGTGACATCATGTTAGCACAGTCCTCTATGTATTAACAGTCCTCTCCTACAGTGAGCACTTGGAGCTCGTCGACTCTCTTCTCATTTGAGATGGGTCCCTCCTTGTCCTCATCTATGGCTTGTTTATTACAATTACTCCTTCCTTTATTATTAGTTTTCCGGATGATGAGGAATTTAAATGAGTTTGTTTTTCCTCAAGGGGTGAAGTGTGAGCTTGGAGAAGTGACAAGCTTTCTTGGCTTACGAAAGTCAAAATAAAAAGTACCCAAGAATATGCTACTCTGATGACAGAAGTGAGAAACATGGTCCAGGTCAGCTGTATCTGTCACCCCAGGTCTCAAGATCCCAGGAGCTGTTCTCTCACTGAAGCTTTGAACCTGGTAGAGAGAATATACTCCATGATTACAGACCGTAAAAGAAGAGTCTTGGCTATGTGGATGTCTATGAGAGAGCAGTCTGCAGCCCCACAGCTTTGTAGGCGCTGTAGGCACTGTAGGCACAGTTCCTGAAACCTCTGCTGCTGCTCAGCAGAGTGCTGTGCTTGTGGTATGGAACTCAGTCTCTCTCTCTCTCTCTCTCTCTCTCTCTCTCTCTCTCTCTCTTTCCGTGTGTGTGTGTGTGTGTTTCTGTAGTAACTGGCAAGCTGTTTCTCAAATTTAAATAAAAATCCATGAGATCCAGAACAGTCAAAATAATCTTGAAAAAAAAAGTTGCATTATCAGATTTCAAAACCTAATGCAAAGGGACAAACTGCTACTAATCAAGGTATTTTGGCATTTTGGTACTAGTATAGGTGACGGCAGTGGTGGCCTATATGGAGCAGCCACTGTGGGGAAGCCAGCTGCCGGTGGAGAGGTGCCACTGGGGCTGCATGCTCCACGGAGCTCGCAGGAACCCCACAGCCTACCAAGTTGGCAGGGTGGAAACCCCGTGCTCCCAGGCGCAGCTGCTGCAGCTCTGAACTTCTTGACAAAAGGTCAAATATCCAAATTAAAAATGGGTATATTGTTTGGGTAAGCATTTCTCTAAATAAGGGCATCCCTGTGCGCTCAAGGGCCTGGGAAGCTCTCCTGCCCCGACAAGCTCAGAAGTGCCTGCTCCTGCTCCTCCCCACTCCTGGCGCCATCTCTGATTTCTGAGCAAAGTTGAAGCCAAGCCCAGGAGCTGTCACTGAGAGGTGAAGCCAGCTGGACTTCCGGGTCTGGTGGGGACTTGGAGAACTTTTCTTACAAGAGGATTGTAAAACGCACCAATCAGCACTCTGTAGCTAGCTAGAGGTTTGTAAAATGCGCCAATCAGTGCTCAGTAAAAACACACGAATCAGTGCTCTGTGGCTACAGGTTTGTAAAATGGACCAATCAGCACTCTGTAAAATGGACCAATCAGCAGGATGTGGGAGGGGACAAATAAGGGAATAAAAGCTGACCACACCCCACCCCATAGCAGCAACGCTTGGAGCAGGTTGTGGAAGTTATGTTCTTTTGCTGTTCACAAAAAATTTTGCTGCTGTTCACCACTTTTAAGAGCTGTAACACTCATGCAAATATTTCTCCCTGGCTTCACTCTTGAAGTCAGCGAGACCACGAACCCACTGGAAGGAACAAGTTCCTTCCAGTTCCTTCCAGTGGCTGGCTGTGTGTGCATGCTCCGGGTGGCTCTGACACATCAGTCCCTCTTGCTGCCTTGGCCCCCTCTGAAACTTTGGGCACCAAGGAGCTCAGGGAGGGAAGCTGGGGGGTGCTGAAGGGAGCTTGGCATGAACAGCGTGGGCACTGTGGATTGCATGTTGATGGTGGGAGGCAGATTCCTGGGCAGAAAGGGGTGGGTCCCTTGTGAAACCCCACTTTCAAGCCAGGGACACCTGAAGCCTGGCAGCCAGGTTGCCAGTTCTGGATGGAGTCTGCAGCCAGGTGTGAGAACTTATGCTGCTTTTTCTGAGCCAGCCTATGGCCACTCCTGGACCAGTCAGCATGCACTTTCACCCCTCTGGGTACATGAAAACTGTGGACTCAGCAAGACTGTAGCAAATGATGAATGACCTGCCTGCGGAAAGCAGCCTCCTACTGCAGGTCGTCTCCTGTGAATGGTTCTGCTGCTCAGTGAAGCTCCTCTCCACCTTGCTCACCCTCACATTGTGTGTGTCCCTCATTCATTCACAGAACCCCAAAGAGATTGGGGTTGTTATTCCTAGTGTGTCCAAGTTTCCAGGTGCCACCACTTTCCCCTAGTCCAGATGCAGGTGCTCACAGCAGAAGCCTCATGTAGTACATTTGGTCCAGCCGCAGCCTTGCACAGAGCTGGCACCTGTGGTGGTGCCTGGAGCTGCCTGTCCCTCTGAAGCAGCCAGCATGTCTGGTTGTGCACAATGGCCAGACTCTGCATTTGCTCACGCACACACTCCTCACCACTCTTTGCCTGGTTCACCCTTGTCAGGTTTGGGATCTGGGCAGGTGGCATGAGCTGAGCTCAGCCTGTTGGGCCAAGCGGGAGGAATGAGTCCAGCAGGAGCAAGAAATGCTCAGGAAGAAGGTGCTGCTGGCCACACAGGTTTCTGGCTGGTGAAGTGACACCCCAAGTATCCTGTGACATAAGGAATGCCATATAGATCAATGAAATAGAACAGAAATGTCCAAAAATTAACCCTGACATTTATCATCAATGATTTTACAAGTTGCCAAGGCAATTAATTGGTGAAAAGTATTTTTTTCAACAAATTTTGCAGGGACAAGCTAATATCCACATTTAAATTGGACTCCTCCCTCATGCCATATACATGACTTACTAAAAATATATCATACACCTAAACTCAGGATCTAAAACTACAAAACCTGTAGAAGATAACATGGAAATATGTTTTTTGTTGTTGTTGTTGTTGTTGTTGTTTGAGACGGAGTCTGGCTCTGTCACCCAGGCTGGAATGCAGTGGCGCAATCTCGGCTCACTGCAAGCTCCGCCTCCCGAGTTCACGCCATTCTCCTGCCTCAGCCTCCTGAGTAGCTGTAATTACAGGCGCCCCCACCATGCCCGGCTAATTTTTTTCTATTTTTAGTAGAGACGGGGTTTCACCGTGTTAGCCAGGATGGTCTCGGTGTCCTGGCCTTGTGATCCGCCCACCTCAGCCTCCCAAAGTGCTGGGATTACAGGCGTGAGCTACCGCGCCCGGCCATGGAAATATGTTTTTATGGCCAAGGTTAAACAGTGGTTTCTACGATACTATTTTTGATGTTACCATCAAAAATAAAAGTGACAGAAAAAAACAGGTAAGTTGATCTTCATCACAATTACATGTTGTGATTCAACAAACAATATCAAAAAGTTAAAAGATAACTCAAAGAATGGGAAAAAATATTTGCAAGTTATATAGCTGATCAGTGTCCATTGTACAGAATGTAGAAATGATTCTCACAATTCCAGACAAGAGTCAAATATCCAAATTAAAAATGGGTATACTGTTTGGATAAGCATTTCTCTAAATAAGCAATACACATGCCCAATGAACACATGAAAAGTTGATTAATGCCATTAGTTCTTAGGGAAAAAATCACCATAAGATACACTTTATGGCCGGGCGCGGTCACTCACGTCTGTAATCCCAGCACTTTGGGAGGCCAAGGTGGGTGGATCACCTAAAGTCAGGAGTTCAAAACCAGCTTGGCCAACATGGTGAAACCCCGTCTCTACAAAAATTCAAGAATTACCTGGGCATGATGGCGGGTGCCTGTAATCCCAGCTACTCGAGAGGCTGAGGTGGGAGAATCGCTTGAATCTGGGAGGCGGAGGTTGTAGTGAGGTGAGATCACACCACTGCACTCCAGCCTGGGCAACAGAGTGAGACTCTGTCTCAAAAAAAAAAAAAAAAAAAAAAAATACACTTTAGAAAATTAAAGCATATTGTAAAGTGAAGGAAGCCACTTTGAAAAGACTGCAGAGTATGTAACTCCATTAATATGATACTCTGGAAAGGATAAAACAATGGCGATAGTAAAACGGATTAGTGCTTACTAGGAACTTTCTAAGCAGGAAGAAGGCTCAATAGGTGAAGTACATGGAATATCTTTAGGGCGGTGAAGACGTTCTGCATGATCCTGCAATGCTGCACGCATCATACTGTTTTTGAAACACTACAGCATTTTAAAAGTCAAAGAGTGAACCTAAATATATGAAAATTTTTTTAAAAATTATTATTTTTTGGTTGGGGGAATCCCATGAAGAAATGCAGGCAAAATAAGAAAAATGCATTACAAATGTATAAAAATAATCCCATTGATGGAATGCGGGAAAAAGGAGCTGATCTAAGCAACTTAGGAAATAAGTGGAGATTCTGAGTCTAATGCCCGAAGGAGTTGTCTATGAGCAGTGTACTTTAATTGGTAATGTTGTTTCCTATGGGGGTGTGGATTAATAATCCTGAAGCCACCATGCATGTATTATGGGACTCGATTATTACATAAAGGAGGCCAACTTTCTCTAGAGTAGGAGATTACATGTAAGTAGTGGGGATGGGTGGAGAGATTCATGTATTGCAGGATGAAATCATGTGGTACTGGAAATAGCAGTAGGAATTCATGCTTAACTTTATGTAGATATATATGGAAAAATGTAGAAAGATTTACACAGATGTTTGTATAGGCAGGTTTGTATACACACGTACATTTCTTTTTTTGTGTCAGCTGACAAGGCCTTGAATCTACAGACACGCCAGTAGCAAGAGGTACACTTGGTGGGCAGATCTTCATTTCTAGTTCCACTTTCTGATGAAATAAACTAGGAAGCTTTGAAGAAATGGTGGATACTAGGCTTGAAGAAATGGTGGATACTAGGCTTTGGCAGGAAGTGATCAAAATTTTGCCTGGAGTACCTTCTACTGCCTGAAAGTAAGAAAATGTGAAACTGCAGCACAATCAAACAAGCAAACTAAAACCAAAATGATGTTGGCAATTTTAAATGATACAGAAGCCCACTGAAAGACCTTCCAATGCTCAAGAATGGATCAATGTGAGCAATAATATACATGAGTATAAGTGAAGTATAAAATAAATATTCACAATTTCATACAATATTCTATATGGTATAGACACATTATTGAATTAATATGTGATAAATGGTGAGGAATTGACAAATTGTACATGGTGAAGAATTCTCAACTATTTTTAAAGATACTCCATCATAAGGAAGTGGAACATGAATCCCAGTTGTTAATACGTGCTACGTATAGTGACTTATTTTTAAAAATGTAAAAGTAAAAGAGAAAAATTAATTTTACAGTGGGAAAATATGACTACAATCCCTTTCCGAGGGGAACAAAATTACTATCAACAGTGATAAAGCATGTCGATAGTGTGTACCCTCGACATGATATGATGAGAATGACACTTACTTTCCGTGTTCCTCCTCCCTTACACCCAGAAATCCAGTAAAATCATGAGGAAAACATCAGAGAAATCCCTAATTAGGGATGTCAGGGTCCTTAACAACAAGGCAAGTGGGGGAAACTGTCACAGGCAGGAGCCCAAGGAGACACATGACATCTGAATGTAATGTGGGGTCCTGGATGGGATTCTAAACAGAACATGGACATAAGTGAAAGCTAAGGCATCTAAATAAAATGTGCATGTGAGCTGGGTGTGGTGGCTCATGTCTGTAACCCCAACACTTTTGGAGGCCAAGGCAGGTGGATCACCTGAAGTCAGTAGTTCGAGACCAGCCTGGCCAACATGGTGAAATCCCATCTCTACTAAAAATACAAAAATTAGCTGGCATGGTGGTACACGCTTGTAGTCCCAGCTACTTGGGAAGCTGAAGCAGGAGAATTGCTTGAACCTAGGGAGGTGGAGGTTGCAGTGAACCAAGATTGTGACACTGCTCTCCAGGCTGGGTGATAGGGTGAGACTCCACCTCAATAAATAAATAAATAAATAAATAAATAAATAAATAAATAGTGTATGTTAGATAAGAATAATGTATAATATCCATTCATTAATTATTGCTATTGTCCCACACTAATAATAATAATAGTTAACTAAGAGGTTAATAAGGGAAACTGTACTACCTTGGCAAGTGTTGTGTGAATATAAACTGTTCTAAAAAAGTTTATTTATTTCTTAAGTCTTTGCCCAACTTAATAAACAAAATATTATCAATACTGTTGATGTCTCGCTGATATAGGAATAGCACTGGGTCGTGGCAAGAGGACAAAAAGTCCAAATTACAGCTAAAACATGAACTAGGCAAATAAACCACAGGGAAACTCCAAAATAAGGGAGAGAAAATGGCCAAAATCTTTGTCACGGTGACATATCCATGACCCTTCCCAGCAAACTCAAGTAAGCAATAAAGGGTGCAGTAACCAGGGGTCCCTGAAATCTCCTCCCTTTCCAGAATATCTAATGATTATTCCACCCCTAGTTAAAGAAACAGGCATAAAATAGGAAGGCTGAGTGGTCATAGGAAAAAGAAGAAAATATCAAGCAGTAATTTCACTGCTTGAAAATCACATCAAGAAAGGAGCTGTTAAAATGTTCTACAAGGACAAGGACAAGCCTGGGCTGATAAGACTTTAATGGGCTAAGTTCACTGAGACTGGCTGGGTCCAACATCATGCCGGGTTTGACCCATGCCCTACCCCAGACCTAATGAGACATACTAAATCCAACACCCACCAGTGTCATGACATTTCACTTGTATATAAGCATTCATATGTACACACACATGACATATACCTAATACTACATCATTAAATACATTGTTGCTGTCATTTCTTTCATCGAACTGTTAAGTTAGATTTTACTAGGAATATAAAGGTTTTTCTTCCATAGGGCAATCACTAAAAAAGTAAAAAAAAAAAAAGATGTTAAAGAAGAGAAAATGAAATCATATCCAATTCTCAATTTAAACCACAAAAGGCAGCAAATGGGTGGAAGACAAAAATAGGACCAAAGAACAAGGGCAACAAATGCAAAACAGTAACAAATATGGTAGATATCAATCTAACTATTCAGTAATCACTTTGAATACCAATGGTAAAAATAAAACAATTAAAATACACAGATTGTCAGCCAAGAGCAGTCGCTGGTGCCTATGATCCCAGTATTTTGAGAGACTGAAGCAGGTGTGTCACCTGAGGTCAGGAGTTTGAGACCAGCCTGGCCAGCATGGTGAAACACTGTCTCTCCTAAAAATACAAAAGTTAGACAGATGTGGTGGCACACACTTGTAATCCCAGTAACTTGGGAGGTTAAGATGTGAGAATTGCTTGAAAGCAGGAAGCAGAGGCTTCAGTGAGCTGAGACCCTACCATTCCACTCCACCCTGTGTGATAGAGTGAGACTGTCTCAAAAATAAAATAAAATAAAATGAAATACACAGATTGTCAAAGTGAATAAAAAAAGACCCAGCTGTATGTTTTATATAGGAAACCCATTTAAATATAAAGACAAATAAAAGAAAATTCAAATTAAAGCCATAGTGAGATATCACCTCACATCTCTGAGATAATAGGTGAGAGTGAGGTAATGAACATGCTAACTAGCTAGAATTATCCCACAATGTATATAATACTTCAGACATAATGTTGTATACAGTAAATACATGCAATTGTATGTCAATTAAAAAATGTGAAGACATACCTAAATTAAAAGTATATGAGTGACACAAAATATGCCATGCTACCAGTAATCAAAGGAAAGCATGAATAGCTATATTAATTTCCAAAAGGGTGGACTATTAGGGCAGGAAAATTATCAGGCATAAAGAAGAACATGATGATAAAGAAGTTAATTATCCAAGAAGGTATAACAATCCCTAACAAGTATGTAAGTCACAAAACAGCATCAATCTACGTGAGGAAGAAACTGTTAAAACTACAGGAAGAAATAGACGAATCCACCATTGTCGCTGGAGACTTCAACACTCCTCCACCAGAAATAGATTCAGCAGGCAGAATCAGTAGGATTTGGCTGAACTCAGCAGCACCATCAACAGACTGGGTACAGTTGACATCTACAGACTACTTTACCCAATGATAGGTGTATTCGTTCATTTTCATGCTGCTGATGAAGACATACCCCAGACAGGGAAGAAAAAGGGGTTTAACTGGACTTACAGTTCCACATGGCTCAAGAAGTCTCAGAATCATGGTGGGAGGCAAAAGGCACTTCTTACATGGTGGCAGCAACAGAAAATGAGGAAGAAGCAAAAGCAGAAACCCATGATACACCCATCAGATCTTGTGAGACTTATTCACTATCATGAGAATAGCACAGGAAAGATCAGCCCCCATGATTCAATTACCTCTCACTGGGTTGCTCCCACAACACGTGGGGATTCTGGGAGATGCAATTCGAGTTGAGATTTGGGTGGGGACACAATCAAACCATATCGATGGCAGAACACACAACCTTCTCGAGCCCACATGAACTGCTCATCAATAGAGAGACCACATTCTCCTCCATAAAACACACCTTAACAAATGTAAAGGAAAAGGAATCATATAATATATGCACTCAGGTCAAAATAGAATTAAAATTGAAATTAATAAAGGGATGATAACTGGTAAAATACATGGATATTCAATAACACAGTTCTAACTATCACATCGGTCAAAGAAGGAATCTCAAGAGAAATTTAAAAATATATTTTGAACTAAATGTGAAGGAAAACACAACTTATCAAAATTCATGGGGTGCGATCAGGGAGCCTGGAGGGATATTATAGCCTCAAATACATATATATTAGAAAAGAAGAAATCTGGCCAGGTGCTGTGGCTCATGCCTGTAATCCCAGGACTTTGGGAGGCCAAGGCCAGCGGATCACGAGGTCAGGAGTTTGAGACCAATGTGACCAGCATGGTGAAACCCCATCTCTACTGAAAATACAAAAATTAGCCAGGCATGGTGGTGTGCACCTGTAATCCCAGCTACTCAGGAGACTGAGGCGGGAGAATCGCTTGACCCCGGGAGTTGGAGGTTGCAGTGAGCCCAGATCATACCCGGGCTCACTCCGTCTCAAAAAAAAAAAAAAAAAAAAAAAGAAAGAAAGAAAAAAGAAGCAATCTAAAAATTAGTCATCAAAATTTTCACCTTAGAAACCTTAAAAGAAAAGTGTATCAAGTTAAATCCAAAGTAAACGGAAGAAAAATATAATATGCCAACATAGAGAAAACAAAAGTAAAAATAAAGCCCACTGGAATTTTTAAGTGACTAGTGACAACTTAATAGTTTATGGAGGATAAACCTGTCAAATGTTACCTAAGAAAACGCAATACCCCAAACTGAATGCTTGCTTATGGGCATGAAGAGGTGATCCACTCTGAAATTAGGAGACATGAATCTATGATCCACCTAAGCATGCAAAGCCGGGCAAATTAATTTGGTTCCAAAGTTGGGAAATAC
This sequence comes from Macaca fascicularis, assembly GCF_037993035.2. NCBI lineage: Eukaryota > Metazoa > Chordata > Mammalia > Primates > Cercopithecidae > Macaca > Macaca fascicularis. The sequence goes on from NC_088381.1 coordinate 4,305,258, forward strand.
ACTAATTATGAATAGCCCACCAAAAATAAATTGAAGCAAGTATTGCTATGTATACAAAGTAAAGGATATGAGAAGAGAGTCAAAATACATGCGACCCTCCAAGAAACATAAAAAAAAAAAAATGAGATTTGTAGGAAAACATCAAAGAACATGTGAGGGGACACGCAGGCACCGATGGGTGAGCATGTGCATGTCTTTGGAGAAAGTCCCATAAAGGCCTGCCCACCCACCCCCACCCCCACCCTCTCTGCATTTCGCCTCCTGCCGTGCTTGTGTTCCTTGCATTGGGTTTCTTCTGGGGCCAGGTGTGGACCCCCTTATTTCCAGCTGCCTGTGAGGTTGCTCTCACCCTGTGGTTGCATTGATGCCAGGCGGCCGTGAGCCGGCCACAGTGAATTTTCAGATCCTTGGATCCCACCGACACCTGCAAAATGAGCAGACAGGAACCTCTCTGTCCTTTCTACCCTCACTTCTCCTCAGCACCAACTCCTCTGGTCCCCTCTCCACAGAGGACAGGGACCATCCTCACTTGTTCTGTCTTTCTGACCTCATGGACTTGGGGGATATTACTTTTTTTTTTTTTTTTTTTTGAGACGGAGTCTCGCTCTGTTGCCCAGGCTGGAGTGCAGTGGCGCGACCTTGGCTCACTTCAAGTTCCACCTCCCAGGTTTGTGCCATTCTCCTGCCTGAGCCTCCCGAGTAGCTGGGACTACAGGCGCCCTCTGCCACATCCGGCTATTTTTTTGTATTTTTAGTAGAGACGGGGTTTTACTGTGTTAGCCAGGATGGTCTCGATCTCCTGACCTCGTGATCCGCCCACCTCAGCCTCCCAAAGTGTTGGGATTACAGGCATGAGCCGCTGCGCCCGGCATGGGAATATTTAAAAGAAGAAAACTGAGTCATTCAAATCCCTCCCCACAGAATACAGTCCTCAGGGAGCGGCCCTCCCTCCCCTCTCCAGTCCCTCCGTGGTCTGCCCTTCTGCCTCCTCAGGTGTTACTCATCCCAGCGGTCCTTCCAATCCGCTCTGGCCTGTGCCATGGACACACTGTTTCCTTTTCCCTTTCCCTTCCCTGTCTGTTGTCCTCACTGCTCCCTCACTCTCCAGAATCTCCTCCAATGCTCTCCTCCTGGAGGCCTCCCTTGTCCATCCCATGCCAGGTCTGATGCCTGTCCCCCGAGTTCTGAGGAGCTGATCTATCATCTACAGTTTAGTTTCTGTTACATTTTCTGAATCACTACTTGACTGAAATGTCAGAGAAAATGGAAACTTTTGTCTATGTTGTTCCTCTGTGAGCCCCTCACATGTGATAAACAAAAAGCAACACAGAAGATTCTCCTTTACATTGAATCTCACAAATGGATTAATGGATCAGCCAAACGCTCAACTACGTTCTTACCTAATTAACAAGAAGGTACAACTCTCTTTCAGCCTGAAATGACTTGAACTTGAAGACGAACCTGTTTCCTGTGCTGCTTTCTGTTCTCAGGTCAGGATGGGAGCCCTGACTTCCGCTCAGCCTCTTCTCCAGCCTCTCCATCCTCAGTCCACTGCAGAGGCCCTCTCATGGGCCAGGCTGCTTGCTCTGTCCTCCTCATCTGCCCCTCTTCTGTCCGTCTGGACAGTGTTGCCTTCTTAGAAACCAAGGAAAATCATCTTGTTCTCCAAGATTCACTTCTATTAATATGACTCCCTTGATAAACATTTCCAAATTTTTGCTAGCTGCTGTATTTCACCATTTTTGCTATTTTTTTTTTCCTTCAAATTTTATCACAGTAGCTGTTATCCTGGTGGCAGCCATCATTTGGTTTTCATTTTCATTGCTCATTTTCATTGTACATAGATGAATTTGTCCTGAACTTTTATACTGTCATCTTCTTGTAAGATCATGGGCATCAGAATTTGCATAATGAGTGTCAACGGGAAAAGTGGAAGCCACACAATGACACATCCTCTTTTATTAAGAAATGTTTCATTGCCTTGTTTTGAGACAGAGTCTCACTGTCGCCCAGGTGGGAGTGCAGTGGTGCGACTTGGCTCACTGCAACCTCTGCCTCCAGGGTTCAAGCAATTCTCCTGCCTCAGCCTCCCAAGTAGCTGAGATTACAGGCACCCACCACTATGCCTGGTTAATTTTGTATTTTTAGTAGAGACTGGGTTTCACCATATTGGCCAGGGTGGTCTCACACTCCTGACCTCGTGATCCCCCCACCTTGGCCTCCCCAAGTGCTGGGATTACAGGCGCGAGCCACCGTGCCCAGCCTGCCTTTACTCTTTAGGCCACAGAGAGTGATGTTAAAATATTCATGGCCCTGGATTAAAATCTGATTTAGGGCCGGGCGCGGTGGCTCAAGCCTGTAACCCCAGCACTTTGGGAGGCTGATACGGGCGGATCATGAAGTCAGGAGATCGAGACCATCCTGGCTAACTCGGTGAAACCCCGTCTCTACTAAAAAATACAAAAACCTAGCCGGGTGAGGTGGCGGCACCTGTAGTCCCAGCTACTCAGGAGGCTGAGGCAGGAGAATGGTGTGAACCCGGGAGGCGGAGCTTGCAGTGAGCTGAGATCCGGCCACTGCACTCCAGCCTGGGCAACTGAGTGAGACTCTGTCTCAAAAAACAGAAAATAAAATAAAATAAAAATTAAATCTGATTTAGAACCATCATACTCAGAATTTTAAGACATTTTCAAACCCATTTATAAATTAATTTCAATATTGCTTTCATTTTTATGTAAATAAAATTCAAGTTTTTATAGTTCTAGAAGGGCGTTTTCCATTAGTATAAAATAGGCCCTTAGGTGTATAATACACTTTTCTGCTGCAAAGTATAATGCACTTTTCAATGACACTGCTTATACAATGGTGGTTCCACAAGATTATTATGGAGCTAAAAAAAAGTACTATCTCCTAATGATGTTGTAGGCATTGTAATGCATAGTAAAATCACTTTTTTTTTTTTTTTTTTTTTTTTTTTTGAGACAGAGTCTCGCTGTATTACCCAGGCTGGAGGGCACTGGTGCAATCTCGGCTCATTGCAACCTCCACCTCCTGGGTTCAAGCGACTCTCATGCCTCAGCCTCCAGAGTAGCTGGGATTACAGTTGCATGCTACGATATCTGGCTAATTTTTTTTTTGCATTTTTGGTAGAGATGGGTTTTCACCATGTTGGCCAGGCTGGTCTCAAATTCCTGGCCTCAAGTGATCTGCCCACCTGGGCCTCCCAAAATGCTGGGATTACAAGCGTGAGCCACTGCAACTGGCCAATTACTTTATTTTTAAAGTAAATTTAATGCAGCCTAAGTGCACAGTGTTTATATAGTTTACAGTAGTGTAAAGTATGCCATAGGCCCTCACTTTCATACTCACTGACTGACTCAGACGAACATCCAGTCTTGCAAACTTCATTCATGATAAGTGCCCTATACAGGTGTACAATTTAAAAAATATATATATTTTATTTTTTTGAGATGGAGTTTCACTCTTGTTGCCCAGGATGGAGTGCAATGGTACAATCTCGGCTCACCGCAACCTCCATCTCTTAGGTTCAAGGAGTTTTCCTGCCTCATCCTCCTGAGTAGCTGGGATTACAGGCATGCACCACCACCCATGGCTAATTTTGTATTTTTAGTAGAGACAGGGTTTCTCCATGCTGGTCAGGCTGGTCTCAAACTCCCGACCTCAGGCAATACCCCCTCCTTGGCCTCCCAAAGTGCTGGAATTATAGGCATGAGCCACCGGGCCCGGCTGTAAAAAATATTTTGTACTGTATTTTTTGCTGTGACTTTTCGAATGTCTAGGTATGTTTAGATATACAAATACTTATTTTGTTAGCGCTGCATACAGTATTAAGTACAGCAACATGCTACATACGTTTGTAGTCTGGGAGCAATAGGCGATACCATGTAGCCTAAGTACATAGTAGATGACACAGCCTACTACAGTTTCCATAAGTACACTGTATGATGGTCCCAAATGACAAAACTGCCTAACAAACATTTATAAGAATGCATCCTCTTCATTAAGTGAAGCATGACTGTAGTTTAATCAACAGGGACATTATCCTTTCTTTTGGGTGCCTCTTAAATATTCCATTCATTGACATACAGTGGCTGACACCCACTGAGACTCTTGTTGATACGGTGCAAGACCAATCTGACCTCCCCTTTAGTGTCACAAATGCCAGTTCAATTATCTTTCTCTGAGCATTTCACTTGCATTATTTTTTTTCACTTTGGCAACGTGAAGCAAATAGTCAGGGATACAGTAATCACTGAGGAATTGCAGAAGGTAAGAATCAATTTTTTTTTTTTTGAGACAGAGTCTCACTCTGTCGCCAGGCTGGAGTGCAGTGGCACAATCTCGGCTCACTGCAACCTCTGCCTCCTGGGCTCAAGCAGTTCTCCTGCCTCAGCCTCCTTAGTAGCTGGGATTACAGGCACGTGCCATCATGCCCAGCTACTTTTTGTATTTTTAGTAGAGACAGGGTTTCACCATGTTGGCCAGGATGGTCTCGATATCCTGACCCGTGATCTGCCTGCCTCAGCCTCCCAAAGTGCTGGGATTATAGGTGTGAGCCACCGCGCCCGGCCAGGAATCAAAATAGTGTAGGAAAATTCATTGGGTTTAATATGCCTTAACAAATGCAAAAAAAGTGGACAAATTATATGAACGATGGTTTGTGAGACACTGTGCGTGAAGCAATGAAAGACGGTGATACCTGTGGGATATGAAATACTGACATGAGACCTACTATCACCTCAAGTTACTTCTTCAAGATAACTTCCTGCTGTGATGTGGCAAGGATGTTTGGAGACTCTTTTTGTTGATACAATTAAACTGAGGGTCTGGAAAAACAATTTTGCCTAATTTCACTGCGGTAGCAGTCCACAAGAAAAAAACAAAGACACTTGAAAATACGTTTGAATACACCTGGTCTTCCACCTGTTCATCTTATTAATGTCAGAAAAAGAGGCATTCACACGACACAACCATCTTGCAACAAGCCCGTATGAAAAGTGAAACATTAGCATTGAAGGAAATGTGTATAAATAGGTTGAACCACCACATCTTGACCCAAATCTACATTTCTTACTATGTGTTGTCATTTGTGGCTGACAAAGATAACGTTTTTTAATACGAATGCTCTCTGGCTTGCAATGGTTCGATTTAAGATATTTTGATTGCAGGACGGCAGAAAACCAATACAACTTCTATAGAAACCATATTTCAATCACCCACATTAGCATTCTGTTTTCGCAGTGCAGTATTCAATAAATTACATGAACTATTTAATGCTTTCTTATATAATAGGTTTCATATTAGACAATTTTGACCCACTATAGGCTAACGTAAGTGTTCTGAACACATTAAGGTAGGCTAGGCTAAGCTATGATGTTAGGTCAGTGAGGTGATTTAAATGCATTTTCGACTGACGATATTTTCAACTTTTGATGGGTTGATGCGAATGTCACGCCAAAGTAAGTTCAGAGAACGTCCATAATTTAAAGGGAGTTTTCTTTTTTGTGGGGGATAGGGGTCTCACTCTGTCACCCAGGCTGGAGTGCTGTGGCGTGATCATAGCTCACTATAGCCTTGAAATCATGGGCTCAAGTCATCCTCCTTCCTCACCCTCCTGAGTAGCCAGGACTATAGGTTTGTGCCATGATGCCTAGCTAATTTTTAATTTTTTTCTGTAGGGATAAGGTCTTGCTATATTGTCCAAGCTGGTCTTGGACTTCTGGCCTCAACTGATCCACCTGCCTTGGTCTCCCAAACTGCTAGGATTAGATGGGTGAGCCATTGCACTTGACCGAGTTTTATATGTATATGAACAGAACAAATTTCTCATGCAAACAAGGAAAAACTGTTATGTCTCATCCCCTCTCTTTGTTTCCCTAGAAAACTTCCAGTTTCTTTCCAAATTAAGAATCATCTTGTGCCTGTCCTTCACTGCATAAAGACCACAGTCTAAACAATTTGCATGGAACACTGGATTACTCTTATTTTGCAAGGAAATTAAGGTTAGGGTGCCAGGTTATCAAATACAGTAAAGGTGAAGCGTACTGTAGATAAAACTAAAGTCTGCCCTTTAAATTCTCTGTATAGAAGACTGAAACTAGAGTCCCTGCAACACTGCCTGGCAAATAAATGTCTATCTATTAATTCAGAATAAAAGTATCCATAATGTATCAATAGTCTTGGTCTCTTGGTTTCTCACATCTCATAAATCTTGAACAATTGCCCACCATAATCATTTTAAGATCATTAGATTGAGTCTTTCGTTACCTGTATAGTAGCCATTTGCTATTGAGTCTTGGAGACTCATCCTGCAAGAATGCATCCTTCACTAGAGAATGTGTTCCTCTTAGTACAATCCTGTTGGTATTTGCACAGTCCACATTTCAGGTGCTAAATAAATCCCAGACTGCTTTCTGGATCCCTGAATTGTTTCTTCAGATGGAAATCTCTGTTTAATGCAGGTTGAGGAATCCCATATTCACTACCCAGGACACTCACCCATCGCTTCACTCAGAGGAGTATCAAAGGTTCACCTTAAAACAATAAACAACAACATAGAAATGAAATAGAAAGGTGGGTAAAATATTGATTGAATCAAGGAAAACAAAAATGTAAAAAACTTTGAGCATGAAAACCTTTTAAAAATATTTTGCTAGGCCGGGCGCGGTGGCTCAAGCCTGTAATCCCAGCACTTTGGGAGGCTGAGATGGGCGGATCACGAGGTCAGGAGATCGAGACCATCTTGGCTAACATGGTGAAACCCCGTCTCTACCAAAAAAATACAAAAAACTAGCCGGGCGAGGTGGCGGGCGTCTGTAGTCCCAGCTACTTGGGAGGCTGAGGCAGGAGAATGGCATAAACCTGGGAGGAGGAGCTTGCAGTGAGCTGAGATCCGGCCACTGCACTCCAGCCTGGGCAACAGCGTGAGACTCCGTCTCAAAAAAAAAATAAAAAATAAAAAATAAATAAAAAAATAAAACTATTTTGCTAGTTGATAATACAAAATCAATAAAGTTTGTAATTCTCTTCCTATAAGACCGTACTATTAAACTATATGCAGGTTGGAGATGGATGACAGCACCACCTGAGTGGCATTTTTATTTTAAGGCAAATCAGAAACAATTTTTGGTAATCTCTCATCAAAGGGTAGGAAAAGGATACATATCTATAGTATGGGTTATCTGTATAAAGACATGTCATGCAGATATTCACAAAAACCAGTTGGAAGGCATCAAAGAAAGACTTAACTAATGTCTATAGCATTTGTGTAAGACGAAAAGCAAATAATATGAGGACAATCTAACTTCCAGAGCAGCAAAGTAGTTTTCACTGCATTCAGAATAATAATCTCAGTGTTCTGTATACACAAATTAATTCCTTGTGTGCCTTTCACAATTAGAAGAAACTAAATCATATAATGAAAATGATCGCAGCTCTTTTTAAGCATGTGATTCTGAGTGAATTTTGACTTGTGATTTTCAGAAAAGTATCCCTCTCCTTTTCAACCAGAGGTATTTCAGAGCAAATTTCTGTGGAACACTAAAACAAATAACGTGTAACATTTGTCTTTCCTAATAAAAGTGATATTTCCATTCAATCAGTAAAATGATACTTGAAAAGGTGAAAATAATTGAAAGTATATTTAAAGTATATATTTATGAAGTATTTATTTATATTTATGAAGTATATATTTATGAAAGTATATATTTATGAAGAAATTTTTAAATAAAGGAAAGAAAGGCATGAATAGAGAAAGCAAAAATGTTAATTTGCTTTTTAGAGGATGTTTATGTGAAATTAAAAAAAGAAAACTGCAAACAAATGTTAAAGGTATTTTTATGCCAAAACAAACAAACAAGCCCAAAACAACAACAAGACTAAATAGTACCAGGAAAGCTTGAAGTTGTAAAACGTGTCCTTCATCAGCAAGCTGAATGAATGTCTGGACTCTGGAGACAAACACAGCACAGCCAACCTCAAGGTACTTCTCTTATTTTCCTGTAGGGCTTTAGCTCAGATTCAGTATCATGGGAGGGGTAATAGGCCTAACTGTTAAGATGTTGTGAGAATTGAATGAACTAATGATACATAACACTTGTAGACTAATTGCTGGTCAATCCGTCAACCACAAAGTCAATATTGCTGATACTGACAGTGTTTTCTATGTAAGTGAAAGGCATATCATTTGCATCAATTGTGAAATACATCATTATTTTTGTCACAATGAAAGAATAAAACCATTGACAAATGGTAACACAAATACTTCTTATGACTTAGAATCTTTACCTCATAATTATTGATGATATCTCTTTTCAACTTTACAAATGTGGATATTTGTGTTATATCACTCTTATTCAGGGAGATGAAAAATTATGCAAAACACACTAAGAAAGGTATTATTAAATTTCTTCCATTTGGATCAAACTCTTCCGAGTCACTTTTAATCTCATCTTGCCTGACTTCCTTCCTTATCATCTGTGCTAATCAGAAGCATTTGGTGATGCTGCATTCCTTGTGAAATTCCTATGATACTTTTTGTGAGATTATCTTTCTAATCTACTGCTACTCTGCAAGTTTTGATGATATTAGTCGAAGCTGTCAAGGAAGCTTTTTAGACTAGATTCAGGTGACACATACAAAGACAACCACATAAAGTTTGTGTTGTGACCAGCAGTGTTTTGATACTATCAACTTTTAGACGGATCTCTATTTGAAAGGTGTGAAAATGTGCATTTTAGCATTAGTGGATACACTATTTTTCTCTGTGACTGCTCATTTCTCAGGGGAATATTATGGTTGTTGATCTGCTGTAGTTTGTTCTTTTTTTGAGGAAACATGTTCAAACATATTTTCATATAAATTAACCAAGTCCTCTTACCTTCTGCATGACTCTTAGGCAGTTAATAGTGGATTACTGAAATTCCTATTTCATATGTTGCAAATTCTGATAATTTTACTCTGCCTCAGCATCTATTTTGTATAATACTTAACTTGCATATACCACAAGCAGGACTCAGTCATCCTTGACACAGTTTCAAGTTCCTCAATTCCTCCCAGTTCCTGAAAGTTGTTGATACAGTTACACTGACTTGTCCCACAGAGTACACCTACTCCATGTGAACTGAGCAGATATGCCGCAGTAGCCACCTGTCCATCACAGTGTGACTCTATGGAACTTATGCTTGCTTCCTGTAAACCCAGAAATTAGAACTCCCCAAGAGCAACCTGCGTGTGTAATGCAGTGGATTCCAATAAAGGCTTCAGCAACTGGGCCTCCCTCTGACTCTCTCTTTGCTCCCTACTGGCTTGTGAGTGTGTGTCCAGGAAGGCTCCCCTCTTCTCATTGGTCATGTGACGCATGCTGACCTTTTTTCTCTGGGATGTGTAAGGAATGCACTGCTCGTGCTATTTCATGTGTTTTACTGAGCTGCCTCCTCTGGGTCTTACTCAACCAATACACTTGAACCTAAGTGTTTTCCCAGTCAGGGCTCCCTGACAGCATGGCAGCCTTGGTGTGGGTAAACCATACACAAATCACACAAGAAACATGAGAGAATCTTCTAATACAATGAAGTTTCCTGTGATAGGGACACCTGGTCACAGGTCAGATACTTACGCATTTGGCCATCTATGAGGACAAAGGAGTATCCTGTGAAAAGTACATAGTAGACATCCATGACCAAATTGTATTAAGTCTCCTTTGGGCAGGGCTAGAGTTTATAGACACTGTCCAGAGGAATACCTTAAGGTCAAACTAGAAATAACAAAAATACAAAATATGTGGAGAAATAATTTCATAAGATACAATTCAGAAAAACGATTGAGAAGGAAGATAGGTATGGCATAGAGGTAGCTGAATGTTTGCACAGTCAGTTGGGCTAATTTCTACAGACTTAGAAGAAGCTGTAGTTGAGAATTTCTGTCCTAATGTTATATATATGAACAATAGTATCTCTAGGCTGCATTCCACATCCAATTCTTTAATCCAGAACAATTTAATATTAATTTTTTCCTCCATTCCTCTTTCTAATCCCATGGATAGTGATCATACAAATCACTCTTGATCAGTTGCTGCAGAAGTAGATGTTTTGTGGCTTTCATAAAATGTGTTCTTTGGATTACTTGTTACTATGGTCAACTTTCCTGTTAGCTACTTGAAAAATGGAATGGGTTTTTGTGTTTCTTCATGAATATATTAAGTGAAGAAGAAACGTAATTTATAATTTTGGATGTTGACTGTGTTTGCAAGTAGACTTTCAGGTTGTAAGTTCATTTAAGTTAATAGCATGTTCTGATGTCATACATATAAGCTATGTATTCATTGAACTCTTAACTTCTATTCAGACTGTTGGGTGGAAACAGGGTGTTGGGTTCTTGCCTCATAAGGTACTCTTATTTGGGAAGTTTCAATGTTTACATTGACATCTCTCTGAGAAATCTGGTGGGCAGTGTAACCTCAGTGAAACCAGCTTACAAGTTGTTTAGAAGGTTGTGGGAAATAATATCTGTGATGCTTTCATAGTAATATTTGGGGTTTTGCTGCTCAGCACTATGTCCTCTGTGCCTGCAATACCATGTTAGCACAATTTTGAGTCTATCACCGTGAGGCATTAGAGCTCATCAACATGCTTGCCAGTTTTCCGTGGGTCACCCCTTGTGCGCATCTACTGTGTATCCTTAATGGACTGCATTCTGACTTTTTTTGGTCAGTGTCAGCAGAGATTGGCTTAATCTATCAGGTATATAAAGTTATTATTTTTATCACAGCCCACCTATGACCATGATGATATCTATTCTGTGGCTGTTGGAATTGTCATTCGGCACTATAATGTGATACTCTAAACTGGTATTAACCTGAATCACTCCCTCTTAGTTGAGAAAGCGGAGGGACTCCATCTGGCTCTTTCATTTGCAAGACAACAAGGGCTCTTTACCCACCACCTACCTGAAGGACTTAACTTGTGCAAGCTGACTCCTAGCACATCAAAAAATGCAAATAACGGATAAGATGCTATGGCAAGCTAGGTCCGCAGTTCCCAGGAATTTGTCCAGGTGATAGTACCCCAAGTCCCCACGTTCCTGTCCGGTTGATAGCCCAGCGTCTATCACCATGTGATGGATTTAAAGCCCCTGCACCTGGAACTGTTTGCTTTTCTGTAACCATTTGTCTTTTTAACTTTTTTGTCTGTTTTACTTCTGTAAGATTGCTACAGTTAAGCTCCCCCCTCCCCTTTCTAAACCAAAGTATGAAAGAAAATCAAGCCCCTTCTTCCGGGCTGAGAGAATTTCGAGCATTAGCCATCTCTCAGTTGCTGGCTAAGAAAGGACTCCTGAATTCGTCTCTAAGTGTGACGTTTCTCTCTAACTCGCTTGGTTACAACAATAATTCCACAACAAAATCCCAGCAGAACACATGCTCCCAATAAATTCATGATGGAGTCTATAGAATAAAATAACTTCATTATCACAGGGTTCTCTCAAAGTCTTGAAGGTATAGTTGTCATCTAAAACTTAAAGAAGGATTCCCTGCACAAGGAAACATGACTTGTGTTCCTTGTCATTGGTATCTCTCAATCTTTCCTTCTAATGTCCTGAATCCCTGCCTTCCAAAAGAGCTTTAGTGGGATCTTGTAGATAAACTATCTGGTATCTTCTAAAAATGGGATTTTCTGTGATATGTGAGACACAGGAACCTTTCTTTGAAGAAGTGATTACTGACACTCAAAGTGGTGACTATGTAATGGGAAGCCAGTGGAAAAAAAGAAAGAGGAGAAAAGTTCCTGGAGCTTGATGGTGTCTTTCTGAAGCAGATGCACCTGAATTTAGAATTGTGAATAGATAAGGAAGCTGCTTTCCTGCTCTCTCCCTACATATATGACCATCAACCAATGAATCATCATCACCTTGTGAAAATTATTTGTTTATGTCTGTGTAGTTGGTTTTTTGTTTTTGTTTTTGGTTTTTTTTTGGTACCAAAATAACACTTGTAAAATAAGATTTTAATTGTGAAATACTTAAAAAACATATAAGACTCAAACTACTTTGTTGGGAACAGGCCCCAAATCTGTCCATAAACTGGCCCCAAAACCAGCCATAAACAAAATCTCTGCAGCACTGTGACATGTTCATGATGGCCATGATGCCCACATTGAAGGTTGTGGGTTTACTGGAATGAGGGCAAGGAACACCTGGCCCACCCAGGGGGGGAAACCGCTTAAAGGGGTTCCCAAACCACAAACAATGGCATGAGTGATTTGTGCCTTAAGGACATGTTCCTGCTGCAGTTAACTAGCCAGATCCATCCCTTTGTTTTGGCCCATCCCTTTGTTTCCTGTAAGCAGTACTTTTAGTTAATCTATAATCTGTAGAAACAATGCTTATAACTGGTTTGCTGTCAATAAATATGTGGGTAAATCTCTGTTTGGGGCTCTCAGCTCTGAAGGCTGTGAGACCTCTAATTTCCCACTCCACACCCTATATTTCTGTATGTGTGTCTTTAATTCCTCTAGCGCTGCTGGGTTAGGGTCTCCACGACTGAGCTCGTCTTGGCACCACTTAATTACAAGAGTATAAGTAACAACATAAAAAATGGGCAAAGGACTTCAAAATAAGACATACAAATGGCCAAAAGACATACAAAAAATTCTTCAACATCTGTAATCATCAGATAAATGTAAATTAAAATCATAATGAGATATTGGCTCACACCTGCTACATTGGTTATTGTCAGGATGATGAAATATAACAAATGTTGGTGAGGAAATGAAGAAAGATAACCTTTGTACATTGTTGGTGGGAATGTCAATTGGTACAGACATTTTAGAAAACACTATGGAAGTGTCACAAGAAATTAAAAATAGAATTACTGTATGATACAGCAATCTCTTTCCAGGGTATATGCCAAAACAACTGACATCATTATGTTGAAGAGATGTCTGTATTCTCATGTTCATTTCAGCATTATTTACATTAGCCAAGATTTGAAAACAACTTAAGAACTCATTAATGGATAAATGGATTAACAAAAATGTGGTATATATACACAATGGGATACCATTCAGCCTTAAAAACATAGGAAATTCTGTCATTTGCAACAACTTGGATGAACCTACAGTATATTATGCTAGGTAAAATAGGCTAGGCACAGAGGGACAAATACCATATGATCTCAATTCTATGTGGAATCTTAGAAGTCAAACTCATAGAAGTTGAGAATGATATGGTGTTTACCAGAGGTTGTTATGAAGGGATGGTTGGGGAAGGGGAGATGTTGGTCAAAGGGTGTGAAGTTTCTATTAGACAGGCGGAATAATGTCTGGTGATTTATTTCATAGCACGGTAAGTATAGATAATAAGAATGGGTTGTATATTTCCCAAAACAGCTAACAGAGATAATTTCAAATGTTCTTACCACAAAGAAATAATAAGTATTTGAGGTAATGGATATGATGATTAGCCTAATTTGTCCATTCCACAATGTATACATATATCAAAATGCCACAATTAACCCCATGAATAAGAGTACATACAGTTATTATCTGACAATTAAAAATAATAAATAATTTTAGATTTACTGAAAAGTATAAAGAAAGTATAGTTTTACATACCATTCAGCTTCTCGCAGTCTTAACATCTTAAATAGCCATAACATAGTTGTGAAAACAAATAAAACTGAATGTGGTTAAAACCATTGACTGAAATACAGATTGTCTTTATACTTTACCTGATTTTACATTAGTCACTTTTTCTGTCAATTATTCAATCCAGGATGCCACATTATACTGTCAGGTTCACTACTTATTTATTGCTATATAACTCATTTATACAGCAAAGTGCCTCAAAACCACACACACACATATTACTCACTGTTTCTTTGGGGCATGAATCCTGGTTTAGATGATGTCCAGGCTGAAGTCTCAGCTGAAGGTTCAGCTGGGGAGGAATCATCTTCCAAGCTCACAGTTTGTTGTTAGGATTCAATTACATGCCCAGGGTGAAATTGCTTCACTAGTAAATCATACCAAAACTTTAAAAAATTTATAACAATCCTTCACTAACTCCTCTTCCAAGAGAAGAAGAAAACAAACAAAGGGAAAAAAACCAAAAAGGAAAAAGAGAGTAATTCCCAATGCATTTTATGAAGTCAGTTAACCTGATACTACATCTGGAAAAAGACATTATAAGAGAGCAAAATTAGAGACCAACATGCCTTATAAATATGAGACTCCTCAAGGAAAAACTATGAAAACACAAAAGCACCATAGACAAAGGACATATGCTATTACCAAGGATATTTATTCCAGCACTGCAAGTTTGGATAAACATACAAAAACAATTAGTAAAATATACTATCTAAATAGTATAAAGAGTAAAAACACATGATCACCTCTTAAGATGAAGAATAAGCGCTTGACTAATTCGAATCCCATTTATGATTTGAGCATTTATGAAAACATTGAGCAAATGAAGCATAGAAGGGAACTTTGCCTAAAAAGAGCATCAATTAAAAATTCACATAACAACATACAGTGTCATGAAAGCCTCAGTAATTTCTCTAGGATTAGAAATAAGACACAGAGGTCCACTCTTGCCACTTCTATTCAACAGAATTTTGGAGGATGTAGCCAGGACAATTAGGCTACAAAAATGTAAGACATCCACAATTGAAAGGAAGAAGTTAAACCATCTTCATTTGCAAATGACATAATCCTGTGTATAGAAAATCCTAAGGAATTCACTAAAATAAGATCAGAATCTAAAAACAAGTTCAGTAACTTTGCAGTATACAAAGGTGGCTCCCACCTGTAATCCCAGCACTTTGGGAGGCCGAGGCAGTTGGATTGCCTAGGGTCAGGAGTTTGAGATCAGCCTGGCCAACATGGTGAAACCCCGTCTGTACTAAAAATACAAAAATTAGCTGGGCATGGTGGTGGGCACCTGTAATCCCAGCTACTCAGGAGGCTGAGGCAGGGGAATCACTTGATCCTAAGAGCAGAGGTGGAGGTTGCAGTGAGTCGAGATTGTGCCATTGCACTCCAGCCTGAGTGACAAGAGTGAAACTTTATCTCAAAAACAAAAAAAGAAACTCAGAAAACTATTCCTATGAAAAAAGCTTCAAAGTGGAGATATACTTAGGAATGATGTAATGAAATCTGTGTAAAATATGTACATTGAAAACTACAAAATGTATTGAAAGAGACTGAAGATGTCCTAAAAAGTGTAAAAACAAAAATCCCACGATCAATGATTAGAAAACTTAATATTGTAAAGATGGCAATACTTTCCAAATGAATTTACGGATTTAATAGAATCTATAGTAAAATACTGCTTCTTTAAAAAAATGCAGTTATTGACAAGCTACTTCTAAATTTCATATGAAAATGCAATTGCTCCAAAATAGCCAAAACTAACCCAGAAGAATACAGTTGGAGTACTTGACTCATATTTCTTGACTTAGAAACGTATCACAAACTGATAGTAATCCAGACATTGTGGTCCTGGTATAAGTTCAGCCACATGTGTTATTGGATAGAATTGAGGGTCCACAAAATTACCTTTATATTTATGGTTTAACTGATTTTAAAGATTGCAAAAGCATATCGATATGGAAAAATGTTTCTTCCAACAAATTTTGCTGGCAGAAGTGGATATCCACTTGCAGGCTGGATTCCTCCCTCAAATCATATAAACAATTGGCTTGAAGTGGATCATAGACCTAAACATAAGAGTTAAAATGACAAAATCTATGAAAGTGAATGTATGAATTAGTCTTCACAGCCTTAGTTTAAACAATAGAGTCTAAGACACTTCATCAAAATACAAGTAACAGAAGCCAAAAAGAAATCATCAAAACTTAAAATTGTACTAATCAAAGTACACAATCAAGATAACCCAAACGATGGGAGAAAATGTTTGCAAATCATATACTTGATAGGGGTCTATTATCCACAGTATGTAAAATGTTCTTACAACTAAAAAATAAAAAGAAAAATATCCTAATTAATAATGGGCAAAATTTTTGTGTGACTAGACATTTTCCCAAAGAAGTTATACAAATGTACAATGCTCAACAAATTTAGTCCTTAGTAAAATGCAGACCAAATTCATTGTGAGATACACTTCACTGCTTCACTAATCTTAAAGGCATATTTATAAGAAAATGAAGGTAGTTTGCATCACTATGTACTGTTCAGTATAATTTATATGACATTGCGAAAGTTGAAATTATAGTAAAATGATTAGAGGCTGCTAGGAGCTTGTGAGAGGAGGGTTGGAAAGGAAAATTGCAGATATCCTACCAGCAGTGAAATTATTCTCTATGCTACTAAAATGGTCAGTTAATGCTACTATTTGTAAAATTCTACGGAACTTTATATCACAAAGAGTGAATAAAAATGTATACAAATTAAAACATTATCGAATGGGGGTATTTCATTGAGAAATGCAGATAGAATAATATAATTGCACATTTTAAGTTATAAAGTTCTTTCCTATGGGAGTATGAATGACCAACTCTGATACCAGTCTGCATATATTTTGGGACTCAACGTTTTCATAAAGGGGGTTAATTTTCTCATTGTTAGAATGAGAGGTTACATGCAAGTAGCAAAAATAAGTAGATTCATTCATATGGTACTTGATTAGAATACATAATGCTGGAGACATTAGTAGGAATACAGGCTTAAATTTATATAGATACACATAGACAAATGTAGATATATTTTTACGTATGTGTTTTGGTGGAGTTAATATGCAGATATATTCCTGTCAGCTGGCAAAGTCCAGAATCAACAGATCACCCACTAGCAATGAGTGCACCCACTGCCCTGATCATTGTTTCTAATACTAGACACCAATAAAAAGAAAAATTCCAGCCAGGTGCGGTGGCTCACGCCTGTAATCCCAGCACTTTGGGAGGCCAAGGTGGGCAGATCACGAGGTCAGGAGATCGAGACCATCTGGCTAACACGGTGAAACCCCGTCTCTGCTAAAAACAAAAAAATTAGCTGGGCGTGGTGTCGGCGCCTGTAGTCCCAGCTACTCAGGAGGCTGAGGCAGGAGAATGGTGTGAACCCGGGAGGCAGAGCTTGCAGTGAGCCGAGATCGCGCCACTGCACTTCAACCTGGGCAACAGAGCGAGACTCCGTCTCAAAAAAAAAAAAAAAAAAAAATTTCCTTGAAGAAATTATGAACATTAGGCTTGGGTAGGGAATCAACACAATTAACCTTGAGCACTTTATAGTGCAGAAAGTAATAAAATGCTAAACAGTAACACAACCAACAAAGCAATCAAACAAACAAACAAAAAATCAAACTGCAACAACATGGATATATCAAAATGGTATAGGAATCATCTGAAAGACCTTACATGGCAAACTCTACAACAATTTGAGGAACAAAATCAATAAACTAGTAATTACAGTGTGAAGTAAATATTTGTGATTTCATACATTTTATGTGATATATTAAATGATGAATATAAATAATGCATGGAGTAGAATAGAGAAATTTCCACGGCAAAGAAATACAAATGGCATTGTAGAAGCTCTGCCTAGCAGGAGGTGGAGCATGTTTTTCCAATTCTTAAAATATGTGCAGGGCACAGTGACTTCTTTTTAAAAAGGTCAACATGGAAAGGGGAACAAAAATTACCTTACTATTCACCAATATAGAGAACTTATATTCTTTGAAGAAATGGAGATCCCTGACCTAAATTATCTCATGGAAATTATCAAGTTAATATCAACAGTAATAAGCACGTTGATAGTGTGTACCCTTGATATGATGTGATGAGAATGGCATATTCCATCTGTAATCTTCCCTAAAACCAACAACTCCAGTCAAAACGTTAGAAAAACATCAGTGAAATAGTTAAATCCCATTTGAGAGATGTCAATGGCCTCAAAAGCAAGAAAGGTCTAAGAAACTGTCAAAGCAAAAGGAGTCTAGGAATACATGATATCCCGGATGAAATCCTAGAACACAAAACTGACAATAAAAGAAAACTAAGAAATCTGAACAAAAGTGTGATGTTATTGAGTTATAATATGTAACACTGGTTTGTTAATTTTGACAAATATACAACACTAATTTAAGAGATTAAGAAAACTGTGCTTGGGGTATATATAAATCATCTGCACTGTCTGTGAAAGTGCTCTGTAAATATAAATGTATTTAAAAATGTTTAATAGAAAAATAAATATTTTAAAAAAATCACCTCCTAGTTTAATAAACAGAACATTACCAAAAGTGCCCCATGTATGCAATTCTCCAATTCAATCCACTTCCTAACCCCATGAAGTTCACCAGTATTCTAAGTTTACTAATTGATATTTCCCTTTGTTGCTTATTTTTGTAACTTTGCATTTCTTTTTTCTTTTTTGAGATACAGTCTCTCAGCCTGGCCAACATGGTGAAACCCCATTTCTACTAAAAATACAAAAATTAGCCGGGCAGTAGTGGCACATTCCTGTAATCATAGCTACTTGGGAGGCTGAGGCAGGAAAATTACTTGAACCCAGGAAGCGGAGGTTGTGGTTAGTCAAGATCGCGCCACTGCACTCCAGTCTGGGTGACAGAATGAGACCCTGTCCCCCCATGTCCCCAAAATGAGAGATATGGTCTCATTCTGTTTTCCAGGCTGTAGTGCATTGGCATGAAGATGGTTCACTGCAGCCTTGACTTCCTAGGCTCAAGCAATCCTCCTGCCTCAGCCTCCTAGGTAGCTGGGACTACAGGAAAGTGCCACGAACCCTGGCTAATTTTAAAAATTTATTGTAGAGATGGGGGTCTCACCATGTTGCCCAGCCTGATTTTGAACTCCTGGGCTTAAGCAATTCTGCCTCAGCCTACCAAAGGATTGGGATCACAGGCATGAACCACTGTGCCTAGCCTTAGCTTACTTAATAGTATATTGTACAGTTTTTCTTGTCATCAAACTCAGACATGTTTAATTTACCCATGTCCCCACTCTAATCACGAGAAGACATGAGACAAATCAATATTGTGGGAAACCCCACAAAATTCCTGATAAGTTCTTTTCAAAAGTGTCAAAGTCATGCAAAATAGACTGAGAAACTACAGCAGATTGGAAGACCCAATGTGACAGGTAGCCCATAAGATGGTGCTCAATGAGCCCTACCTGTTGTTTTACAAAGCCCTGTAGTATAATCCTCCACGCCTGACAGTGAACAGGACATGAGATGTGCTAAAACAATAGACTATTACAAAGGTGATGGGACATTACTTGAGTGAAATAATACAAATTTCTTCCTCCCAGCCCTTGCGTGTTTTTCTGGAATTGTAACGTATGTTATGCTCTCAGACACCAAAAACAATCATGAGGCTTGTAGGAGAATATCAAACAGCATAAGGAGACATGTAGACTAGGCTCAGATGTCTGAACAAGTATATGTTCATGGAGAAACATCACTGGATTAACATCCAGTCCCACAGTGCTCTTCCCTTTTTACTCCTATTATCTACAAACGGTAACTCCCAGAATTCCTTCAAATCCACTGCCCCATTCTCATGCCCTGGCCTGTGCCATGGACACACTTCTTCCTCTTCTAATTCCCCTCCTCCGTTTGGTCAAAAACTGTTCCTCAATCTTCAGAATCTCCTCCAATGTTCCTCATCCTAGAGGCCTTCCTTGTCCATCCCATTACAGGTCTCATGCCTGTCCTCTCAGTTCCCAAGGGCACACTTCCACTTATAGTTTGGATTTTGTTAAGTTTTCTGAATTCCCACTAGACTGAAATCAGAGGACATAAATTTTAGAAGTATTTTCCCCTGTGAGTCCAACACATGCAGTGGCCAAAGAGCAACACAGATTTTTTTAAAAAAATATTTAATCTTACATATGAATCTCTCGAAGTCTTTACCTGTATTTTTGTCTTTTCCCCAATTAACTCTATCTTTCAATCTGAAGAGGATTTGAACTTGAAAATGAACTTTTTTTTGCTCCTTTCTGTTCTCAGAACAGGCATAAACCCTGCTGTTCCCCTCAGACTCTTCTTGTCTCCCCATTCTCAAGCCACTGTAGAGACCCTCTTATGGATCATGCTACTTCTACCTCATATGCTCCTTTTCTCTCCTTCTGGAAAGTTTTGCCCCTTTGATCAAGGAAGATGTTCTTGTTCTCTAAGATCCAGCTCTACTAATATGACTCCTTTGATAAATATTTCCATATCCTTCTTATATTTCACTTTTTTTTTGTATTATTTTCTGTCAAACGTTATTACAATTCTGTTAGCCTGCTTGCAGCCATGACATAGTTTTCATTGTCTACACATGGATGAACTTGTTTTGAAACCTTCTGCTATTTCCTGTCACCTGCAGCAAAACATGCAGAAAGGTGTCAGCAGGACAGGTTGAAATCACAGAGTGGTGCAGCCTCATTTACTAAGGAATGCCTCATTGGCATCTCTCTTCATGGCACAGATGGTGGAAGACATCCATGACTCTGAATCAAAGTCCATTTCAGATCAGAATTAGAGTTTCAAGATATTGCGAGTTCATTTATGAATTACTTTCATTTTTGCTTTCAAGTTCACATGTATAAAATCAGACTATTATATGTATAGCAGTTTGATATATATATCAATGTATAGCAGTTTAATTGATATATATATATATAATTTCCATTTAGATCCATCTTAAATCTTTGTTTCATTGACTTCCAGTAGGTAGCCCTTATTTAGACTCCTAGAGGTACTGTACAGGCCAACTCTGACCTCCGGTTCTGAGAACTCCCAACTATATCCGGGTCCTGGTACCAGAATGGCTATCAACTCTGCAGTAATGGGAGATGAAGGGGGGCTGGAAACGGGTGTTTACAGCGTGCCTTTCATGGGATACTTCTTTTACGAGGCCAACGCCCTAAGCCATTAAGTGTCTGACTCATAACCAAGTGTCCGTCTAACAGGAAATGTGTTTACATCGGCAGATGCCCTTGTGGCTCTTGTCTGACCCATGACCTGTTTCTTCCTATGTGACCATCTCTCTGGCACTGGGAATCAGATCTTGTGTTCTCCCAGTGTCCCAGGAAAAACCAGGCCTTGGGTAAACCCTGGTTCTTCAAATGGAAGGCACAAGTTTAATAAATCGATTAGCAAAACAATTTTGGGATTGAATGATCAGTTGTAAAGTGATGGATAGAGTGATGAAGTAAGGAAAGTCAGGATACAGAGAAAAGCATATAGCTGAGAAACTTCTTTCACCCTCGTACAACTTTTTGTTTAAATAAAAAATGGTATTTTTTAATGTATATAAAGGCATTGGGAGAAAGTTTTACCTTGAAGCCCCCACAATACCTCTCGTATGACAGGTACTTAGTTGGAAAAGATAAAAAGAGAGTCAATCGAGAATCTCAGGGGAAATACAAACATGATTAAAGAAGTATCCCTTAAAAAATGACAGTATTTCAGGATTACTGAAAAATACTTCAATTTTTCAGATGAATGCAAAAAAAAAAAAAAAAAAGAAAATTACTAACATTTAAAAAAAGGGTATAAAATCATGGTCTGTGCAGTTTCTGAAAAGAGGGTGTTGCAGAAACACCAAGGTATTTTTCTGGGAAAAAGAAACAAATCTTAGGTTAAAACAAAGTTAATACGGCCGGGCGCGGTGGCTCACGCCTGTAATCCCAGCACTTTGGGAGGCTGAGGCGGGCAGATCATGAGTTCAGGAGATCGAGACCACCCTGACTAACATGGTGAAACGCCGTCCCTACTAAAAAAAAAAAAAAAAAAAAAAAAAAAAAAAAAAAAAAAAAAAAAAAGCCGGGCGAGGTGTCGGGCGCCTGTAGTCCCAGCCACTAGGGAGGCTGAGAGCCAGGAGAATGGCGTGAACCCGGGAAGCGGGGCTTGCAGTGGGCCGAGATCGCGCCACCGCACACCAGCATGGGCGACACAGCGAGACTCCATCACAAAAACAAACAAACAAAGAAAAACAAAAACAAAGTTAATACAGGAGCAAGAACCAAAACAATGATAAGAAGCCTGAAAAGGAAAATTTTTACGGGTAAAACGCGGGTTAAAGGTTTTGTGCGGCGCAAGCGGCGGATAAGAGACTCCTGGCAAACGCCATAAGCCGAACAGACTCGCCCGGAAACGGAAACAGTGAGGGGAGACCAGCGTCGTCCACGCCACCGGAGCCGCGCATGCGCGAAGTGGATCGGCTCCTGCCGCCACCGTCTTCCCCCTCTGTCATGTGACCTTCCCACAGCGCAATGCGGGATCTTTCGCTGCGCCGGACAATGGCGCACTTCCTGCCGGCATCCCTGTGAAAACCGAGGAGCTGGGGTCTGCGGCGCCGCTCGCTCCGACGGGGGATCGGGACCCCGGCCCCGCCACGTATACTTGAGCGGATACGCCCGACATCTATATCACATTAGAAAACATTTGAAAGAATAATAACCCGTTAAGGCTTTAGTCTAAGAAATTACATTCATCTTATGAACTGTAGTGCTGCCAAATAGAGTAATGTGTATGGAAACACACAGTTCCGGGTTTAATGGGACACTGCAAAGTCAGGTGAATTCGTTTTACAGTCACATCTGAAGTATGATTCCGTGCATAGTAACACACTCCTATACATCCATGTTTGTAAATGAAATCAATTAGCGTAATGGGATTCATTTCGACCTTTCAACCCTTGCGTTAAATGACAGGAAAAGTGGTCTTGGCCAGGATTCCCTGAGTCTTTATTGGGAATAGTTACCAATTAAATTTCACCCCTAGCCCCTGCAGCAATTATGAATTATGTTTCAGTTTTTAAACGAATATAAGAAAAATCCTACTCAAATGAACACAGCAGTTCCTGGATGCTGGACCGCCATCTGTTTTGTTTTGTGTTTTTTTTCCCCCTCCTGATATTAAGACTGCCATCAGCCCCCCTTTCTATTGTCATCAGCCCCCTCTTTCTGTTGATGCTAGATGGCGCTGTGAGCACAGGGGTCCCTCATGCCCAAAACTATAGTGTAGCAGGTACTTCTGCAATGCAAGTAAGTAGAGGTTTAGGCGTGAAAGGAACCTATGCTTGGTACTGAAACGTCGTTTTCTAGGTGGAGAGTTCGTTTTCTGATTTCGTATTTTTCACAGGGAGGTCCAACTCAGTCAAGAGAAGCTTCTACCTTGAAAATACTAAAATTTTGTGTGGACAGTTTTCCTGGACTTTAGGTTGTCTATTTTCATCACCTATAACTTTTTCTTTGCCAATGCAGGGGTTAAGCCTCAACCCCACATAATTTCTTAAAAATCTAGCTGTGACATAGATTTGTAACTTCCTTCATGTGTACTCTAATTGCTGTTCTCCTTGTGATGCCTCAAATATTTTGACTTGTATACATGTCGTGGTTTCTACATGAATACTAATCATTCTTTTGTCTTTCCCAGCTTAAATTTGCATCGTTTTTCAGCTACTTATTCATGTGTTCAATCTTAAATTACTTCCTGCAGGATACCTTCAGTGAATATTTACATTAGGGTTGTATGCACATGCATTTTGTGGATTTCCACATACCTATGCAGCCTCTCTAATATGATTTTTATTGCCTATATGTTCGAATATCAGCTTGACTGATGTCTCAAATATAGGAGAAATGAATGTTTGTTGTTTATTTATCCATGCCTCACATGTAGCAATATATATACCACATGGTTGTCACTAGATTTTCTTAGTTTGCAAAAATGCATAGGTGAAAATCAACTGTCTTCCCTTGTAGTGATAATGACAAATTGAGTATTGAAGTTAAAATATATTTACAGCAGTATAAAATGATATTCTTAGAGATAAATTGGGCAAAATTTGTACTCTGGGAATTAGAAAACACTGATGAGATTAGTTTTAAAAGATCTAAATAAATATAGCGATATACTAATTTCATGAATTG
Source organism: Macaca fascicularis (assembly GCF_037993035.2). NCBI lineage: Eukaryota > Metazoa > Chordata > Mammalia > Primates > Cercopithecidae > Macaca > Macaca fascicularis. The sequence goes on from NC_088381.1 coordinate 4,329,172, forward strand.
GAAGGTCAATATTAAGAGAGCGATTCTTACATTTTAATCTATGCATTCACTACATCCTCAATCAACATCCCATTATGAATTTTTTTTAGAAATCAACAAATAGATTCTAAAATTTATATTAGAAAGTAAAAGTAGAATATCCAAACACATTAAGAAAAGGAGGAACAATGTTGGGGTACTCACGTTACCTATTTCAAAATTTAATGTAATGCAGTATTAGTACAGATAGTGTGTTTTGGTGTAAGGATATATATTTAGATAAATGGAACAACTTAGCACCCAGAAATAGACCTACACATTTATGGTTGGTAGATTTTTGACTCATGTTCCAAAGAAATTTAATGGAGAAAGGACAGTTTGCAACAAATGGTTCTTGAACAATTGAATATTCATATACCAAAAATCAGAACCAAAATGTGCACCCTTATTTTGTAGTATATATTAAAAATAATTCAAAATTAATCATAGATTAAAATGTAAAACCTTAAGATAGAAAATTTCTGAAAAACATAGCCAGGTGCAATGGGTCATGCCTGTAATCCTATCACTTGGGAGGCCCAGTGGAGTGGATAACTTGAGCCCAGGAGTCTGGGAGCAGCCTGGACAACATGGTGAGATATTGGCTCTATGAAAACACAAAAACATCAGCTGGGCATGGTGGTGGCTGTAGTCCCAGCTATTTGGGAGGCTGAGGTGGGAGGATCACTTGAGCCTGGAAGGTGGACTTTGCAGTAAGCCAAGATAGTGCCACTACACTCCAGTCTGGGTGACAGAGTGAGACCTTGTCTCAAACACACACACACACACACACACACACACACACACACACACACACACAAACATAGAGGTTAACCTTTGCGACCTTAGGTTAAGAAATAATTTGTATACAGGAAATAAATATTATAAAGCAGAAAAGGTAATGTATTCAATTTAAAATTATTATAATTGTTGTGTTTCAATGTCACTTAAGAAAATGGCAAGAGATGCCAGAGGCTCAGCATGAAATATTATTTTCGGTGTGTAACTGTGATCAATCTATATAGAGAATTATACATATAAGAATAAATTTAAGAATAATAAATTAATAAACATTGTAAAATAAAATGCTAACCATTAATCAATAGATATGAATGGCAAATAAGTCCAAACTATGCTCAATACCAAAGTCATTAAAAAGATGTGACTTGAAACCACAATAACGATTTAGACTGTTTCTTCAAATATCCAGGAAGTTATCCATATTGATAACATTTTATATACATAAAAATAATGAGCAAATTATGGTATTTTCATTCAAGAAAGAATAGTGAAAGAGTACAAGTCAACATAAAAGAAAAACTACAGATACATGAAACAATATGATAAATCTCAAAAGTGTTATTCTAATTGAGAAAAACCATATCTAAATTATTACATACAGAATGATTTCATTTATATGACATTCTAGAAAAGGCAAATCTATTGAGATCAAGATGATCAATAATTGCCAAGGCTATGACTGGGAGGAGGATTACTACAATGGGGGACAATAGAACTTTTTGAGTTCTTAATGCAGTTCTCTGGTTATCAGGGGGTAAATCAAATGGATTCTCCCCCTTTCTCACTTGCAATTCTCAGGAATAACTGTAGAATGAGCCCCGAATGCAATCTCCTGAGATAGGGAGAGACAGTCCTGACCAACGTGGGCTTTTTTCCTGCCCCTCCTAGTGAATGTGACATCTTGAGTTGAGAAGGAACCTCCGGGTCAACACAGTTTGTTCATCATCTCACTTTAGAAACTGACCCCCTACCACTCAAGTTGTTCTTAAATACTTTTCCTCTGCATTCATAACGTACACTGAGCTTAGGTTCTCTGTCTTCCCTATTATAATATAATTTTAATTTGCACATCTTGCTAAGTGGCATGTTTAAAGAAAGCAGCAGGAAGGTGGGAACTCAGCCTGCTAGGTGAGAGAGGTGCCTCTAAGTTCTTATATCTCTGGCCACTAGCTTGAGCCATTTGGGTGCGGTGTTCTACTTCTAATGCCCAGGCAGCAAACTTTGTTGTGTTGTTCCTATTACACCTCCCTTTTAATGTTACATGGGTCAGTTAACTTGTCTCTCTCTATGGGTTTGACTCACATCTTTTTTTTACTCATCTTAATATTGCCAAGTAGAAACATACAGTTGGGAGTATGCTTATGATGGATTAATTGCACAAATGAATCAAAATGTCATCAAAAAACTAATAGCGACTGGATATTCCTTATGCCATGTGAAAACAAAAAATTCACAGGTATAGGAATTCATGGTTTGCAAAAGCCTGACCATTAAAAAAAAAAAAGACAGTTATCCCTGAGAGATGAGAAATAGTGATGTGAGTCCTGCTGTAGCCTTGGGTTATGGTTGAGTTTCCAGGCTGTGGTGTGGCAAGGACCTTGGAGGACACTCAAGTTGAGAAGCTGGAACTGAGAGTCTGAAGAACAAGGTGGCTGAGTTTCATCAAGCCATTCTCCATGTCCAGTGCTAGGAAGGGGAAAGAGTGTTCATGCCAGCTCCCATGAGATAGGGTTGCTATGTGCCATCATCACTGATGTGGCCCATGGATCAAAGAACTATGGAAAAATCCAGACACAAGAAGAAGCCATTTGAGTGAACTCAGCCTTCAACAATTTTGTCTTATTCTTGACTGCAAAAAGGCGACTTTATATGACACTGCCATCTTGCATTTTCTTGCAAGCAGTATGATGAAGTTCATATTTGCACAGTAAAGAAGTGGCTGGTGTCTGCATTTCTTGCAAGCAGTATGATGAAGTTCATATTTGCACAGTAAAGAAGTGGCTGGTGCCTGCATTTAGGTGGTGTCTACATCTCAGTGTTCTGTCTATACAAATTATTGCCTTTGTGAATCTCTTAAAATTAGAACAAGCTAGGCCATACAATGAAAACATTCAGAGCTCTTTTAAAGCATCAGGCTGTAGATACATTTTTCCCTTGTGACTGCTAGACAAGTGTCTTCTCCTCTTCTTCACAACCAGAGGTATTTCAGAGGATATTTATGGCTAATACAGAGAATGTGTACCATCCGTCTTCCCTAAAACAAGTGATATTCCCATTCAATTTAGGAAAGACTGATGCTTGAAAAGATGAAAATAATTAAAAAGCGATTTTGAAAGTTATGGTAGCATTATTAAATACATTTTATAGTAGCATTATTAAATACAAAAGGCACTAATATATGCCTTTTGGTATGGTAGCATTATTAAATACAAAAGGTATTAATATACAATACAAAAATAAAAAAATTGTTTGTAGATAAAGTTTGTGTGGCCAAAAAAATTAATAAATGTTAAAAATATGTTCAAATTAAACAAAAACAAGAACCAATATAATATTACAAGGCAAGGAGTGAAGCAGTAATGCGTCCTTGGTCAGTAAGCAGAATGGTTTTGGAACACACTTTTGCTTTATATCAAAGGGCTGACTTCACCAACTGAACCCAAAGGGAGAGAAGGAAGCAGCTGGACATGCAGACCCTACATAGAGGATCTGGGCTTAGCTGCATAGGCTGTGGCCCTGTCTTTGGTGGGCATTGTCTGGAGAAGGAAAATCTTGGCCATTGTGTTGTCCCTACTTGTCCAGGAGGGATTCAGGGGTCTCTTTCTTGGTTCTTGCCACCCCTGGCTGTCACTGGGGAGCTTTTAGGAAATTCCCTAGGGCTCCAGAAAAGCAGAAAAGGAAAATGAAGATGGGTGAGGGTGACGTCAGATAAAATTCACTGAGAATGTACTAAAAAATAGGGTGAGTGGGGTTGGAAGGATTGCCTAAAATTTACGAGGGCATTAGAGACAGAAGTGTCAACAGCAATGTTCTAAAATCCTAAACCCTACTCTTTATTGGAGGCACAGCTCGGAATATTTGTGTAGTTACAAGGCACGCAGTTTTCACTCTTCTCTGTCTTCATTACAGAATAGCACAATGATTAAGAGACAGGGCTCTGGAGGGAAAATACTTGTGTTAAGTGAAGTCTTTCATTAAGACAGTGGCATTTGCACAAAGAGAAATAAGTCAGTGAAAAAGAGAAAAGAGAACTGAATAGAGGCATGTGCATAAACAAACAAGTGAATTATACATAAGACCAATGGGGGAAAATAACATTTTCAACAAATGTTCTAGGAAATTAAATATCCATAGAGTGAAATTAAAATCTGACTTTTGATCTCACATTTCACAGAAATTCAATTCCAGGTGGATCACTGACCTAAATGTAAAAGTAATTTGTTACAGATTTTAGCATTTAACTTAGAAAAATAACTTCATGACCATGATGTAGAGTAAGATTTCTGGAACTAGACCTAGAGAGTAATTACCATACAGAAGAAAAGATATTCTAACATAGTTGATGTGAGCACCGACTCTGGAGATAGACTGAGTTAATCTCAAGCTTCTATTTCTTTCTTATAGAACTTTACCTCAGATTGGAACTGGACTATAGGAGTACAGGAGTGGTAATAGTGCCTACCACTTGAGACTCTGTGAAGCTTCAATGAACTAATAATACATAAAGCATATAGACTAATAGCAGTTATATACTAACCATTAAGCCAATATTTGTTAATACTGACAGTGTTGTCCAAGTAAATTGCAAGATATATCATTTGCGTTAGTTGTAAGATGCACCATTACTTTATATGTCACAATGAAAGAATAAAACCATTGACAAAGTATAACACAAATATTTATCACTTAGAATTTTGTCTTATTATTATTGAAAAAATTATTTCAACTTCATAAATGTGTAAAAGGCAACTTATACTGTTATAAGAAAGCAAATTATTATAACAGCATGCAAATTAGTGTAGCTATTATGAAAAACAGAATGGAGGTTCCTTCAAAAACTAAAAATGGAACTACTATAGGACCTAGCAGTCACACTTCTAGGTATGTGTCCAAAGGAACTGAAATCAATAAGTGGATATTTGCCTTTTGTGAGTTCTACAATTACAGGAGATGGAAAATATAAGCAAAGTACATTGACAAAAGTATTCCTAGTTTTTTCCCATTCAGATTAATGTCTTCTGAATCAACTTTGAAATCATCTTGGCCATGCTGTCTCCCACATTAATATCAGTTGTGCTAAGCTTGTTCTTGTAACAAACAAAGAGGCGAACAGAACAGTTTCCAGTGCATTCTATGAGGCCAGTTTACTACCACTAGACACATACGTTACAAGAATAGAAAATCACAGGCAAATATCCTTATGAATATTGTGGCATTAGCCTAAACAAAATACTAGAAAACCAAACACAGCAACATAAAAACAGGATTATTCACTATAACCAAGTGCATTTATCCCAAGAACACAGTTTGGTTCCAAGCATAAAAACAATTAAGGTAATGTGCTATATTATAGCCTAAAGAACAAAAACCAGGTGATCAACTGAAAGGATGTGGAGGTAACATTTGACAATTTAAATCCATTCATGGAAAAAAAACCTCAACAAATTTGAGAGAGACATAAAATTTCTTAATTCAAATGGACATCCACAAAAAACTCATATAACAACATATGCTACCATGAAAGGCTCAATATTTTCCACAAGATTAGAACAAAGATGAAGATTTCCACTCTTGTCACTCCTATCCAACATTGTACCGGAGGATATATTCAGGGAAATTAGTCTAGAAAAAGAAATAGAAATTATCCAGATCGGAAAGAAATTCAGACAATCTTTTTTTTTTTTTGCAAATGTTATGATCTTGTGTAGGAGAAAATCCTAAGGAAACTACTCAAATAAGACTAGAACCAGAAAACAAGTTCAGTAATGTTGCAGTATACAAGGTCAATAAATAAATCAATGGTACTTTTTTTCATTATACTTTATTTTCTGGGATACATGTTTAAAACATGCAGGTTTGTTACATATGTATACACGTGCCATGGTGGTTGGCTGCACCCACCATCCTGTCATCTACATTAGGTATTTCTCCTAATGCTATCCCTTCTGTATCCCCCAACCCCCTGACAGGCCACAGTGTGTGATGTTCCCCTCCCTGTGTCCATGTGTTCTCATTGTTCAACTCTCACTTATGAATGAGAACATGTGGTGTTTGGTTTTCTGTTTCTGTGTTAGTTCGTTGGGAATGATGGTTTCCAGCTCCGTCCATGTCCCTGCAAAGGACACGAACTCATACAGTCATTTATATGGCTGTATAGTATTTCATGGTGTATATGTGCCACATTTTCTTTATCCAGTCTATCACTGATGGGCATTTGGATTGGTTCCAAGTCTTTGCTATTGTGAACAGTGCTGCAATAAACATACGTGTGTGTGTGTCTTTATAGTGGAATGATTTATAATCTTTGGGTATATACCCAGAAATGGGATTGCTGGGTCAAATGGTGTTACTGGTTCTAGATCCTTGGGGAATCACCACATTGTCTTCCACAATGGTTAAACTAATTTACACTCCCAACAACAGTGTAAAATCGTTTCTGTTTCTCTACATCCTCTCCAGCATCAGTTGTTTCCTGACTTTTTAGTGATTGCCATTCTAACTGGAGTGAGATGGTATCTCACTGTGGTTTTGATTTGCATTTCTCTAATGACCAGTGATTATGAGCTTTTTTTCATGTTTATTGGCCACATATGTCTTCTTTTGAGAAGTGTTTGTTCATATCCTTCGCCCACTTTTTGATGGGATTTTTTTTTCTTGTAAATTTGTTTAAGTTCCTTGTGGATTTTGGATATTAGCCATTTGTCAGATGGATAGATTGCAAAAATTTTCTCCCATTCTGTATGTTGCCTGTTCACTCTGATGATACTTTCTTTCACTGTGCATAAGCTCTTTAGTTTAATCAGATACCATTTGTCAATTTTGGCTTTTGTTGCTGTTGCTTTTGGGGTTTTAGTCATGAAATCTTTGCCCATTCCTATGTCCTGAATGATATTACCTAGGTTTTCTTCTAGGGTTTTATGGTTTTAGGTCTTACGATTAAGTCTTTATTCCATCTTGAGTTAAGTTTTGTATAAGGTGTAAGGAAGGGGTACAGTTTCAGTTTTCTGCAGTTTTCTAGCCGTGCTAGCCAGTTTCCCCAACACAATTTATTAAATAGGGAATCCTTTTCGCATTGCTTGTTTTTGTCAGGCTTGTCAAAGATCAGATGGTTGTAGATGTGTGGCATTCTTTCTGAGGCCTCTGTTTTGTTCCATTGGTTTATATATCTCTTTTGGTACCAGTAAATGGCATTTCTATATACTAGAAATTAACAGTTTAGTAATGAAACTCAGAATAGAATTTCATTTAGAGTAGCATCAAAGAAGAATAAATTTAGGAATATATTTAACAAAATATGAGCAAGACATGTACACTGGAAAGTACAAAGCATATTGAAAGAAATTAAAGAACTTTGTGCATATTAACCAACATCTTTATCCCACATGCACACACTTCCCAGCCTCTTGTATCTATTATTTTATTCTCTACTTCCATGAGATCAACTATTTTAGCTGCCAAATATGGGTGAGAACATGTGATATTTGTCTTCTTGAAGTTCTAATGCTTGCTAGCAGACTAGGGTGACTATAATTAACTACAATATATTGTATATTTCAAAATAGCTACAACAGAGGACTTGAAATGTTCCCAGGACATAGGAATGATAAATACTTGAGTTGAGGGATACCCTAAATACCCTGACTTAATCATTACACATCTTATGCAGTAAAATTTATGACATGTACCAAATATATGTGTAAATATTATGTGTCAATAAAAAGTAATAAAAAAAGTTCTAAATAAATATAAAAAAATTTCCAAGGTTATTGACCAGAAGGCTTAATATTGTTAAGGTGACACTACTTTTCAAAGAAAGCTACAGATTCAGTATATTTCCTGTGAAAATCCTAGATTTTTCTTTTCATGATTTCAAGCAATTGGCAACGCAATTCTAAAATTCATATGGAGGTGCAAGTGCTACAAAACAGTCTTTAAAGAAAAAGTTGGATTACTCAACTCATATTTAATAATTTCAAAACTTCCTACAACCTGATAGTAATCAAGACATTGTGGTACTGGTATAAGGATAAATATATAGGTCAGTGAAATAGAGTTTAGTGTCTAAAAATTAACCCTGGCATATATGGTCAATTGATTTTACAAGGTTGCCAAGTCAACTCTAAATGGAAAATATTTTTTCCAATAAATGTTGCTGGGATGAGTGGATATTCACACCCAAGTTGGACTCCTCCCACACTATACAAATTGAGCATAGACTTAAATGTAACAGCTAAATTTACAAATCACATGGAAGAGTATTATAGGAATAAATCTTCATGGCCTTCGGTAAAAGAATGGTTTCTATGATATTACACCAGAATGTAAATGAAAGAAGAAAAATATAAATGATAAGTGAACTTCATTAATATTTTAATATTTTGTAGCTCAAAGAACAGCATCAACATAAATGAAAGAATGGGAGACAATGTTTGCAAATCATATAGTTGATAGGGGCCTATTGCCCAGAATATGTAAAATATTCTTGCAACTCGAAAATATAAAGGGAAATGTTCTAATTAAAAGTGGGTAAATTGTGTGAACAGACATTTCTCCAAAAAAGCTATAGTTATGCCTAATAAGCACATGAAAAGATACTCACTACCTTTAGCCGTTAGTGAAATATAAATGCAAATCTCAGCCACCAAGAGCTATACTTCACAAATATTAAAGGCACATTCTTACATGAAAGAAGGCATATTGTATAATTTCATTTATATGACACTCTGGAAAAGGTGAAATTACAGAAAATAAAAAATGAATGGTAAGTAGGGGCTTGGGAGAGAGCAAGGTTGGAATAGATGAAATAGAAAACATTTATTTTGGGCAATGAAATTATTCTCTATGATACTGTAATGATATGTTGATACTATTTCTCAAATCCTACTGAACTTCACATTACAAAGAGTAAACACAAATGCATGGAAACTAAATATCTATCTATCTATCTATCTATCTATCTATCTATCTATCTATCTATCCATCCAGAAGATGAGGATCCTAGAGAGGAATACAAAAAATTCTATAACTGTAAAATAAATGGATGGAATATCCTCACTGAGAAGAGTGGAGAAAAGGAAGAGTGATGTACATGACTTAGAAAATAAGTGAATATACTAATTGTCAAAGGAGTTGTCCATAACCACTGTACTTTAGTTGGTAAAGTTGTTTTCCATGGAGGTATGGATTAACTATTGTGAAACCACTATGCATGTATTTTGGTATTGTATAACTAAATAAATGAAGCCAACTTTCTCATTATTAGAGTGTGTGCTTACATACAAATAGTTGAAATGGGGAAACTGATTCATGTTTTTCTGGATTAGATAATGTGGTGCTGAGACATTAGTAGGGATTCAATTTAAGTCTATATAGACATATATGGGCAAATGCAGTAACATGTATCCATGTGTATATGTGTGAGTTAGTACACACACATATTCCTTTGCTCTGTCAGGTGACAAAGCCTAGAAACAACAGATTCCCAATAGCAACGAGTGCACCTATTGCCCAGAACTTTGTTCCCTATACTATTAATTAATTAAAAGAATTAGGATTCCTTGAAGAAATTGTGACTATGAGGTTTGGACAGATAACCAACACAATTAACCTGGAGCATCTTGTAGTGCTAGAAAGCGAGAAGATGCTGGGCCAAGATGGCCAAGCAGAAACAGCTCTGGTCTGCAGCTTCCACTGAGACAAATGCAAAAGGCGAGTGATTTCTGCATATCCAACTGAGGTACCCAGATTTTCTCATTGCGACTGACTAGGCAGTTGACATGACCCATGAAAAGCAAGGAAAAGCAGGGTGAGGCGATGATTCACTGGGGAGCTGGTTCACCAGGGACCTCCTCTCCCAGCCAAGGGAGGCAGTGAGGGACAGTGCTACCTGCCTGGGATTCTACACTTTTCCCATGAATTTTTGCAATCTGTGGATCAGAAAATTCCTTTTGTACCTACACCACCAGGGCCTTGGGTCCCAAGCACAAAACTGGGCAGACCCATGGCAGCTGCACCATTCTGCAGCCATTGGGGCAGGCACTGAGTTGCAGGAGTTTTTATATACTCTGTTGGCTCCTGGAACTCCAGGGTGGCCAGAGAGCCATCCATTCCCATGGAAAGCTGAATCGATCAAATGGAAGAAAGTATATCAGAGCTTGAAGACTATCTTGCTGAAACAAGGCAGGCAGACAAGATTAGAGAATAAAGAATTGAAAGGAATGAACAAGTGGCCTCACTCACTGGGTCCCTCTCCCATGAAACCCTGCAAGATAAGACCCAATGGCTTGGAATCCCTGCTGGCCAGCACGACAGCCCGGGGTCTGCCTAAGATGGCTGAGTTATGGGAAGGGGAGGGGCACTATGACTGTGGCTCTAGTCTGTGGTTTTCCCCTACCAGTGCCAGGAAGGCTGGGTGGTTTGAACTAGGCAGTATTCCCCACAGCACAGCACAGCAGCTGTAGCCAATCATGGCCAGACTGCTTCTTCTGGTGGGACATGGATTCATCCCTCCTCACTGGGTAGGGCCTCCATGCAGGAATTCCAGCAACTCTAGCTAGGGGATTACAGACAGAACTCTCCCCTCCCTTTGACAGAGCACCTTCGGGGAGGGGTGGCCTCGGTCTCATGTTCAGTGGACTTAATCTTTTCTGCCTGCTCTCTCTGAAGAGTCTGGGTGATCTGGAAGAGGGGGATGCCCCCAGCACAGAGCAGTTTGGCTGAGGGGCAGCCAAACTGCTCCCTGATCCCATGCCTCCTGACTGGGTAGACCTCCCAACAGGGGTAGCCAGACACCTCATACAGGAGAGTTCTGGCTAGCATCAGATCAGTGCCCTTCTGGTACAAAGCTTCTGGAGGAGGGAGCAGGCATTAATCTTTGTTGTTCTGTAGCCTCCACTGGTGAAACCCAGGTGAACAGGGTCTGAAGTAGACACCCAGCAAACTGCAGCAGACCCGCAGAAGAGGGCTCTGACTGTTAGAAAAACAAACAGAAAGCAACAACAACATCATCAACAAAAAAGATCCCACAAAAACCCCATCCAAAGGTCAACAGCCTCAAATATCAAAGATAGATAAATCCACTAAGATGAAGAAAAATCAAGGCAAAGACACTAAAAATTCCAAAATCCAGAGTGCCTCTTCTCCTCCAAATGATTGCAACACCTCTCCAACAAGGGCACAGAACTGGGCTGAAGCTGAGATGGATGAACTGACAGAAGTAGGCTTCAGAAAGTGAGTGATAACAAACTTCGCTGAGCTAAAGGATTATGTTCTAACCCAATGCAAAGAAATTAGAAACCATAATAAGGTTACAGGAGATGTTAACTAGAATATTCAATTTACAGAGGAATGTCAATGACCTAATGAAGCTGAAAACACAGCATGAGAACTTCGTCACGCAAACACAAATATCGATAGCTGAATCGATCAAACGGAAGAAAGTATATCAGAGCCTGAAGACTATCTTGCTGAAACAAGGCAGGCAGACAAGATTAGAGAATAAAGAAAGGAAAGGAATGAACAAAGCCTCCAAGAACTATGGAACTATATAAAGAGACTGAATTTACAACTGATTGGAGTACCTGAAAGAGATAAGAAGAATAAAATCAAGCTGGAAAACACAATTCAGAATATCATCCAGGAGAACTTCCCCAACTTAGCAAGACAGGGCAACATTCAAATTCAGGAAATCCAGAGAACCCCAAGAAGCTACTCCATGAGAAGACAAACCCCAAGACATATAATCATCTAATTTTCTAAGGACAAAATGAAGGAAAAAATGTTAAGGGCAACCAGAGAGAAAGGCCAGGCCACCTCCAAAGGGAAGCCCATCAGACTAACAGTAGACTTCTCAGCAGAAACCTTATGATCCAGAATAGATTGGGGCCAATATTCAACATTCTTAAAGACAAGAATTTCCAACCTAAAATTTCATATCTGGCTAAAATATGCTTCATAAGTGAAGGGGAAATAAAATTCTTTTCAGGCAAGCAAATGCTGAGGGATTTCATTAACACCAGGCCTGCTTTGCAAGAGTTTCTGAAGGAAACACTAAACATGGAATGAAAAAGCCATTATGAGCCACTACGAAAACAATGAAGTACACAGACCAATGACACTAGGCAGCAACTATATTAACAAGTCTGCAAAATAACCAGCCAGCATCAGGATGACAAGGTGAAATTCACACATAACAATAATAACCTTAAATGTAAATGGGCTAAATGCCACAATCAAAAAACAGAATGGCAAACTGGATAAAAAGACAAGACCCATCAGTGTGCTGTATTGAAGAGACAGACACATCTCACCTGCAAAGAAAAATATAGGCTCAGGATAAAGGGATGTAGGAAAATTTACCAAGCAAATGGAAAGGAGAAAAAAAAGCAGGGTTTACAATCCAGTTTCTGAAAAAACAGACTTCAAACCAACAAAGGTCAAAAAAGACAAAGAAGTGCATTACATCATGGTAAAGTGTTCAATTCAACAAGAAGAGCTAACTGTCCTAAACATATATGCACCAAATACAGGAGCATCCAGATCCATAAAGCAAATTCTTAGAGACCTACAAAAAGACTTAGACTTCCACACAATAATAATGGGAGACTTTAATGCCCTGCTGTCAGTATTAGACAGATCATTGAGACAGAAAATTACAAAAATATCTAGGACTTGAACTCAGCTCTAGACTAAGCGGACCTGATAGATGCCTATAGAACTCTCCACCCCAAAAGAGCATAATATACATTTTTCTCTGTGCCACATGACACTTACTCTAAAGTTGATCACATAATTGGAAGTAAAACATACTTCAGCAAATGCAACATAACTGAGGGCAGTCTCTCAGACCACAGCGCAATACAATTAGAACTCAAGATTAAGAAACCTCCTCAAAACCACACAACTACATGGAAATCAAACAACCTGCTCCTGCACGACTTCTGGGTAAATAATAAAATTAAGGCAGAAATCAAAAAGTTCTTTAAAATGAATGAGAACAAAGAGACAATATACCAGAATCTCCGGGAAGCAGCTAAAGCAGTGTTAACAAGGAAATTTATAGCACAAAATGCCCACATTGGAAAGCTAGAAAGACCTCAAATTGACACCCTAACATAACAACTAAAAGAATAAGAGAACCAAGAGCAAACACACCCCAGAGCTAGCAGAAGACAAGAAATAACTAAGCTCAGAGAGGAAGTGAAGTAGACAGAGACATAAAAAACCCTTCAAAAAATCAATGAATCCAGGAGCTGTTTTTTGGGAAAAATCAGCAAAACAGATAGACCACTGGCTAGACAAATAAAGAAGAAAAGAGAGAAAATTCAAGTAAACACAATTAGAATGATAAGGGGTATACCGCCACTGACCCACAGAAATAGAAACCACTATCAGAGAACACTATAAACACCTCTGTGCAAATAAAGTGCAAAATCTAGAAGAAATGGATAAATTCCTGGATGCATACACCTTTCCAAGACTGAACCAGGAAGAAGTTGAATCCCCAAATAGACTAATAACAAGTTCTGAAATTGAGGCTGTAATAAAGTAAAATAAATAAATAAAATAAAAACAAAAAAAGCCCAGGACCAGATAGTTTAACAACTGAAGACTACCAGAGGTACAAAGGAGAACTGGTACAATTCCTTCTAATACTATTCCAAAAAATTGACTCAGTATATGAGGCCAGCATCATCCTGATACCAAACCTGGAAGAGGCAAAACAAAAAAAAAAAACATTAGGCTAATATTCCTGATGAACATCAATGCAAAAAAATTCAACATTCCTTCATGTTAAAAACTCTCAGTGAACTAGGTATTGAAGGAACATATCTTAAAATAATAAGAGCCAGTTATGACAAACCCACAGCCCATTTATCATACTAAATGGGCAAAAGCTGGAAGCATTCCCCTTGAAAACTGGCACAAGACAGGGAGGCCCTCTCTCACCACTCTTATTCAAGATACTATTGGATGTTCTGGCCAAGGCAATCAGGCAATAGAAAGAAATAAAGGTATTCAAATAAGAAGAGAGGAAGTCAAATTGTCTTTGTTTGCAGATGATGTGATTGTATAGCTAGAAAATTCCATCAACTCAGCCCAAAAGCTTCTCAAGCTGATAAGCAACTTCAGCAGTCTCAGGACACAAAATCAATGTGCAGAAATCACAAGCATTCCTATACACCAACAACAGACAAGCAGAGAGCTAAATCATGAATGAACCATTCACAATTGCCACAGAGAGAATAAAATACCTATGAATATAGCTAACAATGGAGGTAAAGGACATTTTCAAGGATAACTACAAACCCCTGCTCAAGGAAATCAAAGAGGATACAAACATATGGGCAAACATTTCATGCTCATAGATAGGAAGAATCAATATCATAAAATGGCCATACTGCACAAAGTAATTTATAGATTCAATTCTATTCCCATTAAACTACCATTGACATTCTTCATAGAATTAGAAGAAACTATTTTAAAATTCATATGGAACCAATATAGCCAGGGCAATCCAAAGCAAAGAAAACAAAGCCAAAGGCATCACACTACCAGGCTTCAAACTATACAACGAGTCTACAGTAACCAAAACAGCATAGTACCGGTACAAAAACAGGTACATAGACTAATGGAACAGAACTGAGAACTTGGAAATAAAACTGCACATCTACAACCATCTGATCCTTGAGAAACCTCTGGTTCAAAAGTGGAAGAACAGAGACTCTTCTGAAAACCAACAAGATAAAATTGCTCAGAGTCTCATGCTTAAAATGAGCTATGAATATTTCTATTGTAGATTAGTTTGTCCTAATTGTGAAAGGTTTAAAAAGGCATTAATTTGTATAGACAGAACACTAACACTCTCACTCTGAATGCTGAGACCAACAACTTCATTAATATGCAATAATGAATTTCAGCATATTGTCTGATTTTCCCTTACCCAAAGGTTATAGACATTGGCTGGAATCTATGATTCCTTCAACATAGTTTTGTAAATGTCTGCTCAAATGGTCCATGTTATATATCTATGTACATGTATTCCTGTCCTTGCCCCTGCAGAACCCTCAGAGAGGCTCCGAGCTCAACAGGACCGGCTGTAGCCCCACTCTTTGAGGTTGTGGTCTACAGGGGAAGGACGATGGCCACTGGGTCATTTGTGTTTGCCCAAGAGAAACCCAGATATGTCTTACAGAGTTCTGGCAGCACTGAATGTTATGGATGGAGGGGAAGGTCCCTAAGTCTCCAGAAAACAGGGAAAGAAAAAGAGGAAGTGTGACATCAAATAAGTTTCACTGAGAATGTATATAAAAAATAAAGTGGGAGACATGTTGGGGATTGCCTATGATTCACAAGGACTTTAGAGAAATAAGCATCAACAGCGATGTTCTAAGGTTCTAAACCCTCCCTCTTTATTCATGGTACAGCTGGGAATGTTGGTTAGGTGAAAGGCATGCAAGTTTTCCCACATTCTTCATTATAGAACAGCATAGTGTTTAAGAGAGTTGGCCCAGGCAGCAACAGAAAGTAAGCAGATTTTCCCAAGATCAAAGATCAAGAAACTTTGTATATTTTTCACTTCTCCCCCTTTCTTAGCCTTCCTACTTTCAAAACAGCAATAACAATACAGCAAAACTCTCCCGGTTAACAATATTCTCTCACCCATTTATTTTTTCCCATTTCTTGGTCATTTAGTCTGTGGCTCACTAAATATTTCTTGTCTCAATTTATCTTATTCTCTCTCTGATCCTCAAACAGGGACTTTCTTTCAGTGTCTAGCTCTTATTATTAATCTTCTGCAATTTCTCAATAGGTCAAGTGCTGATATGGGACCTTTTGCACCAGTTTTCCAAACCCTGGCCATGTTAACAGTTTGATTACTGGTTAACATCTAGATAATAAAAAAGAACCTGAAGAAATTTTAATTCCTGCCAATATCAGTAGCAACTCCATAAAATGGATGTTTAGCAGGATATGGCATCCACAACCAATGAAACATTGTACTCTACTTTTTCATGTGGTGAGTTAGTTAGGTGCAGATAAACCTCTATGGAAGCTTAAGCACTGTCCTTTGTGCAGGTAAAGTTATTAGAAGAGAAGTTTTCACTTTACATGGAAAACATACATAATGCTGAACTCTTTCTAGATGCCATACAAAGGCAATGTTGCAAATAATCCCTGTGGTTTGATCCACAGGTGTTATCCTCAAACCTCTCATGAAGGTTTTATATGTTCCTGGTACTTACTCTTATGATACACGCACTTGACAAATCACCAGATGTTACAGCTGGCAGAAAAAACAGCCCTGGGAAAACTGGTGTAACTGAGCTGCCAAACGCCAAATGTTATATATATATCAAAAATCTGGGCTCATTGGTTGGCAGACAATACTAAGCCTTACTGCTGCCAAAGCCAAACTGAAGGCCTCATATATTAGTTATTTTGTAAAGTGGTAAAGTGTTTTGCTCCTACAAACTGACCTGAATACATGAAAAATAGAGATGAGCAGATGCCAACATGACAGATGAGAAGATACAGTAAACCTTAACCAGGTGGGGTACAAGTTCCACTCTGACATCATCCTTTAACAACAATGGTCTTTTTATATTAAGTGGTGAAAAGATATGTTATGAATTCCCACATAGATGGTCAGGACCATATGGATGCTGATACCCAACACATTCTGCAACCAGGCGCTCCATCTTAAGTGCCAGCAAAGTTACAAACTTGGGATCCTTTGTTCTTAAAGTAGTGCCACAGAAACATTCTTGGCATGGCATCATAGAAAATCCACTTGTAGCTTCACTACTCTAACTTCCTTTTTTCTGCATTGTAACCTGCCTCATTTTTATTAATTCATGTTTGATACACAATAATTGTAAATACTTATGGAGTAAAATGTGATGTTTAAATATATGTATAAATTGTGTAATGATCAACCTAGAGTAAGTATATCCATCATCTTAAATATGTATGTTTCTTTGTGATGAGAACATTCAAAAACTTCTTGTCTATCTATTTTAAAATATATAATACATTTACATTTAATTCTAGTCATCCTACTACACAACAGACCACCGGAAATTATTCCTCCTATCTAACCAAAGCTATGTACCCACTGACCAATGTCTCAACATCCCCAATTTCCTTTACCCTTTCCATCATCTAGTAGCCACCATTCTACTCTCTACTTCCATGAGAATGATGTTTTAGAATTACCACATATGAATGAGATCATGATATATTTTTCTTTCTGTGTCTAGCTTATTTCACTTTCCATAATGTCCTCCAGCTTCATTCATGGTGTTGTAAATGACAAGATTTCATTCCATTTTATGACTCAGTAGTATTCAATTGTGTATATATAACACATTTTCTTTATCCATTCACCTGTTTGTAGACATTTAGGCTGATCCATCTCTTTGTTATTATGAATAAACACAGGAGTGTAATATTGCTTTGACATACTGACTTTGCTTCCTTTGCATATAAATCACATTGGATATCTACATGCAGAAGAAAGAAATTAGACCCTTATCACTCACAATACAAAGAAGCAATAACAAAGTCATAAAACAGATTCAAGACATAACAGCAAGACTCAAAACTATAGAAATACTGAGAGAAAACATGAGTGGAAAACTTAATGACATTAGTAAGCTAACGTCATGTAGGTCATAAATAAGTTATAAAAACCCTAGGCAAGGGTTTTTCAAATAAAACCTCAAATGAATGGGCAACAAAGTCAATATAGACAAACGAGATTATATCACAGTAAAAAGCCTCTGCACAGCAAAGGAAACAATCAACAGTGCAAAGAGACAATCTATAGAATGAGTGAATATTTTTGCTAACTATACATCTGATAAGGAGCTAATGTAAAAAATGTATAAGCAACTCAAAGAGCTCAACAACAACAAAAAATAAGCCGATTTTAAAATGGGCAAAATAACTTAACAGACATTTCTCAGAAGAAGACATACAAGAGGTCAACAGATATATAAAAAATTCTCAACATCCCTAATTATCAGGGAAATACAAATTAAAACTACAATGAGATATCTCTTCCCTTTAGTCAGAATGGCAACCATCAAAATATAAGAAAATTCGTCTGATGGGCTTATCTTTGTGGATAACCCAATCTTTTTCTCCAGCTGCCCATAACTTTTTTTCCTTCATTTCAACCCTGGTGAATCTGATGATTATGTGTCTTGGGGTTGCTCTTCTTGAGGAGTATCTTTGTGGTTTTCTCTATTTCCTGAATTTGAATGTTGCCCTGTCTTGCTAGGTAGGGGGAAGTTCTCCTGGATAATATCCTGAAGAGTGTTTTCCAACTTGGTTTCATTCTCTCCGTGACTTTCAGGCACACCAAACATAGGTTTGGTCTTTTCACATAGTCCCATATTTCTTGGAGGCTTTGTTCATTCCTTTTCATTATTTTTTCTCTAATCTTGTCTTCACCCTTTATTTCATTAAGTTGATCTTCAATTTCTGATATCCTTTCTTCCACTTGATCGATTCAGCTATTAATACTTCTGTATGCTTCACGAAGATCTCGTGCTGTGGTTTTCAGTTCCATCAGGTCATTTACGTTCTTCTCTAAACTGGTTATTCTAGTTAGCAATTCCTCTAACCTTTTTTCAAGGTTCTTAGCTTCCTCACATTGGGTTAGAACATGCTCCTTTAGCTCAGAGGAGTTCATTATTAACCACCTTCTGAAGCCTACTTCTGTCAATTCGTCAAACTGATTCTCCATCCAATTTTGTTCCCTTACTGGTGAGGAGTTGTGATCCTTTGGAGGAGAAGAGGTGTTCTGGTTTTTGAAATTTTCAGCCTTTTTGTACTGGTTTTTCCTCATCTTTGTGGATTTATCTACCTTTGGTCTTTGATGTTGGTGACCTTCAGATAGGGTTTTTGTGTGGACATCCTTTTTGTTGATGTTGATGCTATTCCTTTCTGTTTGTTAGTTTTCCTTCTAACAGTCAGGCCCCTCTGCTGCAGGACTGCTGGAGTTTGCTGGAGGTCCACTCCAGACACTGTTTGCCTGGGCATCACCAGTGGGGGCTGCAGAACAGCAAAGATTGCTGCCTGTTCTTTCCTCTAGAAGCTTCGTCCTAGTGGGGCACCTGCCAAATGCCAGCCAGAGCTCTCCTGCATGAGGTTGCTGTCGACCGCTGCAGGAAGGTGTCTCCCAGTCAGGAGGCACAGGGATCAGGAACCCACTTGAGGAGGCAGTCTGTCCCTTAGCACAGCTTGAGCACCTTGCTAGGAGATTCACTGCTCTCTTCAGAGCCAGCAGGTAGGAACGTTTAAGTCTGCTGAAGCTGTGCCCACAGCCACCTTTTCCCCCTGCAGCAACCCAGCAAGCCAGAAGAGAGTGGGGGCCAATATTCAACCTTCTTAAAGAAAAACATTTTCAACCCAGAATTTCATATCCAGCCAAATTAACATTCATAAGTGAAGGAGAAATAACATCCTTTATAGAAAAGCAAATGCTGAGAGATTTTGTCACCACCAGGCCTGCCTTACAAGAGCTCCTGAAGGAAGAACTAAATATGGAAAGGAAACACTGGTACCAGCCAATGCAAAAACATGTCAAATTGTAAAGACCATTGATGTTATGAAGAAACTACATCGATTAATGGGAAAAAATAACCAGCTAACATCATAATGACAGGATCAAATTCACCTAATAATATTAACCTTAAATGTAAATGGGCTAAATACCCCAGTTAAAAGACACAGACTGGCAGATTGGTTAAAGAGTCAAGACCCACTGCTCTGCTGTATTCAGGAGACCCATCTCACATGCAAAGAAAAACGTAGGCTCAAAATAAAGGGATGGAGGAAGATCTATCAAGCAAATAGAAAGTAAACAAAAGCAGGGGTTGCAATCATAGTCTCTGATAAAACAGACTTTAAACCAACAAAGATCAAAAAAGACAAAGAAGGGCATTACACAATGGTAAAGGGATCAACGCAACAAGAAGAGCTAACTATCCTAAATATACATGCACCCAATATAGTAGCACCCAGGTTCATAAAGCAAGTTCTTAGAGACCTATAAAGAGACTTAGACTCCCATACAATAATAGTGGGAGACTTTAACATCCCACTGTCAATATTAGACAGATCAATGAGACAGAAAGTTAACAAGGATATTCAGGACTTGAACTCAGCTCTGGACCAGGCGGACCTAATAGACATCTACAGAACTCTCTACCCCAAATCAATAGAATATACATTCCTCTCAGCACCACATCACACTTATTCTAAAATTGACCACATAATTGGAAGTAAAACACTCCTCAGCAAATGCAAAACAACAGAAATCACAATAGTCTCTCAGATCACAGTGCAATCAAATTAGAGCTCAGGATAAAGAAATTCACTCAAAACTGTACAACTATATGGAAATGAACAACCTACTCCTGAATGAGTACTGGGTAGGAAACAACAGGTGCTGGAGAGGATGTGGAGAAATAGGAACACTTTTACACTGTTAGTGGGATTGTAAACTGGTTCAACCATTATGGAAAACAGTATGGCGATTCCTCAAGGATCTAGAACTAGAAATACCATATGACCCAGCCATCCCATTACTGGGTATATACCCAAAGGATTATAAATCATGCTGCTATAAAGACACATGCACACGTATGCTTATTGCGGCACTATTCACAATAGCAAAGACTTGGAATCAACCCAAATGTCCATCAGTGACAGACTGGATTAAGAAAATGTGGCACATATACACCATGGAATACTATGCAGCCATAAAAAAGGATGAGTTCGTGTCCTTTGTAGGGACGTGGATGCAGCTGGAAACCATCATTCTCAGCAAACTGTCACAAGAACAGAAAACCAAACACCACATGTTCCCACTCATAGGTGGGAATTGAACAATGAGATCACTTGAACTCTGGAAGGCAAACATCACACACCAGGGCCTATTATGGGGAGGGGGTAGGGATAGCATTGGGAGTTATACCTGATGTAAATGATGAGTTGATGGGTGCTAACAAGTTGATGGGTGCAGCACACCAACATGGCACAAGTATACATATGTAACAAACCTGCACGTTGTGCACATGTACCCTAGAACTTAAAGTATAATAATAATAATAATAATAATGAAATAGCACTGGGAGCAAGATGTTAGGATTTAGAAATGAGGTGGGGGAAATGGGAAAATGTTGGTCAAAGGGCATACAGTTTTAGTTATGTAAGATGAATAAGTTCTCAAGATCTAATGTACAGAATGGGCACTAGAGCTGGTGATACTGTATTGTATACTTGAAATTTGCTAAGGAAGTTGATCTAAAGTATTCACACCACAGACAAAACAAAATGATAACTATGTGAAGAGATGGATATATTAATTAGCTTGACTGTAGTATTTTGTCACTGAGTTTTTGAGTGTCAAAATATCATATAACTTCCAATATTAGGAAAGTCAACATTTATACAAATTCACTGGAAAAAGACCAAAAATTGTAAAATTTTTAAATCCTAATAATGGAAAAAAGATATTATACACATAAATTAAGGTTGTAGAACTAAAAAAAGAAAAAAAGAACTAGAGAAGCAAGAACAAACAAATTCAAAAGCTAGTAAAAGACAATAAATAACTAAGGTCAGAGCAGAACTGAAGGAGACAGAGACATGAAAAACCCTTCAAAAAATCCATGAATCCAGGAGTTGGTTTTTTGAAAAAATTAACAAAATACATAGACTGCTAGCCAGACTAACAAAGAAGAAAAGAGAGAAGAATCAAACAGACACAATAAAAAATGATAAAGGGGATATCACCACTGATCCTACAGAAATACAAACTGCCATCAGAGAATACTATAAACATCTCTACATAAATAAACTAGAAAATCTAGAAGAAATGGATAAATTCCTGGACACATACACCCTCCCAAGACTAAGCCAGGAAGAACTCAAATCCCCAAATAGACCAATAACAAGTTCTGAAATTGAGGCAGTAATTAATAGCCTACCAACAACAACAAAAAGCCCATGACCAGATGGATTCACAGCCGAATTCTACCAGACGTACAAAGAGGAGCTGGTACCATTGCTTCTGAAACTATTCCAAACAATAGCAAAAGAGGCACTCCTCCCTAACTCATTTTATGAGGTCAGCATCACCCTGATACCAAAACACAACAAAAAAAGAAAATTTCAGGCCAATATCATTGATGAACATCAATGCAAAAATCCTCCATAAAACACTGGCAAACCAAATCCAGCAGAACATCAAAAAGCTTATCCACCACAATCAAGTCTGCTTCATCCCTGGGATGCAAGGCTGGTTCAACATATGCAAGTCAATAAACGTAATCCATCACATAAACTGAGCCAATGAAAAACACCACACAATTATCTCAATAGATGCAGAAAAGATCTTTGATGAAATTCAACAGCCCTTCATGCTAAAAACTCTCAATAAACTAGGTATTGATGGAACATATCTCAAAATAATAAGAGCTATTCATGACAAACCCACAGCCAATATCATACTGAATGGGCAAAAGCTAGAAGAATTCCCTTTGAAAACCGGCACAAGACAAGGATGCCCTCTCTCACCACTCCTTTTCAACATAGTATTGGAAGTTCTGGTCAGGGCAATCAGGCAAGAGAAAGCAATAAAGTGTATCCAAATAGGAAGAGAGGAAGTCAAATTGTCTTTGTTTGCAGATGACATGACTATATGTTTAGAAAACCCCATAATCTCAGCCCAAAATCTCCTTAAGCTGATAAGCAATATCAGCAAAGTCTCAGGATACAAAATCAATGTGCAAATGTGCAAAAACGACAAGCATTTTTATACACCAACAATAGACAGAGAGCCAAATGATAAGTGAACTCTCATTCACAACTGTTACAAAGAGAATAAAGTGCCTACGAATACAACTTACAAGGGATGTGAAGGACCTCTTCAAGGAAAACTACAAACCACAGTTCAAGGAAATAAGAAAGGACACAAATAAATGGAAAAACATTCCGTGCTCATAGATAAGGAAGAATCAATATCATGAAAATGGCTATACTGTCCAAAGTAATTTATATATCCAATGATATCCCCATCAAGCTACAATTGACTTTCTTCACAGAATTAGAAAAAAACTCCTTTAAATTTCACATGGAACCAAAAAAGAACCCATATAGCCAAGACAATCCTAAGCAAAAAGAAGAAAACCAGGAGGCATCACACTACCTGACTTCAAACTATACTACAAGGCTACAGTAACCAAAACAACATGGTACTGGTACCAAAACAGATATCTAGATCAATGGGACAGAACAGAGGCCTCAGAAAGAATGCCACACATCTACAACCATCTGATCTTTGACAAACCTGACAAAAGCAAGCAATGGGGAAAGGATACCTTATTTAATAAATAGTGTTGGGAAACTGGCTAGTCATATGCAGAAAGCTGAAACTAGATCCCTTCCTTACACCTTATACAAAAATTAACTCAAGATATATTAAGGTCTTAAACATAAGACCTAAAACCATAAAAACCCTAGAAGAAAACCTAGGTAATACCATTCAGGACATACGCATGGGCAAAGACTTCACAAATAAAAATGCCAAAAGCAATGGCAACAAAAGTCAAAATTGACAAATGGGATCTAATTAAACTAAACAGCTTCTGCACAGCAAAAGAAACTATCATCAGAGTGAACAAACACCATACAGAATAGGAGAAAATTTTTGCAATCTGTCCCTCTGACGAAGAGCTAATATCCAGAATCTACAAGGAACTTAAACAAATTTACAAGAAAAAAACAAACAACCTGATCAAAAAGTGGGCAAAGGATATGAACAGACACTTCCCAAAAGAAGACATTTATGCAACCAACAAACATATGAAAGAAAGCTCATTATCACTGGTCATCAGAGAAATGCAAATCACAACCACAATGAGATACCATCTCACACCAATTAGAACGGTGATCGTTAAAAAGCCAGGAAACAACAGATGCTGGAGAGGATGTGGAGAAATAGGAATGATTTTACACTGTTGGTGGAAGTGTAAATTAGTTCAACCACTGTGGAAGACAATGTGGCAATTCCTCAAGATCTAGAATCAGAAATCCCATTTGACCTGGCAATCCCATTACTGGGTATATACTCAAAGGATTATAAAATACTCCACTGTAAAGACACATGCACACGTATGTTTATTGCAGCACTGTTCACAGTAGCAGACTTGGAACCAACCCAAATGCCCATCAATGATAGACCGGATAAAGAAAATGTGGCACATATACACCATGGAATATGATGCAGCCATAAAAAAGGATGTGTTCATTTCCTTTGCAGGGACATGGATGAAGCTGGAAACCATCATTCTCAGTGAACTAACACAGGAACAAAAAACCAAACACCGCATGTTCTTGCTCATAAGTGAGAGTTGAACAATGAGAATACATGGACATAGGGAGGGGAACATCAAACACCAGCATCTGTCAGGGGGTGAGGAGTTAGGGGAAGGAGAGCATTAGGAGAAATATCTAATGTAGATTATGGGTTGATGGGTGCAGCAAACCATCATGGCACATGTATACCTATGTAACAAACCTGTACATTCTGCACATGCATCCTAGAACTTAAAGTATAATTAAAAAGTTGAAAAAAAAAAAGTAATGCCATTGGAAAAATGTCTAGCATGAAATAAATTTTCAATGAATGTCCCCTATTATTTTTATTCTTTTCAATTTTTGTTTTTGCTTTTGGTCATGTTGTTTCTCACTCTTTGCAGAGTAAACTGCAATTCATCTTCAAGATCTAATCCATAACAAGTAGACACAATCGAATAAAAAAATAGAAACAGGTCAGGTACGGTGGCTCACACCTGTAATCCCAGCACTTTGGGAGGCCGAGGCAGGTGGATCATGAGGTCATGAGATCAAGACCATCCTGGCTAACACGGTGAAACCCCATCTCTACTAAAAATACAAAAAATTAGCCAGGCGTGGTGGCAGGTGCCTGTAGTCCCAGCTATTCGGGAGGCTGAGGCAGGAGAATGGTGTGAACCTGGGAGGCGGAGCTTGCAGTGAGCTGAGATCGCACCACTGAACTCCAGCCTGGGCGACAGAGCGAGACTCCATCTCAAAAAAAAAAAAAGAAAGAAAGAAACACTGTTTGAATAGACAAGTTTATATGAAAAACACTGTTTTCATATAACAAGAATTTAATGTCACTATGCGATCATTGGAAGCACTCCAATCAGAAGTTAACAGTTTAGATTTGGTCATACTTTAAAAAATTGTCACATTATGCACACTGAAGGCCCAACAAAGAGGAATTTGTGCAATCATTGTTGAAGAATGTTGCTTCTACGTAAAGCACATGAGACAAATAGTGTCTAACCTGCCCTTTTAAAAGACAAGATAATCTCTCCCCGTCAGATAAATGAGGCTCAACAATTTTATTTGACTGACTTATTTCCAAGGATGAGAGACTTGGTTAATGGGAAATGGTGCAGTGTGCTTAGATTTGTTTTTTTTTTTCTTGCTTATTTATTCTTGTTTTAATCTATGTTATTTTCTACCTTTGTAAATCTCTTGCCACTCAGCTGTTAACTTGATTTTTCTCTCCAAAGCCACCAAATTAGGCATTTAACATGTGAAACTTCTAAAGAAGTTCCATATGGAAGACATGAAGGAGTTAAACATATACCACTCTGGTATATTGAGTATTTTGAATTATAGGCACTTGAAAAACAGCAAGTACAAGAAGGTCATTCTGACGTATTATCTGGTTTTAAGAGCAAGAGATGTGAATGGTGCCCTCCCCACACTGGAAGAAAAGCAACAGTCTTATCATCAAGATGAGAAGCTGAGACCAAGAGACCTCTGTATAGACCTTCCTAAAATAATTCTTATTACAATTCTTCAAGGTAAAGAATCCAGATACAGAGAATGTCCAAGACTCAGGTCTCAACTAAGGTCTCAACTGAAGGCTTAACATGGGAAGGTTCCTTTTCCAAGCTCATGTAATTGTTGGTAGGATTCAATTCCCTGCCTAGGTTGAGATGACTCCAGTGTTGAATTATTTTAAAACTTTAAAGATTACTACCAATCCTTTATTAACTTCTCAAAACAACCAAAACAAAAGCAAGCAAATAAACAAAAATCAGAGAAGAGATCACTTCTAATGCATTCTCTGAGACCATTTTATCCAGACACCACAACTAGACAGACACTAGAAGAAAAGGAAATTACAGACAAATATACAAATATAGCTTGTGAATATAGAGGCAAAATTCCTCAAGGAAGGACTTTCTTAGTGAACAAATCAGAAAAGGAAATTATAGGCAAATATACTAAAGAATATAGAGGCAAAAGTCCTCGAGGAAACACTAATAAACAAATCAGCAACATATATAAATGATTATACATTGTGATCAATGGTATTTATCCCAAGAACTTTGGTTCAACATACAAAAATAATTAGTGTAATGCACTATATTAATAAAGAACAATAATCACACTGTCATCTCAAAAGCTACAGAAAAAGCATTTGACAAATTTAAAACCCACATATCATATAAACATTCAACAAATCAGAGATAGAAGGGAACTTTCTTAACCTAAAAAGGGCCTCCACAAAAATTCTCATCATGTGTTATTATGAATAGCTCAGTAGTTTCCCCAATATTGCAAAAAAGACAATGATGTCTATTCTTGCCACTTATATTCAACATTATACTGGAGGTTGTAGTGAGGGCAATTAGGCCAGAAAAACACATATAAAACACCCATATTGAAAAGAAAGAATTCAAATTATTTCTCTTCAAAAATAACATGGTCTTTTGTATATAATATCTAAGGATATACTAAAATATGATTAGAACTTAAAAAATCATCTTCAGCAATGTTGCAGCATACAAGATCAATATACAAAAATTAATTGTATTTGTATACTGTAGCAATTAAGAATCTAAAGGTAAAACTAAAAAAAACAATTCCATTTAAAATATCATCAAAATATACTTAGGAATATGTTTAACAAAATAACAAGATATGTGCACTGAAAACAAAAAGGCATTGAAAACATTTAAAGAAACTAAATAAGTCAAAAAATATTTGATGGTCAATGATCAGAAGGTTTAATAGTGTTAGGATGGCAATACATTCAAAATAGATCTACAGATTCAAGACAATCCCTGTTGAAATCTTAGCTTTCTAGGCATCACATTACCCAACTTCAAACTATATTACAAGGCTACAGTAACCAAAACAGCATGGTAGTGGTGCCAAAACAGACATGTAGACTAATGGAACAGAATAGAGAAACCATAAATAAAGCCACACACCTAAAGCCATCTGATCTTTGACAAAATTGATAAAAATAAACAATGTGGGAAGGACTCCTTATTCAATAAATGATGCTACTAGCCATATGCAGAAGAATGAAACTGGACCCCTGTCTTTCACCATATGCAAAAAGTGACTCAAGATGTGTTAAATATTATGGAAAACCTCAAACTACAAGAATCCTGGAAATCCAAAACAAAAACAAACAAATAAACAAAAGAACAGAGAAGCAATCCCTTCCAATGCATTTTCTGAGGCTATTTTACCCAGATACCACAACTAGACACACATTAGAAGAAAAGGAAATTATAGGCAAATATACTAAAGAATATAGAGGCAAAAGTCCTTAAGGAAACACTAATAAACAAATCAACAACATATATCAATGATTATACATTGTGATCAAGGGTATTTATCCCAAGAACTTTGGTTCAACATGCAAAAGTAATTAGTGTAATGCATTATGTTAATAAAAAACAACAACCACACTGTCAACAGTCCAAAACCACCATTTTGGATATCAACCTTGAGAAAGAATTTATGTCTAAGTCCTCTAAAGCAATTGCTACAAAAACAAAAATTGACAAGTGGGACCTAATTAAACTAAAGAGCTTCTGCACAACAAAAGAAATTATCAACAGAGTAAATAGACAACCTACAGAATGGGAGACATATTCACAAAATATGTATCTGAAAAAGGTCTAATATTCAGAATCTATAAGGAACTTACACAATTCAACAAACAAAAAGCAAATAGCCCCATTAAGAAAGTGAGCAAAAGACATCAGCAGACACATCTCACAAAAAAACATATAAGCAGCCCATAAACATATGAAAAGATGCTCAACATCACAATTCGTCAGAGAAATGCAAATCAAACCCACAGTGAAATACCATCTCACAGCAGTCAGAATGGCTATTGCCAAAAGGTAAAAACAGGCCAGGCGCGGTGGCTCACGCCTGTAATCCCAGCACTTTGGGAGGCCGAGGCGGGTGGATCACAAGGTCAGCAGATCGGGATCATCCTGGCTAACAGGGTGAAACCCCACCTCTAATAAAAATACAAAAAAATTAGCCAGGCGTGGTGGTGCACACCTATAGTCCCATCTGGGAGGCTGAGGCAGGAGAATGGCATGAACTCGGGAGGCAGAGATTGCAGTGAGCCGAGATTGCGCCACTGCACTCCAACCTGGGTGACAGAGGGAGACCCCATCTAAAAAAAAAAAAAAAAAAAAAAAAAAAAGCAACAACAACAAAACCCCCAGATGCTGGCAAGGCTGCAGAGAAAAGGGAACACTTATTGACTGTTGATGGAAATGTAAATTAGTTCAGCCACTTTGGAAAACAGTTTGGAATTTCCTAAAGAACTTAAGATGGAGCTACTATTTGACTCAGCAATCCCATTACTGGGTATATATCCAAAAGAAAATAAATTGTTCTACCAAAAAGACACCTGCCCTAGTATGTTCATTACAACTCAATTCACAATAGCAAAGATGTACAGTCAACCTAGGTGCCTATCAATGGTGGACTGGATTAAAAAAAAAAAAAAAAGGTCCATATATACCGTGGACACAGCCATGAAAAAGAATAAAATCAAATCCTTTGAAGCAACATGATTGCAGCTGGAGGCCACTGTCCTAAATGAATTAACACAGGAACAGAAAACCAAATACTACATGTGTCACTTGTAAGCAGGAGCTAAACACTGAGTACTCATTGAAATGAAATTGCCAACAATAGATACTGGTGTCCAGTAGAGTAAGGAGAGATGGGGGTAGAGTTCATAAACTACCAGGGACTGTGCTCACAACCTGGGTGACGGGCTCATTTGTATCCCAAACCTCATCACACAATATTCCCATGTAACAAACCTGTATACGTACCCTTTGAATTTAAAGTTAAAATTAAAATTATTTAAAAAATAAAGTATAATACCTACCAGGAAAAAAAAAGAAATCTTATCTTCCTTTGTAAAAATTTTTTGGTAGTATTTGGCAAACGGTTTATAAAATTCCTATGGAAATGCAAGTACTCCGGTACAGCTAACACAATCTTGAATAGGAGAAAAAGTTTGGAGTCCTGGATTCATAATTCCTGATTTCAAAACTTACTATAAACTGACGGTAATTACAGCATTGTGTTACTGGCATAAGGATAGACTAATAGGTCAATGGAATAGAATTGAGTGTCCAACAATTAACCCATACATAAAAATATAAAATCAGTTTTAAGAGGTGAAAGTACAAATCCCATAGAGGAGAACGTAGAAATACATTTTGTTGCCTTAGGAAAACAATGGCTTGTAATACATCACAACAAAATACAAATGTCACATGTTAAAAATGGTAAAGTGAACTTCATCAGAATTAAATTTTGGGATTCAAATTCAAAGCACACCATCAAGAGTACACAAGCAATCAGAGGCAATGTTTGCAAAACATATAGCTGATAGAAGTCTATTGAATAGAAGATATAAAACATTCTTACAACTCAAAAATGAAAAATAAAATATTCTTCTTCTTCTTCTTCTTTTTTTTTTTTTTTTGAGGCAGAGTTTCACTCTTGTTGCCCAGGCTGGAGTGCAATGGCACAATCTCGGCTCACTGCAATCTCCACCTCCCAGATTCAAGCGATTCTCCTGCCTCAGCCTCTGGAGTAGCTAGGATTACAGGCGTCCCCCACCATGCCTGGCTAATTTTTTGTATTTTTAATAGAGGCAGGGTTTCACCATGTTGGTCAGGCGGTCTCCAACTCCTGACCTCAGGTGATCCACCTGCCTTGGCCTCACAGAGTGCTGGGATTATAGGTTTGAGGCACCATGCCTGGTGAAAAATAAAATATTATAATTAAAAGTGGGTAGATTGTGTGAATATATATTTTTACAAAACCTCTTTAGAAATGTCTAATAAACACATAAAAATATGCTCATCATTTTTAGTCCTTAGTGAAATGCAAATCTACATCATCACAAGGTACACTTCACAAATATTAAAGGGATATGCTACAGTGGAACAAAGCTAGTTGTAAAGACTACATAATGTATAAATCATTAATAAGACACTCTGGAAAGGTGGAATTATAGAGATAGATAAAAGGTTCTTTCCTTTGCTCTTTCAGATGACAAAATCTAGAATTAATATACTTTTTTTGTAGCAATGAGTACATTCACTGGCCAAATGGTTGCTTCTAATATCATTCATGAACAAAAGGAATTAGGACTTCATGCAGAAATGGTGTATACTAGGATTGGGCAGGAAACCAAGCAAAGTAACCAGAAGTACCTTGTAATGAATAAAAACAAGAAAATGCTAAACAACATGTCAAACCAATGAAACAAACAAACAACCAAACCATAATAATCTAGGTATTTCAAAATGATACAGGAATCATATAAAACAATTTCCAAGGACCAACATTAGAACAATGTGAGCAACAAATAGATAAATTAATGTAAGTATAGTTAAATCATGAGAAAAATATCAGATATATCCAAATTTATATATATGTGTGTGTATATATAAATATATAAAACATATAATATATATGTGTATATATAATATATAAAACATATATAATATATATGTGTGTATATATAAATATTTCTTTCTGAATTTTCTTGACAACCTTGTAAAATTAGTTGACCATAACCTTTGGAGTCTAAGGGAGACATGATATCTAAATGTGATGTGGGAGCTTAGGTAGGGTACTGAAACAAAAGAAGGACATTAAGTAAAAAGTGAGATAATCTGAAAAAAGTTAGCAAGTTAATGAATAATAATGTGTACTAATGATTCATTAATTGTGATAATTATGCCACATTAATGTGATAATAATTGTGATAAATATGCCACATTAATGTATGAGGAAAATAATAAAGGAAACTGTATGTAGGGTATGTGTAAACACTGTGTACTATCTTTGCAACTGTTCTGTAAATCTAAAACTATTCTAAAATAAAAAGGTTTGCCTTTTTGTCAGTTACTGCCAAACTTAATAAACAGAAGATTATCAATATTGTTGATGTCCCATGTGTGCATACCCAAGTTGCATTTGTTTCCTCACCTGGTGAAGATTACTATTATTTTGAATTGTCTATTTGTCATTTCCTTATTTCTCTTTAATTATTTTTATCTTTTAGTTTATATTTCCAAATAGTATATTGCTTGGTATTTTGTCTTCAAACTTGGATAAATATAAGTGTCTAAATTAAGCCATAACCTTAGCCCAAGCATGAT
Source organism: Macaca fascicularis (assembly GCF_037993035.2). Lineage (NCBI taxonomy): Eukaryota > Metazoa > Chordata > Mammalia > Primates > Cercopithecidae > Macaca > Macaca fascicularis. The sequence goes on from NC_088381.1 coordinate 4,360,785, forward strand.
CTCATAGATCTATATTGCAGGACATTCTACAAAATATTCGACCAGTTCTTTTCAAAAGCGTCAACATTATTTAAAATATGTGAAGTATGAAAAAATGTTGCAGATTGGAGAAGACCTCATATGGCAGGCAGACTCTAGCATGGCATCCAATGATCCCAATTTATTGGTAAACACAACCTTGTATTCTAATAGTCTCATCCTGTGTTTGGACAGACACTGTGAGTTGCTTGTAAACAGCAAAATATTGCAAAGGTGCTGGGATGTCACTGGGATGATTATGTGATTGTGATTTCTGTCTTGCTAGCAAACTTTCTCCTTTAGTGGCTTTGATGAGGCATTCTGCCATTTAGGAGAAACCAACATGGGAAGGAACTGAATTCAGCCTCAGACCAATAGCCAGCAAGGAACTGAGGCTCCTGGTCCAATAGCTTGACCAATACTTTGCAATATTACATTTAAAGCTAATCCAATTTCCCTTTCAAATCAGAATATATTGCTTCAGAGGTAGTGTCAACACTTTATGACAGAATACCTCAATTCTTTCCTTCCATTCTTGATATAATTTCTTTCATGAATTTCACTTATATATAAACATACTTCTATAAATATTTATGCATGTGTTTATATAACATAAATTAGTATACCTAATCAAATACATTGTTGCTATTGTTACTTTACCAAGCGTTATCTCTTAGAATAAATCTACTAAATAAAAAATAGTCCCTATGGTAATCACTAAAAACATACAAAGAAGGATTACTGATATGCTAAGAAAAAAGAGAAAATTGAATCATATAAAATGCTCAAATTAAACCATGAAAAGCAGAGAACGACTGGAAGAAAGACAAGGGCAATAACTAAAAGATGGTAGAAATTAAGCCAACTATATCAATAATGTCACTGAATGTCAATTGTCAAAATATGCCAATTAGGCTGGGCATGGTGGCTCATGCCCATAATCCCAGCACTTCGGGAGGCTGAGATGGTCGGATCATGAGGTGAGAAGATTGAGACCATCCTGGCTAACACGGTGAAACCCCGTCTCTACTAAAAATACAAAAAATTAGCCGGGTGTGGTGGCGGGTGCCTGTAGTCCCAGCTACTCGGGAGGCTGAGGCAGGAGAATGGCATGAACCCGGGAGGCGGAGCTTGCAGTGAGCCTGAGATCGCGCCACTGCACTCCAGCCTGGGCGACAGAGCGAGACTCCATCTCAAAAAAAAACCAAAAAACAAAAAACAAAAACCACCAATTAAAAGACACAGATTGTCAGAGTGGATTAAAAAAACACTAAAGTATAAGTTGTTTACAAGAAACTCACTTAAAATATAAAGACATATACAAATTAGAAAAGGATGAAACAAATATATCATGCTAGCATTAAAAGAAAGTAAGTGTATCTGTGTTAATTTTTGACAGTACAGACATTGAAGCAAGTAAAATTATCAAGGATAAACAAGGGCATTAGGTAATAATAAAAGGATCTATTGTCCAAGAAGATTTAACAATCCTGAGTATGTATACAGGTAACAATAGAGTATCAAGCTATGTGAGGCAGAAAGTAAGAGAACTGTAAGGAAAAATAGATGAATTCACTATTGTTGTTGGAAAATTCAACACCTCTCTATCAGAAATGGAAACATTCGGCAGACACAAAATCAGTAAGGGCATATTTGAACTCAACACTATCACTCATTTGGATATAACTTATATCTATAGACCACTTAATTCAACAACAGGCAGAATATACATTCTCCTCTAGCCCACACAGAATCTTGCCTAAAATAAACATATTCTAGAACACAAAGTTCATCTTAATATATTTAAGAGAATCAAAATTGTACAATATATACTCTCTGACAACAATGAAATTAAACTAGAGATCAATAACAGAAAGACAACTGGAAAATCCCAAAATACATGGAGATTAAACATTATACTCTTAAATACAATGTGACCCAAAGAAGAAATCTCAAGAGAAATAAACACTATTATAAAATAAATAAAAGTGAAAATACAGCTTACCGAAATTTGTGAGATACAATGAAAGCAGAACTTAGAAGGAAATACATTTATTATAAAGAAAGTAAAAACAAGATGAAAGATAAAGCAATTGGAATTTTGGAATAAATATTGATAGCTTAATAGTTTGCAGAACATAAAAGTATCCAAAATTAAGAAGGAAAACACAACATCCCAAACAAAACCCTCGCTTAAGAGTTGTAAGGAAGAGCTGTAAGGAACATGGCTGTGCTTTGGTCAAGGATAGGCCGAGATAAGATATTTACACTCTGCATGACTCAGCGAGTTTAGAGTGCAGGCATGTAATTCCACTTCTTATCACAGCCATGTAGCCATAACATGGGAAGGCCATTACTTGGCTCTATGCCACTATTGTCTGTAAAAGGTGTAATTGGCCTGTTACCACTGTGCAGACGCACTAGCACCCAGAGAAAGAGAGAGAGCCAAAGCTGTCCGTCTTTGCAGACAGACAGAGGGGAGCCAGGTCCCAGCTCGGCTTGCTTGTGCCCAGAGAGAGAAAGAGTTAAACTGCTGACCTTTAAGGCAAGGGAGAGCTGGCGGCACATCTGTGTGTGGGGGCCTCAGCACGAAGCAGATGAGACAGGCTGGACAATGTGAGAAAGCTGTTAATGAGAGCTGCTACTGAATAAAATCATCTTTCACCTGCCTATGGCCCCCCCAAGTGTTCTTTCTGCTCATCCACCCACTCCCTTAGGACCTCAGCATGGGCTGGAACCTGACCCCAAGTGTGACAATGGCCATAGTCGTGAACCTGACAAGAACATACAGAGATTACTCCCCCATGAAATGAGGAGATACTTCTTGTCAGAAACAATCAACCAAAAGCGTACTAAAGTGGTGTGAAAGGAAAATAAATATTGGGACCCTAGAATCACTAAGTCAAGGGAAAAGTCAAGCAGGGAATTACGTCAGGCAAACCCGTCTCTCATTTTATTCCTAAATAAGATAGCTACAAAGCTAAAGCTACACATTCCCCTCACAATTTGCCCACAAGAACATTCCTTGTGGGCCTCGAGATTTTTACCCTAAAACAGTTCTGTTGAATTTCATCACGGCCATGTAAACTGACAGCTTGTCTTCACAGGTGCGGGACAGAAAGTCATCCCTCTGCTCACCTGAGACAAATGCATATCTGATTGCTCCCACTGCACTATTTTTTATGTAAAAATGCAGATTCACCGAACCAAACTAAATTGTGTATTCAGTGAAGGCTGATCAAAGACTCAAAAAATATAACCTTTTGTCTCTCATCTGCCTATGGTCTGGAAGCCTCTTACTTTGAGTTGTCCTGCCTTTCCCCACCCAAACAATGTACATCTTACACATATTAATCGATGTCTCATGACTCCCTAAAATAGATAAAAGCAAGCTGTGCCCTGACCACTCTGGGCACATGTTGTCAGGACTTCCTGAGGCTGTGTCACAAGCACATCCTTAACCTTGGCAAAATAATCTTTCTAAATTGGTTGAGATCTATCTCAGATATTGTGGGTTCACAGGGGGATGTTTGTTTGTTTGTTTACTATGTAGGCAAATACTGTACATATAAAGAAATTTAGATCGGTAGCTATTGCTATGTACGTAATTTAAAAGAGGCCCTATGATGGAAATAGTAAAGTTATATAATACATGTTATGCTAAGACACATGAGAATATCATGAGGTTTGCATGAGAATATCAAAGAACATGTAAGAGAAGATGGAGAAATAGATGTGTGAACATGTGTATGTTAATGAAGAAACATATCCATTGTCTCTATCCCCAGTCCCTCCATGGTCTGCCCTTCCTGCTCCTGTCCTCATATATTACTGATCCTAGCAGTCCTTCCAATCCACTGCCCCTTCTCATGGCTTGGCCTGTGCCACAGACACACTTTCTCTTCTGTTTGCCTCCCGTTTGCTGGACTCACTGCTCCTCATTTTCCAGAATCACCTCCAATGTTCCTCCTCCTAGAGGTCTCCTTTGTTCGTCCCATTCCAGGTCTGATGCCTCTGCCCTGAGTTCTCAGGGGCAGCTCTTTCACCTATAGTGCACATTTCTGTTAAGTTTTGTCAATACCCACTGAAGTGAAATACCAGAGAATATGAATACTTTTTCGATGCGGCTCCCTTGTGAACCCCACACAGGTAGTGGACAAAGAACAACAGAAAATTATCCTTCATACTGGATTTTACTAATGAATGAATCTGTCAAATTCCTCATCTATATTTTTCCCAATAAACTCCAACATTCTTTCAATTTGAAGAGGTTTTGAACTTGAAGATTTATATATATATATATTTTACTTTCTTCTGTTATGAGGACAGGTTGTGAGCCCTGTCTTTTCCCTCAGCCAGCCTCTTCTCCAGCCTCACCATTCTCAAACCACCATAGAGACCTGCTATGGACCATGCTAATTCTCAACCATTTGTACTTCTTATCCTTTTGGACAGGTTTGTCCTCTGAGATCAAGGAAAGTCTTCTTGTGCTCTAAGATTCAGTTTACCAATATGCTCTCTTGATAGATATTTTTGTGTCTTTATCAGTCACCACATTTTACCTCTTTTAGTATTTTTTTTCACATTTTATCATAATTATTATTACTCTGGTGGCAGCCATAGCATAGTTTTTAGTGTCTGCACATGGAACAATTTTCCCTGACATCTTATGCTGTCATCTTCCGGAAAGTTCAGCTGCATAAATAAAGTTCACCTGAATTACAACTTGAAGAATGTGTGTTAATAAGAAAGGCAGAAATCACAGGTAACGGTGCAGCCTCCTTTATAAAGTAATGTTTCATTGCTATAATTCTTCACATCAGTGGGTGATGTTATACCACTTGTAACTCTGGATGAAAATACAATTCATAACAATCAGAATCAGCTACCAAAAATGTATGGATTCATTTATGAATTATTTAAATTTTGTTTTAATTTTTATGTGAATAAAACTTCATAATTATATAAAGGATTTTATTGTAATTATAAAAGAATGCTATTGTATGTGTAATTGATTGGCAAATATATTATTCTTTCCTTTAGATTTTTCTTAAAACATTCATTCATTGACATAGACAACCCCATGGAGACTCTTAAGACTCAGTGCATTGATTAATTCTGACCTTCCCTTTGCAATACAATGGTAGTGCAGTTATCTGTCTTTGTAAATTTCATTCACTTTCTTCTTTATTTACCTTAATATTGCCAGCTGGAAGCAGATAGCCAAGCCAGAGGTACAGTAATGATAGAGTAATTGTATAAGGAAGAAACCAAGGTGTTGTGGATAAAGCTATAGCATTGGGACAAACCTTATCTCATATAAACACATGAAAAATGGAAAGATGATATGAGACAATGGTTTGCAGAAAACTGTACACAAGACAATGAAGGGCAGAATGATACCTGAGTGATGTGAAACAATGATTGAGACCTACTAAGGCCTCAGGTTACTGCTTTCAGAGAGTCCCAGGCTGTACCTGGCACCTGGGAAAGCAGGAGAATGGAGAAGATGGACCTGGTATTCTGGAGAACAATTTATCCCAATTTCATCAAGCCAATCTTTATATCCAGTGGTAAGAAGGAGACAGGGTTATCATGGCAGCATTCATGCTGGCAGAGATGCTATATTCTGTCATGACTCTACGGAGGCATGGGTTACAGAACTATAGGAATAATACAGGAGAAAAGTGTGAAGACACAAGGAGAAGTCATTTTTATAAGCCTGGCCTTCAACCCTTTCATCTAATTCCTGACTGCAAAAACAACAGACGCTTTTGCATGACACAACTATCTTGCAACAGCCCAAGGATGAAGAGGTACCCTTTATAGGTGATGTAAATTACCTTTCTAAGTAAGTTGAACCACCCTATGTGGACCCTAAGCTTTCTTTTCTATTATTTCTTGTTACATGTGGTTAATAAGCTAATTACATTATGAACTAATTAATGTAGACCTTTCTTTACAAAATAGCAGAACACAATTATCATCAAAGAAGGAGAAACAAGTAACACTTATCTCCTCTATTTTTTCCCCAGAATTCCTCCAGTTTCCTTTTGAGAATCATCTTGCCTTTCCCTTTACAAAGAAAATGCTAGTCTATGTAGTTTGCATGAAGTATAGAGTTGCTCTCTATATGCAGTAAAATGATGGTTAATAGTGCCAGGATGCAATATAATAAAGTAAGGATGACAAGTTCGTTTTTTATTTTTATTTTTTTGAGATGGAGTCTCGTTGTTGCCCAGGCTGGAGTGCAGTGGCTTGATCTCTGCTCACTGCAACCTCCACCTCCCAGGTTCCGGCGATTTTTGTGCCTCAGCCTCTGGAGTAGCTGGGATTACAGGTGCACACCACCATGGCCAGCTAATTTTTGTATTTTTAGTAGAGATGGGGTTTCGTCATGTTGGCCAGGCTGGTTTTGAACACCTGACCTCAGGTGATCTGCCCGCTTCAGCCTCCCAAAGTGCTGGGATTACAGGCATGAGACGCTGTGCCCAGCCTGATAATCATTTTTAAACAACCAATGTCTGGTGTTAATATTCTCTGCATATAGTATTGAAGCCCAGAACCCCTGTAGCTTAAAGATGGCAAAACACGGTCATTTAGTAGTTTGGAGTTAAGGCACCCATAAAGTATCAATGTTTCTGGTCTGTTGATTGGTTACATCTCAGCATGTCTTGAACTAATGCTTCCCCTCACCAGAATATTTTTTAAACCATTAAATTGACAATGTAATTACTTGCACAGCAGACATATGCTAGGAAGTCTCAGACACTCTCCCTGTAGGAATGCTTCATTCCCAAGAGAATGGGATCCTTTCAACACTGTCATGTTCCCATTAGGGCCCTCCACATTGCATGCCCTGAATAAATCCTATTCTGCCTGCTGGAGTCCTATTTATTCCTGTCTTCTCCTTGCTTTCGTATCCTGGTGGTTTCAGTTGAGGAAACCTCTGTTTAACCCAGCCTAAGGAATCCCATTTTCACTAGCCAGTTAAAAAGTTGACCTAGTTTGCTTTCGGAACCACTTACTTCAATGCACCAACCCACTGACTCTTCTTTCTTTGGCCATAAACTTTCATTTGTCCTCCATCCTATAAAACCTACTTCCAAGAAAGTCTCTGATATCAGTCATTCACAACTTAGTATGCATTTAAAGCAAAGGTACTATTTACCTAAGACAGACAATTTTTTAGCAGATTTTGTTTGGCTTCTTTTTTTTCTGGTCCCTCCCACACCTCATTTCACGCATTGGATAAATCCAGGATCTTGATCATGGCTGTAAAACTTAGCAGCTGTTTGATTTTATGAGCCTCAATTTTCCTATCTGGAAGGCACATCTGACGATGACACTCCTGTCCTGGGACTTCTGAGAGTGCCATTCCCAGCTCTGCCTCAGGTAAAGAATGAACTGTTGTTTGGCAAGCCCTCATTGTATCACATAACCCTGGGATCACAGCAATGACTGGTTCAGGGAGGTCCTGGACAGGCTTCTCACAGTCGGGTGCAGTTTCTAGGCCTCTAATGTGAAGATATTTAGAGCAAGAAAGACATGCATCCATGAGTTGGAAATTCTCAAATTTTCCACAGGCCATTTTCTAGTTCATGAGACACAGATATGAGGGAAATACTCTACTTATTACTAATTAGGGCTTTGAACCACATCCTATACACATTTTTTTATCTTATGAGATGAATGAGGACTTTGGTGAGCTCTCATGTAAGGCCTGAAGCAGTATTTGGAAGAATAGGAAACATGGACTGTGCATCACACTTCCCTAGAGTGCTGCCTGAAATCCAGATTCCTGGCTCTACCATAGATTCAGGAAATTAGGATGATGCAGCAAGAATTAGACATTTTTGAAAAATTAGTGATTAGTGAGCATTTCTGGCCTAAACTAAAAGAAGTTTGGGTGGCTCCTTTAGGCCTCTTTCTTCTGAGACCACGTCCTTATATTTGAAATGCTTGTTCCTCGATGCCGTAAAGAAATAGCACTTGAACATAAATTTATTTAGTAAGGCCATTTTTACTTCCTGCAGAAAGGGTACACTCGCCAGCAGTTTTTCCATGACAGTATACAGAACAAAGGAGACAGGGTCATTTATAACCTGACGCATTCACCCTACTGCTGTGTCCGGTTTCCATTGGCTGGAACGGGACCTCACATTCTGCATTTGTCCCGATTGGCTAGCAACTTAGAACTTTTTAAAAGAGGCAAAGGTAGAGGAGAACAAAGGAAGGAGGAAGTAACTTGTGGAATGCTGAGAAAGGTAAAAACACTTTTAAATAGGGAAGAGGAACAGGCTATGACCTAATGCTTGGACCAGTATACACATGCCAGGGCAAATATTTAGGCTAAACTGTGGGAGCTAAGAGCATAAAGTACACTGATTTCTTTATTATGGATAGCAGATATTTAAGAATGTTAGCACAGGTCTTTGAATAAATTTTGCTTTTAAGAGAAGTTACTATTTATTTCTTATTAGATGGGGAGGAAAGTCTTTGAAGAGGAACCTCTACTTTACTTTTTACACTTACTTTGGTCTTATTGCTCCCAAACCAGTGGAGGAGGCTCAAGGTTTCTGGAAAAGGAAGGGATGCAGTCAAGTAAACAATACTATCTGAAAATTTTAGAAAATCAAAACCAATTTTTTTTTTTTAATGGGAAAAGAGTTCAAGGAGAAAAAAAGGAAGGCACTTCAAGTTTTAGGAAAAACAATGTCATCTGTAAGATAACATAACAGTTGAAGTAAAAAGCAAACTCAGAAATATGGGAGTAACATGAAAGTAGCAAAACTATCTCTGGAGGAGGAAACTGCAGTAGGAAGGTTGAATTTCAGTATTATTCAAATTGATATTATGTTCACTTTTTATTTTAATAAAAAATCAAACAATATTTCTATTTGTTTAGAAATAGTTTCAGTTGTATAAGCACATCAAAACATGAAAAGAAAAATTATCTTTATATCTCTCACACATTTATTTAAAGTTTGTCTTACCAGGATCATAATATTTAGCTTGAGGCTTTCTAAAAAATGTCATGAAGTATGAATTTTAAAAATTTGTCCCTGGTAATATTGCAAGGGTATAGGGCTATTAGAAGAAAACTGGATTTCCACTCTGCTTCTGAAAGGCAGTTCTGATTACAAAAGTTAGGTGATTATCTGGCCAGGAAACAGGAGCTTTGATCCTCTGGAACTG